>NC_133144.1:69867712-70171815 GCF_048418815.1 Hemitrygon akajei | reverse complement strand
TTGGGAGGGGTGTGACACTCTACTTGGCAAGAAACTCTACTTGTGAAACATCTCAAGTTCTGAGGCTTCCTCTGGTGGTTGGAGGAGTTGACTGAGACTGCAGAAAGTGTTTCTGACAACAGTAGCCAACTTTCTTCTCTAACAATTGACTCTGCTTTCCTCAACTGATCAATGTATCATCTCCAGATGACATCAGATGCAATCTTCACTGAGTAGGAGAGTGGTCCAATTCTGTTCTTCATCTTTCCTCCAAGTACCCATTTTTGATCATCATTGTAGTCCATCACCATGACTGCTTGACCAGGAACCTCAATTTGTATCAGTTGTTTGTCTTGCATACTGCTTCTGAGATTGGGTTTGAGGAAATCCAAGCATGAGCACAAGGAGAGTCCCAGGAACAGTATAGCTGATGAGTTGTTGGTTGTGGAGTGTGCTACATTGCAATATGCAAAGAGGAAATTGGTGAGCTACTGATTCAGTGTTACTGTAGTGTGCTCTCCTGACATTGCTTGCACTGCATTCTTTAGACTGGACAAACCTTTCTGTCAAGCCATTTGTATCTGGGTGGTATGGTGCATTGGTAATGTCTTATTCTATTCATTATTGGGAATGGCTAAAACTGTTCCGCAGCAAACTGTGGTCCATTGTCACAGTACTTAAGAAGAGGCTTCTCAACACATCAACAGTGTAGAGACTATAGTGGAGGCTATTGGAAACACTTACGGCCACTTTGTAGTGTTACGAACCCCGTAACTGGGTTACTTACCAGCAAAGATAGAGGCGTCCATTGGAGTCTGATGATACTATTTTTAACAGTATTTATTAGTAAAAATACACAAAAATAATATCAATGCAAATATACAGATAATATACGTCGTCAATACTAAACCTAAAAGTGCGGGTATAATAATAATCAATAAGAAATAAGCTTTATCATTGTCTAGGGGATAATGAATTGTCCGATGGAAATATAAAGTCCGCTGCAGTTCACACAGGCTGCCGTTTGTTTGTCGCTGTGTTGCAATTATTGGGGAGAGAGAGAGAAAGAGAAAAACTTGCCGACTTTCCTTTATGATTTTGATCCGTCGGTGTCTCGTTGGTGTGGCCGTTCAAGTGTGACCTCTTCTTTAGCTAAACCGTTCTTCCGTGATGAGCCCACCACCCAGGCAAGGGAGGACGCACACGAGCTCCCACCGGCTTTCGCTATAAAACGCTGTCACTGGATTTCTAGCGTTTCTCCTGGTGCGTCTGAAGGGGTGTTCCCCAGACCCGTCTTTTATCCTCACTCACGGGGTCTCAGATGTCAATCAGGTTGGGATGATGCAATCTCTCAACCAGACCACTCTGGTTGTCCCCTGAGGGGTTTCAATGAATAGTACAGTACTCAATACACAATTCCTTCTCCAAGAGACAATAAGCAGTAATCAGTGGTTCCATTCCACTTATGTAAGGGGACATTCCAAACCTTGTGTATTCTGCATCTCCCTCTCTCATTATTGACATGATGTGTATCTCTCTCATTTCCTGGGTCTCAGACCCGAAATAATAGCGATCTTGCGATTCTCAAAAAGGAGGGGGCGACTTTGTACCCTTCGGCCCCTCAGAGTTGCTCCACATTCGTAACAGTAGGTGCATCCACTACTACTAAGAAATCTCTCCAAACTCCACATGAATCCTCCGCCAGGGCAATGGCTGCTATTTGTAGGGATGGAGAGGCACTGCTCTTGGCATCTTGTGGAAGTGTTGGCATCCGGAACATTGCACAGCAAGCTGTTCGATCTGCTGATCTTTGACAAACCTTTGAGCAAGTGCATTCATTTTGACCATGCCTAGATGACTGGCATGTAGCTCATCCAACACTTTGCCTCTCAGCTTGAATGGTACAGCAACTCTCAATCCCACATAAGGCAACCTCCATCAAGGGCAAGTTCATCCCAGTACTGGTAAAAAAGGGGTAACAGTAGCTTCTGCTGCACATCCCAGCCATTTTGGCTTGTCATGTAGACCTGAGACAGTGTGGGGTCTTTATTTTATTTCCTTTTGGATCATCTCTGCCATAATACGGAAACTTGATTTGCATTAGGGAGAATACGTCATGAGGAGTGCCCCCTTTTGTAAATTTTTCAGGTTTTCCTTTTCCACAGGTAAACAGGACAATCAGTTTGCGTGTCCATGAACAGCCATCCTCTAGAATTCAATCTTGTAGTTGTGTCCTCCAAGAAACAGAGCCCATCTCTGCATTCAATCTGCTGCTGTTACTGAAACACCTTTCTGTGGATTGAAAATAGACACTAGTGGTTAATGATCAGTAATGAGGGTAAACTCTCTCCCACACAAGTACTGATTGAAACATTTTACACCCCAGGTCAGACTCGCTGTCAATCTGTGCGTAATTTTTCTCTGCAGTGGTAAGGGAACATGCTACAAAGGCTATGGGATGGAGGATGAGAGGTGACCTGATAGAGGTGTATAAGATGATGAGAGGGATTGATCGCGTGGATAGACGAGGCTTTTTCCCAGGGGTGAAATGCCTGACATGAGGGGGCATAGATTTAAGGTGCTTGGAAGTAGGTACACAGATGTGAGAAGTAAATTTTTTACACAGTGAGTGTTGGGTGTGTGGAATGCACTGCCAGCGACAGTGGTAGAAGCAGATTCAATAGGGTCTTTTAAGAGACTCTTAGATAGCTTTTCAAGTTTCTTTTGAAGACTCTGACCTGGAGTTAAATAGTCTAACTTGGGACTCGCTCTCAGGGCCTCATGACTGGCTGCTTTTTGTTATCCCAAGGATGCAGCCTGGAAGATGAGCATGCCTTCAGGGTGCCGGATTTTCATGGCTCTGGAGGTGGGCTGATTTAAGGCCAATGCCCCTGACTGAGGCGTCACAGGAGAACACAGAACATCGGGAGCAACATTTTGGCTGCTGGCTGTGTATCCAGAGACCAGAGCTCTCTGGGCACAGAGCTCAGAAAAAGTAACACAGCATACTTTTAACATCATAAATCAGCGAGTTGTTTGTTATGTCTCCCCTCTCACTGTGAAACAGGGACACTTTTTTTACCGTTGTTAGGGAGCGAGAGAAAGCCTCTGGTATGTTGAATTACTGGGTGAATGAGTAGTCTTTGGGGTACTGCAAGTCTGTGCCTTTATTGATGCTTTACTGCACGCTTGAGTGTGCGGTGGAGGGCACCAGTACTTTTATTTTGCTGGTGGGGGGGGTGTTGTTGCCTTGCTGCTGCTTGTGTGTATGAGGGGGGAGCTTGGGGAGCTGCTTAGGGGTTCTTCTTTCTTCCTTTCTTCTTCCTTGAGTTTTTATGGCAGTTGGCATCCACACTGTTGCATTACTGCCATCTTCAGGATTTATTGTCCCTCATTGTCCATTCACTTGACTGCCGCTTAGGGGTTCTAATGCTTAACTGCCATTCATTCTTTGGGGCACTCCTCTGACATGGATGTTTGTGAAGAAAAAGAATTTCAGGATGTATATTGTACATATTTCTCTGACTTTAAATGTAGCTATTGAACATGAAGCTTAAAAAAATAGAGGGCTGTGCAGTAGGGTAATTCTAGGCAGTTTGTAGGGTAGGATACATGGTTGGCACAGTGGGCTGAAGGGCCTATAATGTGCTGTAGATTTCTATGATTATATTCTGTATTCAAATTTGACCTACCAAAATGAACAATTTCACACTTGTCCAAGCTAAAGTCCAGCTGCCACTTCTCAGTCCAGTTCTGCATGCTATCAATGTCCCGCTGTAACTTCTGAGAAACCCTCCAGCGTATCCACAAGACACCCCAACCTTTGTGTCATCAGCAAACATACTAACCCACCCTTCTACTTCCTCATCCAGGTCATTTATGAAAATCACAAAGAGGAGAGTTCCAAGAACAGATCTCTGCGGAACACCACTGGTCACCGACCACCATGTAGAATACAAACCATCTACAACCACCCTTTGCCTTCTACGGGCAAGGTCTCCTTGGATCCATGCCTCCTCACTTTCTGAAGGAAGCTTGCATGGGGAACCTTATCAAATGCCTTTCTGAAATACATATACACTACATCCACTGCTCTACCTTCATCAATGTGTTGTTACTTCCTCAAAGAATTCAACCAGGCTTGTAAAGCCATGCTGACTATCCGTAATCAGATTATGTCTCTCCAAATGCTCATAAAGCCTTCCTCTCAGGATCTTCTCCAACAACTTGTCCACTACTGAAGTCAGACTCACTGGTTTATAATTTCTGATTATTTTTAATTACTTTTAATGTGTCTAATTTACGCATTATTTGCCTCAAAGTCTTTTCTATATTTCTAGAAGGACTTTTATCTCCCTCTTCGTCTGATCTTTCCGGAATATCTGACTGTCCCTCCGATTCGCTATCACTTTCAGTTGCAGTGGTAGCTGGGCTTTGTAGTTTTTATTGCTCCCGTTTGCGCATACTCCATCCTTCGCGTTTGCGCAATTCACGATGGCCTTTTCCTTTAGGAATGGCCAATGTTGCCGCAGTCTCCTGTTCCTTATCGCCGGTGGTATAATGTACCTGAGACCGCGGTTCCTCGGTAGACATGGGCCTTGTTCTCGTTCCAACTTGCGTAGTCTTCCCGGTATTAGTTTTCTTCATCTTCCTTCCTTGAGGCATAGCTTGACACAATCCGGAGTAGTTTATAAGTAACTTTTAGAAGGTACTGACTAACTTTTCTTCATTTAGACATTAATTTATTAACTTTTTACGGGAGAGCTGGGTTCCAGCGTCTCGATCCTACGTCATCACGTGACGTCCCCCTCTGGTTTATAATTTCTGCGTTACCTCTATTCCCTTTCTTGAACAAGGGAATAACATTTGCAACCCTCCAACCCTCCAGTACTTCTCCCGTCCCTATAACACTGATATCCCACCAATCCCACACCTTCTGCAGCATCATCTGGTAATCTTCTGGACTCTGATGATCTGGTGATGTTGCTGCACCTCTGCACCTGCTCTAGAGACATCTCTGTTCTAGCTCTGGTGCGGTCTCTGCACCTGTTGCAGAGACATCTCTGTACCAGACCTGATAGGGTTTGGGCACCTGCTGTAGGGACATATGTGTGCCAGATCTAATGGGGTCTCTACACCTGCTGTTCTATTTGGAAATCTTTTGAACGCTGATGATCCGCTGCAGATTTCATCTTCCCGGGGATATCTGCTGTGTCATCAGTTGTGCCAATGCTTGTTTGCCATTACTTCTGACACAGTGGTGCCAAGGTAACAATCTCTCCCTCAATGTCCAAAAATCAAAAGAGCTGATTGTGGATTACAGGAGGAATGGAGACAGGTTTGCCCTGATCAATATCAAAGGGCCTGCACTTGAGAGGGTGAGTAGTTTCAAGATCCTCAGTATATACATCACCAATGATCTCGCCTGGACTGTATACACCAGCTGTATGGCAAAAGAAGCAAAACAGCATTTCTTCCACCTCAGGCGACTGAAAAAGTTCAGCATGAGCCTCCAAATCCTCAAGACCTTTTATAGGGGCACCATCGAGAGCATACTGGCTGGATCACTGCCTGGTACAGGAACTGCACCAACCTTGATTGCTGGGCGCTGCAGAGAGTGGTACAGACAGCCCAGTGCATCTGTGAACATGAACTTCCCTCCACTGAGGATATTTACAGCAGCAGGTGTATAAAGAAGGTCTGGAAGATCATCAGGGACATCAGTCACCCCAACCACAAACTGTTTCAGTTTCTTTCATGTGGCGAAGAGTACCACAGCATAAAAGCGTATAAAGAAGGTCTGGAAGATCATCAGGGACATCAGTCACCCCAACCACAAACTGTTTCAGTTTCTTTCATGTGGCAAAGAGTAACACAGCATAAAAGCCAGGACCAACAGGCTACAGGACAACTTCTTTCTACAAGTCATTAGACTTATAAATGTAAATGTCTGTACATTGCGACAGAATCAAAAGACAAAGACGTTTACTCCCTCACATTGTGGGATGGATATAAGATTAAATAAATTCAAATTCAAAGTCAGACACTGTAGGCCTGAACTGGCACCTGAGCTGGACTTGAGTGGTGAAGTGACAGATTTGCCAATAAGCATAATTCTCAGATCAAGAATACTGTACGCCATTCAAGAGAAGAAGTGTTGAGGATCTCAAAGTTTGTCATCGCAGTGAAATCTCATCTAGGCACAGTCTCTGCCACTCAACAGGACTGGACAAGCTCACCGCTGCCATGTTTTTCAACTAGAGCCCCTTTCAAAGAGGTTCACAACATCACACCAGATCCCCATCCTTGAGATGGGAGTTGGCTATGATCCTGACGAAGGGTCTCGGCCTGAAAAAAACATTGACTGTTCATTTCCACGGATGCGCCCAACCTGCTGAGTTCCTCCAGCATGTTGTGCATGTTGCTTTGACCCTAGCCTCTGCAAAGTATTCTGTGCTCATGGTCTGCCTTGTCCCTAGGTGCCTGGAGTCTTCCTGATTTTCACACGAAATGTCAACAAATTCTTACCCCACACAGATGCTGCTTCACCAACTGAGTTCCTCCAGCAGATTGTGTGTTGCTCTAGATTCCTGATTATGCACTGTCTTGTATGTCCAAATGCTGGGAACACTCAGCAATGTAGGCAGCAGCTGCAGGAAAAACTGGAGACTCTTCAACTGGAACGTTGATTTTTTCCCCCTCTTTCCATAAATGTTTACTTACGGCTGGGTATTTCCACCATTTTCTAACAGCTGCTCTATTTTCTGTCACCAATGCATGGTGATCTTTAACAATACAAATTAACATGCTTACTCAGCCTTTCCATAATTATAGACTCCATTATGCACAACAGGTGTCAGGTCAGCAGGTTTCCCTCTCACACATTTCCTAAATAATGGTGATATGTTTTCAGTTTTACAATGAGAAGGAACAGCTCCTGACTTGAAAAGTGCTTTAGAACATAATGGCAGCACATCTGCAACTTCCCCAATCACTTTCATTAAATCTCTGTAGTGAAACCATTAGATCTAAGAGATTAGTCAGTGGTTGGTGCTGTATTTTTCTTGCTTGCATTTTAGTAATTGTATAGCCTTGATTCAGTACTGCTGCCCCTGAGATGATGACCCCTTCATCTGAAGACTTAATGAAGTATTTGTTTTGTATCTACCAAATTTTTGATTGTTTGAAGACCTTGGAAGCCCTTTTTCACATGGAATTGAAACAAATTTTTGTGTCAATATTACATCCCCAGAAAGTTTCCTTGGTTAAGGGTTAATAAAGTTTTCAGTCACTGGTAGCACTAGAACCATCACCTTCAACAGCAATAAGCAGATTTTATATAGCAATGTTTTCCATGGTACATTGTGTTTTAGAATTGAGTTGATGGTTATAATATCATCAGGGTTGTAAAGATATGCAGTTGACTTTCCACAGAAATTTGCTTTCGATTTTCAAATACCATGAACAAGCCAGAAATCTTTGAACAGTTTTAAAACAATGTTAGTTTTGCTATCAAAATGAATGATGCATGTTACTTTTTATTGAATATTTATTCTTGTTACTTACCTTTTCCATTTAGTTTTTGTCTAGTTTTATGAAAATAGCACACAAACTCATCTGAGCAAAGAAGGTCAGTGCTAGAAGTGAGCCTTTGCCTTGATTCCTGTTTATACTTCTGATAATAACATTGCAAGTGTATACTTTTTGTATAATTGCCAGATGCAAACTAAATCTTACTTTAATCTTTTCACAAAGTGTGAAAAGCCACTCTTACAATGTTGTCTTATTTGCATTTCTCATCTGTTGTCCCCATTTCTTGAGTCAGGTTGTCAGTGTGGTAATTCACTGTTCAAGCCCTCATGCACTTAACTTAATGCAGTAAATTTAATCATATCAGTCTTCAATCAGACAGTGGTTGGAACTATATTTTAGTCTGCATTAAATTGATTTATAGGTATTTACATAAGAACATAAGGAGTAGGAGTCGGCCATCTGGCCCGTCAAGCCTGCTCTGCCATTCAATAAGGTCATGGCTGATCTGGCCATGGACTCATCTCCACCTACTTGGCTTTTCCCCATAATCCTTAATTCTCCTACTATGCAAGAATCTATCCAGCCTTGTCTTAAATATATTTACTGAGGTAGCCTCCACTGCTTCATTGGGCAGAGAATTTCACAGATTCACTACCCTCTGGGAAAAGCAATTCGTCCTCATTGCTGCCCTAAATCTACTCCCCCAAATCTTGAGGCTATGTCTCCTAGTTCTAGTCTCACCTATCAGTGGAAATAACTTTCCTTCCTCTATCTTATCCCTTTCATAATTTTATATGTTTCTATAAGATCTCCTCTCATTCTTCTGAATTCCAGCAAGTACAGTCCCAGGCAATTCAATCTCTCCTCATAGTCTAACCCACTCATCACTGGAATCAACCTGGTGAATCTCCTCTGCACTGCCTTCAAAGCCAATATATCGTTCCTCAAGTAAGGAGACCAGAACTACACACAGTACTCCAGGTGGGGCTTCACCGTCACCCTGTACAATTGCAGCATAACTTCCTTGCTCTTAAATTGAATCCTTTTAACAATAAAAGGCCAATATTCCATTTGCCTTCTTGATAGCCTACTGTTCGTGATTCATGCACATTTGAGTTCGTAAATAATGGCATGCTGCATTTAGGGAAAATAGGATGAGGGATCAGTGTCACTGTGTGAAGTAAAAGATGGTCTTAAAAGATGATACTGAAATCACATCTGTCTAAAGAAGGATCTAGTGCTTTCCTGGATGAATAAATTCTTCTCTACTTCGATTAATCATGCAAAACCTCTTTTGGACGCAGAGAGTCTCCCTGAGGAAATAAGATGATTATGTATGACATTCTTACAGAGTGGCTGCAAGGTGAAGGAAATCAATTGGGCCCTTAAGAGGGCTGACAGAAAAACCAGGAAACCTGATGACAAGGAGGAACCTGTCGCTACCGACTGTCTTCCTTTTATTTCCATGGTTTCTGGAAGGATCGTCAGAATCCTGAAGAAATACCAGATTCATACTGTCCACAAACCCATAAACATGCTCAAATCACAGCTTATGCAGGTCAAAGATGACTGGGACTCGGGTTGGCTGGTGTTTGCAGGATTCCCTGTGAATGTAGAACAGCTTATATTAGCCAGACTGGATGTACGGTGGAAACCTGCATTAAGGGGCATAGGAGGTGCCTAGAGAAGTCAGTGGTAGCAAAACACTGCATTTGCAATGGCCATAAGATTGATGACACAAAACTACTATGGTGTACCAATGGCTTTTGGGACTGCCTGCTGAAGAAAACATTGAAAGGAAACTAGAGGAAAAGAATTTTGACTAAGATGCTCTAAGTAAGAACTGGAATTTGATTGTAAACAAGGTGGGAGAGCGGAAACCTGACTGGTTGGAGCTTAAAAGAGTTCAGAAGGAACTCAGAGTACAGATAAGGGGGGCAAAGGAGCAGTATAGGAGGAAGCTAGAACAAAAGCTGCAGAAAAAAAGCATGAAGGAGGTGTGGGATGGGATGAAGATCATCACCGGATGCGGTGCAAAGCGGGGGGCGAACATAAGTGGAGATGTGGAGAAAGCGAACCAGCTGAACAACTTCTTCAACAGGTTCGACAGCTCAATCTCATCCTCACCGCAGAAATCCACACCAGGCTTACTTCCCTCACAGGAAAATAGCCACTCACAGGAGACCTTGCCCACGCCCAGGATTACGGCTGCACAGGTGGAAGGTCAACTGAGGAAGATCTGTACCAGCAAGGCGGCTGGACCGGATGGAGTTTCCCCACGATTACTGAGGGCCTGTGCGACTGAGCTGGGAGAACCACTACAGCGCATCTTCAACATGAGCCTGGAGCAGAGAAGAGTACCCAGACAGTGGAAAACATCCTGTATTGTTCCGGTACCGAAGAAACCACAACCAAAGGAGTTGAATGACTTCAGACCTGTTGCCTTGACGTCGCACGTGATGAAGACCATGGAGCGGCTGATAATACAGTATCTGAGGCCACAAACCAAGCACGCCCAGGATCCTCTTCAGTTTGCGTATAAGGAGAAGGTGGGAGTGGAGGATGCTATCACGTATTTGCTGCACAAATCACTCTCTCACCTAGATGGGGTCAGTTGTGCTGTGAGGATTACATTCTTTGACTTCTCTAGTGCCTTTAACACCATCCAGCCCAAGATCTTAAGGCACAAACTAACGGAGATGGGAGTAGACTCTCACATGGTGGATTGGATAGTGGACTACTTGACAGATAGACCTCAGTATGTGCGGTTGGGAGACTGTAGGTCTGACACGGTGGTCAGCAGCACAGGGGCGCCGCAGGGAACCGTACTCTCTCCGGTCCTGTTCACCCTGTACACATCAGACTTCCAATATAACTCGGAGTCCTGCCATGTGCAGAAGTTCGCTGATGACACGGCCATAGTGGGGTGTGTCAGGAATGGACAGGAGGAGGAGTATAGGAAACTGATACAGGACTTTGTGATATGGTGCAACTCAAACTACCTGCGTCTCAATATCACCAAGACCAAGGAGATGGTGGTGGACTTTAGGAGATCTAGGCCTCATATGGAGCCAGTGATCATTAATGGAGAATGTGTGGAGCAGGTTAAGACCTACAAGTATCTGGGAGTACAGTTAGATGAGAAGCTAGACTGGACTGCCAACACAGATGCCTTGTGCAGGAAGGCACAGAGTCGACTGTACTTCCTAAGAAGGTTGGCGTCATTCAATGTCTGTAGTGAGATGCTGAAGATGTTCTATAGGTCAGTTGTGGAGAGCGCCCTCGTCTTTGTGGTGGCGTGTTGGGGAGGAAGCATTAAGAAGAGGGACGCCTCACGTCTTAATAAGCTGGTAAGGAAGGCGGGCTCTGTCGTGGGCAAAGTACTGGAGAGTTTAACATCGGTAGCTGAGCGAAGGACGCTGAGTAGGCTACGGTCAATTATGGATAACTCTGAACATCCTCTACATAGCACCATCCAGAGACAGAGAAGCAGTTTCAGCGACAGGTTACTATCGATGCAATGCTCCTCAGACAGGATGAAGAGGTCAATACTCCCCAATGCCATTAGGCTTTACAATTCTACCGCCAGGACTTAAGAACTTTTTAAAAGCTATTATTAATGCTTTTTGAGATAGTGATTTAGATGCATATCATATTTTTTACTGAGTTAAGTATTGTATGTAATTAGTTTTGCTACAACAAGTGTATGGGACATTGGAAAAAAAGTTGAATTTCCCCATGGGGATGAATAAAGTATCTATCTATCTATCTAACCAATCATGGGGTATAAATATCACCAGACTAGACATGCCCAGGCATCATCCTTGAAGAAGATGGTAACGTTTGTCATTAAAACATCGATTATAATCGATACCTGGACCGAACTGGAAACCCGAGAAGAGTTTATTCATCACATCTGCATAGTTAAAAACTTTAAATTTGACAGAAGAAAAAATGCCTGGTGTATCCATATACAACAAAATGTGTCATGTTGACATAAAATTGAACTATTCAAAAAAGGAACATGCTAGCACTGCACTTAATCCTTTTACGTAAGATCCTATCATATCATTGATAATTGCAGAGACTAAGCTCAGGACAAGAAATGAATTTGCATGCTAATAGCAGATTACCTTCACTATCTGCCTGCAATTTTAATGTGTTGGACATATCAAAGGGTCTGTTTCTTTCAGTTATGTTGTTTGAAATCGATACTTCTTGGTTCTATTTTTGCATGGTTGAATAATTACCTCAATGTCCCTTTTAAAATGATTCATGCAGAAATGGTAAAGCTTTAGTTCCATTTGATAATGACTATCGTGTTTTGATTTGCACGATAAGGTGCAGTGACCCAAAGAGCCATTGTTCACAGGTAAACTCAGCAAGACATTGGTTCACTTGAGATTTAATGTTATTGCCTCATCTTCAATATTCAAGAGCTCACCATTGAATAAAGGCTGTGTATTCCTCAACAAGTGGTTAATAGCCCAATGCTGCATTTACAGGCACAACTCTGAAGTGATGGAATATTTACCGGGATGAGGGCACTTCCAGCAATATTTCAAAAGCAAAGTGCCCTGTTTAATTCCATCCACCACCCCAAATGTTCATTGCTTCCACTCCTGTACTGTGGCTACATGTTTACTTCATACAAAATGTGTGACAATTGTTAGCCTACCAACAGCAGTTCACCAATGCTCTACCGCCAACAAAGACAAGAGTAGGCAACAAAGGAACACCATTTCAATAACACCCTAAGACATAAGAGCAGAATTAGGTTACTTGGCCCATCGAGTCTACTCTGGCTGACTTATTAACCCTCTCAACCCCATTCTTTTGCTTTCACTCCGTACCCTTTTATGCCCTGGTTAACCAAGAACCAGTCAACATCCACTTTAAATATACCCAATTTCACAGTCGATGGTGGCAATAAGTTCCATAGATTAACCACCATTTGGCAAAAGAAATTCCTCCGATCTCTGTTCTAAGTCAATGTCCCTCTATTCTGATTCTGTACCCTCTGGTCCAAGACTCTCCCACTATAGGAAACACCCTCTCCACATCCACTCTATCTAGGCACTTCAATGTTCAATAGGTTTCAATGAGGTATCCTCCCTGCCTCCGTTCTTCTAAACTCCAACAAATACAGGCCCAGAGCCATCAAATGCTCCTCATATGTCAACCCTTTCATTCCTGGAATCATTCTCATGAACCTCCTCTGGACCCTCTCCAATGCGAGCACTGTGGCGACCCACTTCCTAGCGCACTCGAACCGGCTCACAAATAGCCAGCGCGCCGGCACAAAGGCCAGGTCTGCTTCACCAACAAAGGGAAAAGCCTGCGGGGGTTTGTGAGTACGTGCTCCTTACAGCATCCGCGCCTGGGGAGGGTGGGATGAGGGAGGCTTTAAAGCAAGGCTGTGAAGTTCGAATAAAATCTTTAATTGCAGTTTACCGACTCCGTGTCGTTATTTTAGCGCTGCGTGTAGCACACCGCTACAATTGGTGACCCCGACGGTCCAAACGATTTTTGGACCGGAGATGACCGACGCCGCATCTGTTCATGCGGTTTCGTTGAAACTGCCAAGCTTCTGGACGCTGCGACCTCACCTCTGGTTCCAGCAAGCAGAAGCCCAATTCCACGTTCGGCAGATAACCTCAGAGGACACACGTTACTACTACGTGGTGAACTCCCTCGACCAGGGCACAGCGGCCCAGGTTGCGGAGTTCGTACAGTCTCCCCCAGCGGAAGGCAAGTAAACGGAATTCAAAGCCCTGCTCCTAAGGACTTTCGGACTCTCATGGCGCGAGCGGGCTGCCCGTTTACTGCACCTGGATGGCTTGGGAGACAGACCTCCATCGGCTTTAATGAATGAGATGTTGTCTCTGGCCAGCGGACACACACCCTGCCTCATGTTTGAGCAGGCATTCCTGGAGCAGCTGCCCGAGGACATACGCCTGCTGCTGTCCGACGCGGATTTCAGCGACCCCCGGAAGGTGGCAGCCCAGGCGGACTTGCTGTGGAACGCCAAGAAGGTGAGTGGGGCGTCCATCGCACAGATCACCAGGCCACGCTCCCAGCAGCAAACCAGTCCAGGCCCGGCCGCAGAGCCCGCTAACCCCAGAGGTAGGGGTGGGGAGCCCAATGGACAATGGTGTTTCTACCACCAGCGGTGGGGCGCAGAAGCCCGCCGTTGTCGCCCACCCTGCCAGTTCCCGGGAAACGCCAGGGCCAGCCACCGCTGATGGCTACGACGGCTGGCCATCGGGATAGCCTCCTGTATGTGTGGGACAAGAGGTCGGGACGCCGTTTTTTGGTCGACACCGGTGCCGAGATCAGCGTCTTACCTCCGACGAGTTACGACACCCGCAACAGGGCACCGGGTCCCCCCCTGAGGGCCGTGAACGGCAGCACAGTAAGGACCTACGGCACCCATACGGTGCAGCTACAGTTCGGCTCCAGCCGGTTCACGTGGGACTTCATACTGGCCGCCGTAGCCCGACTGCTTCTGGGTGCGGATTTTTTGCAGGCTCACAGCCTGCTGGTCGACCTGCCGAGGCAGAGGCTGGTCCATGCCGAGACCTTTCAGACGTTCTCCCTGGGAGAAGCCCAGTTGCCAGCCCCACACCTCGACTCCATCATGCTGCCCGACAACGACTTCACCAGAGTCCTGGTGGATTTCCCATCGGTTCTGGCACCGCAGTTCACGGCAGCCATGCCCCGACATGGCGTACAGCACCACATCCCGACCCAGGGACCTCCCCTCCATGCCCATGCTCGGCGGCTTCCCCCGGACAAGCTCCGACTGGCGAAGGAGGAGTTCAAGAGGATGGAGGAATTGGGGATCATCCGGCGGTCCGACAGCCCATGGGCCTCCCCCCTGCACATGGTGCCCAAAGCGACAGGGGGCTGGAGACCGTGCGGCAACTACCGCAGGCTGAACAAGGCTACCACACCGGACCGCTACCCTGTGCCGCACATTCAGGACTTTGCAGCAAACCTGCACGGCGCACGGATCTTCTCCAGGGTAGACCTCGTCCGAGGATACCATCAAATCCCGATGCATCCGGACGACGTCCCCAAAACGGCTCTCATCACCCCGTTCGGCCTTTCCGAGTTCCTCTGCATGCCGTTCGGCCTGAAGAATGCCGCACAGACGTTCCAGCGGTTAATGGACGCGGTGGGACGCGACCTGGACTTCACATTCATCTATATGGACAACATCCTCATAGCCAGCAGCAGTCATCAGGAGCATCTGTCCCACCTCCGTCAACTCTATGCCCGACTGAGTGAATATGGTCTAACAATCAACCCGGCCAAATGCCAGTTCGGGCTCGACACCATTGACTTCCTGGGCCACAGGATTACTAAAGACGGGGCAACCCCTCTGCCCGCTAAGGTAGATGTGGTCCGCCATTTCCCCCGACCCACCACGATCAAAGGCCTTCAGGAATTCGTAGGTATGGTCAATTTCTACCACCGCTTCCTCCCTTCAGCTGCCCGAATCATACACCCCCTGTTCGCCCTGCTGTCGGGTCCGGGCAAGGACATTACCTGGGACGAGGAGTCCGCCGCCGCTTTCATTCGAACGAAGGAAGCCTTGGCGAACGCTGCGATGCTAGTGCACCCCAGAATGGACGTCCCTACCGCCCTCACAGTGGACGCATCTAACACGGCAGTCGGTGGGGTACTGGAGCAGCTCATCGCGGGTCGCTGGCAACCCCTGGCGTTTTTCAGCAAACACCTGCGGCCACCCGAGCTCAAATACAGTGCTTTCGACCGTGAACTGTTGGCGCTATACCTGGCAAACCGGCATTTCAGGTACTTCTTAGAAGGTAGGCCCTTCACCGCGTTCACAGACCACAAGCCGCTTACCTTTACGTTCACGAAGGTGTCCGATCCCTGGTCGTCCTGCCAGCAGCGCCATCTGTCCTACATCTCTGAATACACGACGGATGTCCGGCACGTCTCGGGTAAGGACAATGTCGTGGCGGACGCGCTCTCTCGCCCTAACATTCATGCCCTTTCCCAAGGGGTAGACTTTGAGGCGCAGCAGGCAGACGAGGAGATCCCGAGTTACAGAACCGCAGTGTCCGGTTTGCAGCTCCAGGACCTCCCTGTAGGCCCAGGTGAGAGGACCTTACTCTGTGATGTCGCCACCGGCCAGCCCCATCCCGTCGTTCCGGCACCTTGGCAGCGACGCGTTTTCAACTCCATTCATAACTTGGCGCATCCCTCCATTCGGACAACCGTCCGGATGGTATCCAGCAGGTTCGTTTGGCACGGACTCCACAAGCAGGTCAGTGAATGGGCCAGAACATGCATGCACTGCCAGACAGCCAAGGTGCAGCGGCACACCAAAGCTCTGCCGCAGCAGTTCCACCCCACCCACCGGCGTTTCGACCACATTCGCGCGACACCTCCTGACTATCGTGGACTGGTTCACAAGATGGCCAGAGGTGATCCCGCTCACGGACACCACCTCCGAATCTTGCGCCCGGGCACTGATCGCCACCTGGGTGTCCTGCTTTGGTGTACCGGCCCTCATTACCTCCGACAGAGGCGCCCAGTTCACCTCCAGCCTGTGGTCAGCTATGGCCAGCCTTTTGGGGACACAGCTGCACCACAACACTGCCTACCACCCACAGTCGAACGGCCTGGTGGAGCGTTTCCACCGTCACCTGAAGTCGGCTCTCATGGCCCGCCTGCGATGAGCCAACTGGGCGGACGAGCTTCCCTGGGTTCTACTCGGCATCCACACGGCGCCCAAAGATGATCTGCACGCCTCGTCAGCCGAGTTGGTGTACGACACACCCCTGGTCGTCCCCGGGGAGTTCATACCAGCCCCAAGGGGGCAAGAGGAAGAACCCGCAGCAGTCCTGGGCAGACTACACGAGAGGCTCGGTGACCTGGCCCCCATACCCACTTTGCAGCATGGGCAGAACCCGACCTGTGTACCCAAAGACCTGCAGAACTGTAAGTTTGTGTTTGTACGAAGGGGCGGGCATCGGCCACCGCTGCAACGGCCCTACGAGGGGCCGTTTACGGTGCTCAGGAACAACGGGTCCACATTCGTGCTGGACGTTGGGGGGAGGAGGAGGTTTTCACGGTGGACCAACTCAAACCGGCCCATGTGGACTTGGCGCAACCGGTCGAGTTTCTGGCACCGTGGCACAGAGGCCGACCTCCCAAACAGGGTCTGGCCCAGACTGTGGACATTGGGGGGTGTATCGCCGGTTCTGGGTGGGGGGGGGTTATGTGGCGACCCACTTCCTAGCACACTCGAACCGGCTCACAAATAGCCAGCGCGCCGGCACAAAGGCCAGGTCTGCTTCACCAACAAAGGGAAAAGCCTGCGGGGGTTTGTGAGTACGTGCCCCTTACAGTATCCGCGCCTGGGGAGGGCGGGATGAAGGAGGCTTTAAAGCAAGGCTGTGAAGTTCGAATAAAATCTTCTTTAATTGCAGTTTACCGACTCCGTGTCATTATTTTAGCGCTGCGTGTAGCACACCGCTACAGCACATCTTTTCTTTGATAAGCCCAAAACTGCTCACAATACTCCAAGTGCGGTCTGACCAATGCCTTATAAAGCCTCAGCATTACATCCTTGCTTCTATATTCTGGTGCTCTTGAAATGAATGCTAACATGGCATTTGCCTTCCTTACCACTGACTCAATCTACAGGTTGATCTTTAGGGACTCCCACGACCCTTTGCACCTCTGGTTATTGAATTTTCTCCTCATTTAGAAAATAGTCTGTGCTTTTATTCCTTCTTCCAAAGTGTATGACCATACACTTCCATCTGCCATTTCTTTGGCCATTCTCCCAGTCTGTCCAATTCCTTCTGCAGATCCCTGCTTTCTCAACATTACCTGTCCCTCCAATTATCTTTGTATTGTCTACAATTTTGGTCACAAAGCTATCAGTGGTGTCATCCAAATCATTGACATACAACACGAAAAGAAGCAGTCCCAGTACCAACCCTTGCGGAACACCACTAGTCATCACCAGCCAACAAGAATTAACCCCTTTTATTCCAACACTTTGCTTCCTGCCAGTTATCCTATCTTCTATCCATGCTAGTATATTTCCTGTAATACCATAGGCACTTGTTAAGCAGCCTCATATGCGGCACATTGTTAAAGGTCTTCTGAAAGTCCAAATAAATAGCATCTACTGCCTCCTTTTTCTACCTTGCCTGTTATTTCTTCAAACAATTCCAATAGTTTTGTCAGGAAAGATTTCCCCTTAAAGACATCAAGCTGATTGTTGTCTACTTTATCATGCGCCTCCAAATATCCCAATACCTTATCCCTAATAATGGCCTCCAACTTCTTCCTAACTACTGAAGTCAGGCTAACTGGCCTATAATTTCTTTTCTTCTGCCTCCCTCCTTTCTTAAAGTGAGGAACGACATTTGCAATTTTCCAGTCCTCCAGAACCATTCCAGAATCTAGTGATTCTCAAAAGATCATTACTAATACCTCTATAATCTCTTCAGCTACCTATTTCAGAACCATGGGATGTAGGCTATCTAGTCAAGTTAACTTATCTACATTTCAGTTTCCCAAACACCTCCTCTTTTGTAATAGCAATTACATTCACTTCTGTCCCCTGACTTCCTCAAATTTGTAGCATTCTGCTAGTGTCTTCCACAGTGAAGACTGACGCAAAATACTTAGTAAGTTCACCTGCCTTTTCTTTGTTCCTCATTTTTTCCTCTCCTGCTTCATTTTCTAGCAGGTCCAGTATCCATTTTTTTTACTCTTTATATATCTGAAAAATACCTTTGGTATCCCCTTTGATATTATTGATTGGCTTACCTTCATATTTCATTTTTTGTCTCCTTATGGTATTTTCAGTTGCTTTCTTTTTGTTTTTAAAAGCTTCCCAATCCTCTAACTTCCCAGTAATCTTTGCAATATTATTCACCACTTCTTTTGCTTTTATGTTGTCTTTCATTTCCCTTGTCAGCCCCAGTTGCCTCATCCTCCCTTTAGAATACTACTTCGTCTTTGGGATGTACTGTATCTATCCTGTGCTTTCCGAATTGCTCTCAAAAACTCTAGCCATTGCTGTTTCTTCATTCATTCACAGTCAATACCACCAAGCAAATAATATTGCAGGGAAAATATAAATACTGGAAATGTGCAATAAAATTTTGCAATGGTTATGCATTGTACAATGCTTCTGAACTTCATCTCATTGAGTCAATGTGAAGGACATGCCTTTACCTCCCAGAAGACAGATTTATCCCCATATTGTTTAATCATTTTCCCATTTATTGAAAGTAAATCCTTCTGCATGTTTGACCCAGCTTTTGTTTATTGATGAATTGATTCAGTATACACATAACTGGTCCTGCATTCTGTTATTGTACACTTTCATTTATAGTCTTGTTCACAAGCTACACTGGTCATTGTATTTTCTTCCTAACTGGAGTTCACATTGTCTGTAACATGTTTTAAATCTTCTAAATAATTTGAACAGGACTTAAAGCTATTTTAATTTACATTTTCAATTTCAAACATTTCAAGAACAAAAGCTGTGATCTTTGTTTCACAGTATTCCATGGGTACCACAACATGGAACTTCAGTATAAGGGCTGTGCTGAAGTTGCTGGAATGGCGAAACCCACTCTTTGTGTGTACATTGAAATGTGTTAACCTGGTCAAACTTGTATACCAGGCATTTTGGCCTATGGGAACTGCTATTTTAGATGATCTGATGAGGGAGGGGAAGAAATAAGATGCAAGGGGATCGTGTCCTTTCTTAATATGATGGATGTGACTACAATTGAAACAGATTTTGTGCAGGAATTGTATACTGTATTTAAAGCAAGAGACGAAAGCCTTTGCTGTATCTGTGCAGTGGAACCCTTGTTAAATTAATTAGCTTCATTAAATAGTGCACCTAAATTGTGTGTTGTTTTCACCAGATTCAACGGCACTATATAATTAACTGCTCATTTCTTTTGCAGGAGGCTGCCATTTTTGCTAGAGAGCAAGGCTTTGAGGTGAGTTGACCCTCAATTGCACAGTAAACAGATCCTAAAGGATTTTGCTGATAATGAAGTTCTCCGGACAGTGATTGATGCATTATTATACTCTCCAGTCTTTGCAGTTGTTACTATGGTTACCTGGCAGACATTCTACTTCTTTGTTCTGCCAGGATGATGTATGACACACTGTGCTGGGCCTGCATCCAGCATCTCCTACACATGTTATTCATTGGCTTTTGAAAAGGCTCCTGGGAAGTTAAGAGGTTCAATACTGGTTAAGGCTTCCTCTGCAGATAAGGTGTCTGTCATTTCAACTACTAAACAGCAACATCTTCAGTTTTATTTTATTGTGTGAATGTTCTTTTGCTGAGAGCAATTTGCACTCTAGTGGAAGGAATTTAACACTAATGACTCACTTTCTATTTAACAGAAGCCGAATGGTTTGGAGTAGTTTGTGATAGCAAACATAAAAAGAACATTAAAGACTCACTGGCTTCAAGTGAAACTGGTTTATTTTTGATTTTAGTACAAAGTCATTCAAGGGAAAGAATTAGGACTGGTGCTTATTTTGCATATTAGTCTGTACAACTGATGCAACCACAGACAGCTCAACACATGAAGCAATACATTGGATGAGAATACAGGATAACAATAAAAGTATTAGCAACTCCATGATAAATTGCTTTTTGCCACTGATTAAGAAGACCCAGGCAAGGGTAGAGAATAACTAGAAATTTGCCATTGACAAACCTGAACTGCAAGAGGGGCTTTGATTTTATTTGTAATATCAAATCACGACTAAATATATCACTTTTTTCACATGTTTATAAAATCTAAGTCTTACAGTCTACATACTAGGTTATATTTAATAAAATGCCACTTCATTACCCTAAATTTGAGTTTAATTATGAACTTATGTATCTGGGAAATTTGTAAACTTTATTATACATTGGTCCCTTTCTGTAATACTCTCTTTGGGAGTACATAAATTGTGCTGAGTAATATTCAAAGTAATATAAAATTCATTTTATTATTAAGAAGTTGTATCCCTTAATTGCAACATTTTATTACTTAAGTTTTGCTCTTTCAGTGATAAAAATCTAAAGTTTTGTCTGCATCTCAGTCACTGGGACTTCTGTTTCAGTTTAGTTTGAACTAGAGATTGAGAATGAGGATTAGGTAGGACTAATCAAAATAGGACATACATGGTAAATGGTAGGGCATTGAGGAATGTAGTAGAACAGAGTGATCTAGGAATAATGGTGCATAGTCCCTGAAGGTGGAATCTCATGTGGATAGGGTGGTGAAGAAAGCTTTTGGTATGTTGGCCTTTATAAATCAGAGCATTGAGTATAGGAGTTGGGATGTAATGTTAAAATTGTACAAGGCATTGGTGAGGCCAAATTTGGAGTATTGTATACAGTTCTGGTCACAGAATTGTAGGAAAGACGTCAACAAAATAGAGAGAGTACAGCAGAGATTTACTAGGATGTTACCTGAGTTTCAGCACCTAAGTTACAGAGAAAGGTTGAACAAGTTAGGTCTTTATTCTTTGGAGCGTAGAAGGTTGAGGGGGGGACTTGATTGAGGTATTTAAAATTATGAGGGGGATAGATAGAGTTGACATGGACAGGCTTTTTCCATTGAGAGTAGGGGAGATTCAAACTAAAGGACATGAGTTGAGAGTTAGAGGGCAAAAGTTTAGGGGTAACACGAGGGGGAACTTCTTTACTCAGAGAGTGGTAGCTGTGTGGAATGAGCTTCCAGTAGAAGTGGTAGAGGCAGGTTCAATTTTGTCATTTTTAAAAAAATTGGATAGGTATATGGACAGGAAAGGAATGGAGGGTTATGGGCTGAGTGCAGGTAGTTGGACTAGGTGAGAGTAAGCGTTCGGCACGGACTAGAAAGGCCGAGTTGGCCTGTTTCCGTGCTGTAATTGTTATATGGTTAGAAAGGTTCTTCCTGTTGATAGGGGAAAATGCCACCACACTTCAAAGATAATGGTATGGGTTTGGTGAGATTAGCAATTTAGGAATTTGTTCTAATTTTAATCTGCATTGTCTGTTAAGGCTTTGAAGGTGGAAGAGACAAGTAGGTAAAATCGCATATTTATCAGTTAATCTATGGCATCTTAATGATTAAGAAACCTGTGGCATCTGGTGTTAGAAGTTCTGCTGTTAAATTAACACTATCATGTGCACGTGCATGGTGTAGTACAGGCAATGTAAAACTTGCACAGCAGCATCATTACAGTCACAAAAGTACAGACAACACACAATATAATCTGTACTGTACAGTATTAAAAAAGAATTCTGCAAAAGCAAAACCTTGGTGCGAAGAAAAGTAGAGAGGGTAGAGCAAATAGCTGTGATAAAGTTGTTATGGTAATAATTACTTTAAAAATGGAAGTAAGAGACATAAGAAAAAGAAAAAAATGATTGAAAAAGGGATCTTGCTGAAGGGCCTCGGCCCAAAACATCAACTGTGCTCTTTTCCATAGATGTTACCTGGCCTGCTGAGTTCCTTACGCATTTTGTGTGTGTTGATTGAAACAGGTACAGCCACATTGCTGAAGAAAACAAAAGGCAAAAATACTCTCATGAATTTAAAGAACTGTTAAAATATTAATAAAATTATCTTTATCAACCAGGTTACACTATGCAGTATATACGTTACGAACAACTATAATGTACAGTATGCTGCCTATGATTCTAATTGAGTGCAAAGGTGTTCAAATAAGATGATTACATGACTCGGTTTGTACTGTTGCCAACAGACAGAAGATATTAAAGAAATTGCCAAGAAAGCACAGCATTTGCCAAAAGTGAACAAAAAGCGACAACGTATCATAGTTTTCACACAAGGAAGAGATGATACTATCGTGGCCACAGGTAAGCTTGATCATAAGAAGTTGATCATTAGCACTGTAGAGAGCATACACTGTCTTGTATGGGGGTGGGGGGTCGCTACTGCACAGGACCAAAAGAAGCTGCAAAGGGTCGTAAATATATGGACGGCTCCATCTTACAAAGTACCCAGAACATCTTCAAGGAGTGGTATCTCAGAAAGGCAGTGTCCATTATTAAAGACCCCCAGCACCCAGGGCATGTCCTTTTTTTATTGTTACCATCAGGTAAGAGATATAGAAGCCTGAACGCGTATACTCAGTGATTCAGGAACAGCTTCTTCCCCTTGCTATCTGATTCCTAAATGGACATTGAACTGGTGAACAATACCTCACATATTATTTCCGTTTTTGCTCTATTTTTAATCTATTCAATATACATATACTATAATTGATTTTCTAATTTATGTATTTATTATTATTTTTCTTCTATATTATGTATTGCATTGAACTGCTGCTATTAAGTTAACAAATGTCATGACACGTGCTGATGATAATAAACCCGATTCTGATTCCAATTTTGCATCTACTTGTATAGTTGTAGAGCAACCTGTTACATTTTGAGTTAGAATAATACTGAATATGAGATTGGAAAAAGAAAGTGTCAAACACAAAGGAGTAACTGCAAATGATTAACATTTAAAGAACAGTAATGCCTCAGGAGAAGCTTTTATTGTGAATAGAATTGGAACTCTATTGCTTCAGTTTGTTTTAATTCACAACAGCAAAATGGATGTCAATAATAAAATAGAATTAGAGGTTTTCATTTCCCAAAGGCACCCTTTTAAATCCGCATGATCCTTCATTTTATAGGTAATTCATATATGCATTGGGGTACAATCATTCTCTTGGCTCAGAGTGTCATGTTAAGTCATTTAATAATGATTAAGGACATACAAATGCTTAGCCCATTGGGCAAATCTCAAAAGAGGGGCCAATTTATTAGTTATTTTTTTACATTTCAACTTGTATTTCCTTGCCTGCTGGCATCAAACCATTTAATGAACATGTCAAGAAGAGAGTTGTCTTTAATTTAGCCTCCATTGACACCACAGAACCACACAGGGCAGAGCTATCGCTCTTGTTAAAGTAGTGATTAGGCTCATTGTGCTCTGAACCTCACAGTATGAATGGTCAGATGATTTTTCAACCATTCATACTGTAAGATTTTTGTAGCTATGAGCACAAAGCTACAAAAATTATCTCAATTTGTTGTGCAGTTTAACAATTCAAGGCCTAGATAAGAGTACTTGAATTTTTTTGGTGAATTGTGCAAACCTAATTCTGAAATTATCATTGTGTGATATGTTAAAGAAATAAAGCTTCATCCATGAATAGCACAAATATTGTATATTTGATGGAAGTCAGGTCAGTTGTTATTTCCAAAAGATAGAGTGATTCTGTGGACCTGTGCATAAGAACACACAAACCATTATTCTTTCCACATTACATTAATTGCCTTATTTTATAAAAAATGTGTTCTTCTTTGTGTCATGACCTGTGAATTGATTACGACACACAGAGATGAACATACTTTTTTATAAACTAAAAAGTGTACACTGCAAGATGTGTTGAATTAATTATTTGTGCTGATGTAGTAGTGAGAGCACTGAAATCACAACAGTAAAGTGTGCAGTATACCCGCTGCTTGTTACATCCAGAACCTATCAACCTCAGTTTAAAATAAAACATGGGAGCAGAATTAGGCCATGCAGTCTAACAAGTCTGCTGCACCATTCAATCATGGCTGATTTATCATCTGGCTACTAATCTGCCTTGAGAACTTCTGCAGACTCCCTGCTTCCTCAATGCTACCTACCCCTCCTCCGATCTTTGTATCATCCCAAAACTTGGCTACAAACCCAACAATTCTGTAATCCAAATCATTGAAATGTGATGTGAACTGTCCCAACATCAAACCCTGCAGAACACCACTAACTAGTCACTGGCAACTAACTAGAAAAGGCCCTCTTTATTGTCACTCTTTAATTCCTGCCAGTCAGCCAATCTTATATCCATGCTATAATAACACAGGCTCTTATCTTGTTAAGCAACTTCATGTGTAGCACCTTATCAAAGGCCTTTTGAAAATCCAAGTAAACAATATCCTCTGACTCACTTTTGTCTATCCTGCCTGTTATTTCCTCAAAGAATTCCAACAGGCTTGTCAGGCAAAATAGCCCTTTAAGGAAACCATACTGACTGGCTGCATCATTGCCAGTTATAGAAATATCAATGCCCTTGAATGGAAGATTCCACAAAGTGCAGTGAATACGGCTCAGTCCATCATAGGTAAAGTCCTCTCCTCCATTCTTGACTCTGCCTCACCTTGGTTCTGCCATTTTGAATCAGCTCCAAGTCCTGTCCAGCAGCCAAGCATTGTCTTGTCCCCACTTTCAGGCCCAGAACACGCCGCCTTGATTCAGCCCATACACGCCATGCCATAATCGTTCTGCACCTTCAGTTTACTTTCAAAAATGCCAGTTCGTATAGGTGGTTCAGAAGCTCAACTCCGAAAGGGAAGTTCCAGGCTATTGATTATAGTGGTAGCTTTTGAGAAAATGTGTAATTAATTCAGTAATTAATAGTTGTTTTTGCTGCCAGCAAGTCGTTGATTTGCTTCACTATAACCATATATACAATTACAGCACAGAAACAGGCCATCTCAGCCCTTCTAGTCCGTGCCGACGCTTACACTCAACTAGTCCCACTGGCCCACACTCAGCCCATAACCCTCCATTCCTTTCCTGTCCATATACCTATCCAATTTTACTTTAAATGACAATACCAAACCTGCCTCTACCACTTCTACTGGAAGCTCGTTCCACACAGCTACCACCACTCTCTGAGAAAAGAAATTCCCCCTCGTGTTACCCTTAAACTTTTGCCCTCTAACTCTCAAATTATGTCCTCTTGTTTGAATCTCCTCTGCTCTCAATGGAAAAAGCCTATCCACGTCAATTCAATCTATCCCCCTCATAATTTTAAATACCTCTATCAAGTCCCCCCTCAACCTTCTACACTCCAAAGAATAAAAACCTAACTTGTTCAGCCTTTCCCTGTAACTTAGGTGCTGAAACCCAGGTAACATTCTGGTAAATCTTCTCTGTACTCTCTATTTTGTTGATATCTTTCCTGTAATTCGGTGACCAGAACTGTACACAATACTCCAAATAACTAGTGCCATCTTAATCTAGATTTTAAACTTTTCTTTCCTATTGCTTTGTTAGTTGCCTTCTGTTGGTTTTTAAAAGCTTCCCAATCCTCTAGTTTCTCATTAATTCTTATCATATTCTATGCCCACTCTTTTGCTATTATGCTGTCTTTGACTTCCCTTGTTAGCCACAGTTGACTCATCCTCCTTTTAGAATATTTCTTCTATGGGATGTATCTAGCCTGTACCTTCTGAATTGCTCCCAGAAACTCTAGCCATTGCTCTTCTGCCCTTGCTTATGTCTCATGCCAATCAACTTTGGCAAGCTCCTCTCTTGCCTCTGTAATTCCCTTTATTCCACTGTAATAAAGGGAATTACACTGATACTCTAATTTTAGATTCTCCCTATCAAATTGCAGAGTGAATTATATCAAAAGTTTCAAAGGTTTCAGAAGTACATTTAATGTCAGAGAAATGTATACAATATACATCCTGAAATGCTTTTTCTTCGCAACCATCCACGAAAACAGAGGAGTGCCCTCAAAGAATGAACAACAGTTAAATGTTAGAACCTCAAAGTCCCCCCCACCCCCTCCCTCCCATGCATAAGCGGCAGCAAGCAACAATCCCCCCTCCCCCCACTGGCAAGAAATAAAGGCATTGGCACTCACCACCAAACACTCAAGCGTGAGCAAGGCAACAGCAAAGACACAGACTTGCAGTACTCCAGACTACATTGTTCACCCGGCATTCAACATACTACAGGCTCTCTCTCTCGCTCTCTCCCCCAAATAAGGGAGAAAGAGGTCTCTCCATTTCATAGCGAGAGGGGAGACATAACAAACAACTCGCTGGTTTATGATGTTAAAAGTTCATTGCTTTGCTTTTTCCGAGCTCTGTGCCCAAAGATCTCAGGTCTCTGGGCACACAGCCTTAAATCTTCCATTTCCCATAACACACCAGTCTTTTGTTCAGACACCAACCTTCAATCCCCCTGTCTACAGAGCCACAGAAACTCGGTCCACCGAAGACGAGCAGAGCTCTTAGGCTGAGGCCTTGGCGTGCTAAACAATGGCCAGTTGTAAAACCCCAAGGATGGGTCCCATTCCTGCAAAGAACCATAGTAAGCATGTAACTCCAGGTGAGGTTCTTCAAAAGAACCCTGAAAGGGAAAAATAGAGAAAATTAAAGATGGAAATAGAGCTGTTTCCGAAAATGCAAGCAAAGGAGTCGCTGTTAGGCACCATTAGCCCTCCTAAGCACCTTATCATGTTATGGTCACTATCTTCTAAAGGTTCCTTTACCTTAAGCTCCTAATCAAATCTGGTTAATTACACAGCCCCCAATCCAGAATTTCCTTTTCCCTAGTGGACTGAACCACAAGCTGCTCTTAAAAAGACACCTTGTATGTATTCTACAAATTTCCTCTCTTGGGATCCTGCACCAACCATATCTACATGCATTTTGAAATGTCCCCATGACTATTGAAACATTTCCTCTTTGACATGTCCTTTCTACCTCCCTTTGTAATTTATATCCCATATCCTAGTTAATGTTCAAAGACAGTACCTGTATATAACTTCCAACAGGGTCTTTTTATTGTTGTACTTTCTCAACTCTACCCACATATATTCTACATTTTCTCATCCTTGGTAAACTGCTTAGCATTAGGTTATCTGTGTTTGAGCCTTCGTGTTTTCTGAAATGGTATTCCAGCTCAAAGGAATCAAAATCCAAATTATGACCCACTTAATGTACTGTATGTAAGAGTTGGATCAAAACCGGAACCTTCTTCATTCCTTTCTTATAGTACCAAGGATATGGAGGCTTATCTATTTGAAGGGAAGCACAATTTGAAAATACAATAAGGAACTGCAGTATATTTTGTAGATGTATAATCTCAGCTCAGACGCAAGTAGACTGGATATCGTGGTGGAAGGCAGGCTACCACTCAAGTAGGTTGTTTTGTGCTGAATGAAAATCTGACTGAGTGGTGCCACAACAACTTCTCACTCAGTGTCAGCAAGACCAATGTGCTAATTATTGACTTAAGGAGGAGGAAACAGGAGTCCATGAGCCAGTTTTCAACAGGGGATTAGAAGTGGAGAGGGTCAGCAGCTTTAAATTCCTGAAGAAGGGTCTCAGCCCGAAACATCAACAGGTCAGGTAAGTTTACTGCAGAGAGTGGTGAGTCCGTGGAATGGGCTACCAGGAATGGTGGTGGAGGCGGATACGATGGGGTCTTTTAAGAGACTCCTGGATAGGTACATGGAGCTTAGAAAAATAGAGGGCTATGGGTAACCCTCGATAATTTTTAAGGTAAGGACTTGTTCGGCACAGCTTTGTGGGCCGAAGAGCCTGTATTGTGTTGTAGGTTTTCTCTGTTTCTATCTTTTCCCATCCTGTCTCCTGTAAAACTGCTATTCTCTTTTACTTCTTTTCCACCAAATCTGTTCCTAGGATGTGGCTTTCCTTTCCAGGACATCAGAAATGTCCTCTTTTTCAAAGATCAGGCTTTTCCTTCCTCCACCATTGATGCTGCTCTCAACTGCATCTCTTCCATTTCCCAAACATCCGCACTCACCCCATCTTTCCGCTGCTTTAACAGTGATAGAGCTCTTTTTATCCTTACCTACTACACCATGAGTCCCCACATCTAATACATCATCCTCCACAACTCCTGTCATCTCCAAAGGGATCCTACCACCAAATGCATCTTTACCTCTTCCCTCTCTCCACTTTATGCAGGGATCGCTCCCTCCATGATTTCCTTTATATATTCATCCCTCTCCACCTCTGTTCTCTCTAAGCTATGCGCATGTGCACATGTCCACATGTTTTTCAACCAACGCACAAAGGAAATTAATGTGCGCACAAAAGGTTAGTTACCTAAAATAATGTAGTAATTAATAATTATTGAAAATAATCTTTTAGCTAAATGTTTTTGTTAACCAGTTAGTCGGTATTTCAAATACCACAATGCACGTCACTAATTTACGTCACTTCACCTTTCCTGTTCTGGTTTGTACGCTGCATCGCGGCGGCAGCCATCTTTGGCGGACAGTGTTCATATCATAAAGTTTACAAAGATCTGTTTCAAATTCTGTAGATAGCTTACTAAGTTTTTATTGAAAAGAATATTGATTCACTATGTCAAATTCAAAAGAAGCGAAGGGTGTGAAGCGCAAAAGAACTGCAAATTTGCTTAAAGTTGAATGGCTTAACAAAATAGTAGAAACTGCTATACCGAACTTTCAGCTAAGAGAAATATTTATGTATGATTCAGAAACTGGAGTTATCTGTTTGTATTGTCGTGATGTCAAAAGTTGCTGGAGAATTATGGAAAGAAGTGGAATGATATTTGGAAACTTGACTTTTTGAAGCGTCATTTGGCAAGTAAATAACATTTAGACGGCAATAATAAAAAGTTATGAGGCACTGATCACATACTTTGAAGAAGATCAGCCAAATGACCCTGTGGCTAAATACTGTCACAAGAAATTGATAATCATCACATATAAAGTAACTTTACAGGTTTTAAGTGATATTTTTGGTGAACTGGCTGCACTGTACAAGATTCTGCAAAAGAGTGGCCTGACACCAATTGATTCACTTCATTTTGCGTGAGGCAAAATTAACAAGATAAGAAAGCAATATCTGGGAGACAATGTTTCGTGGAGTGACAAAGTTAAAGTTTTGCTAAGCTAACAACATGAAGAAAACGTCACAATAGATACAAGTTCTCTGTTAACTTTTATAAATAGTCTTTGTGTTCATTTAGAAGAAAGGTTTCCTGAAGATGAGGCACAAGAATGGTCAGCTTTTGATTTCTACACAATTGCAGATTGTGACTTCACATTTGGCAATGAACAAGTTAATGTCTTATGTCTAAAATATCATGATCTTCCAGCTGAAAATACAGTAATAGTTAGACAGTTTAATTATCTCACATTTTCCATGCAAGAAAAAATTAAATCCAAACTGTTTTCAAACTGCTCAAATGGTGGCATTTGTACTTCAAAATGAAGAGTTTTGCGACCTTGCATAGTTGATGGACATTGAGGGAACCTTTCTTACGTCTAGTGTGGACTGTGAGTAAGGTTTTAGCCTAATGAATCAACTCAAAACCAAGCTGAGAAACCGTTTAGGTGAATGTCATTTGGATATGTTAATGAGAATCAAAAGCTATCAATTGGGTGGAAGTTCTATTAGTCTAGAAAGAGTTTACAAAGAATGGGTAAATGCCAAAGATGGGAGAGAGAAAAAAATAACTAAGTGACTTAAATATGTATGTTATTTTGTTGTTGTTCTGTGCAGTTTTATGTCAAATATTTTGTAAACCTACATAAACTGTGCCATGTGTGCATTCAGTGCGCACATACTTTTGTCACAGGAAAAAAATTTGCACAACATAAGATTTTTGCGCACACTGACTACTAAAAATTAGGGGGACATTGCTCCCCACTAACCCTGCAAATAGCCATAGTGCTACAGCTGCCTATTCACATCCTACCTTAGAAAGGATATACTGACATTGGAGAGGGTTCAGAGAAGATTCACGAGAATGATTTCAAGAATGAAAGGGTTCCTGTATTAGGAACGTTTGGCAGCTCTTGGGCTGTATTCCCTGGAGTTCAGGAGAATGAGGGGTGATCTCATAGAAACATTCCGAATGGTAAAAGGCCTCAACACATTAGATATGACAAAGTTATTTCCCATGGTAGGGGAGTCTAGGTCAAGAAGGCATGATTTCATGATTGAAGGATGTCCATCTAGAACAGAGGTGTGGAGAAATTTCTTTAGTCAAAGGGTGGTAAATCTGTGGAATTTGTTGCCACGAAAAGCTATGGAGGCCAAGTCATGGGTGCATTTAAGGTAGAGATAGATAAGTTCTTGATTAGCCAGGGCATCGAAGGGTATGGAGAGAAGGCAGGGGAGTGGGGATGACTGGAAGAATCCGATCAGCCCATGATTGAATGGTGAAGCAGACTCGATGGGCTGAATGGCCTGCTTCTGCTCCAATATCTTATGGTCTTATCTTACCTCCACTCAAGGCCCCAAACAGTCCATCCAGCTGAAGAAAATCTTCACCTGCAAATCACTTGGGTTTGTATTCTGACATCTTCCCACTTCCTTTCCAGTCCTGAAGAAGGGTCTCAGCCAGAAATGTCCACTGTTTATTCATTTCCTTAGATACTGCTTGACTTGCTGAGTTCCTCCAGCATTATGTGTATGTTGCTTTAGATTTCCAGCCTCTTCAGAATTTTTCATGTTTATGACACACTGCATCTAATTGTATACCAACTGCCCCATCCTCAGCCCTATCACTCCAGGTCCCATCCCCCTGACAATTTATTTTATACTCTCTCCAACAGCTGTGGCAAACCCCTTGGGTTCAGGCTTGGCACCAGCTGGACCTGGGCTGGGCCTCTGCTGTGACACTTGTAAATCTGAAGCCCAGCCTATCAAGCTGCTGTCCCAGTTAGGACTTACACTTGCCAGGCGTTGTAACTTGAGGCATTGCTTGTTGACAGTAAATGTAAATGAATGTTCTGTGAGAAAACACACAGTATTCATACACAAAGAGTTAGGTGTCTGCTGACAAACACCTCCCAGGTCATCTTTCTGCATCAGTTGTCTCCCATTCCAGTGCCCCTGCACATATGTGGTGCTTTACATCAAGTTCTGCACCACCAGAAATAGAATAAAGTTATTCTGTGGAAAGAAGAAGCTATAGTTTTCTTCTGCTAAACAACTCTGGCGAAGATGCAGGGGACATTTTCTACGATGTTGACAAATTTAAAGAGTCAGAATGGTGAGTGAAGACTAGCCAGGCCAAGATTGCTTTCTTTAACAGAAAGGTGATTAAGGCTAATTTAATTGAGGTGGATGAAGTACTGAAGGGTCAGATCGTCTGAATTGCAGGACCTGTTTGTCTTGGTGGAGAAGCTGAATACTTATGGTTTCAGCTCATTGGTAAGATCAGAAATGAGCTGTGGAAACTTTTTCAAACTCAGAGTAGAGAGTATATGACATTTGAGGTGTGGGTGTGTGAAGGTAATGGACTGAATTGATTAGTGGAACCTAGCAGCATGAACTTGATGGACTTGTTTATAATTTCTAATTATCTTATAGTCGAGCCAGATATTAAAAGTTACAATCTAATTACTAATGATACTTTCAAACTCATCTTCGGTAACTTGGGTACACTGTCACCAAATCTAAGATCAATTAATCTATAAATAGGAGGCAATGGAGTGGAATAGTTGGTCTTTTACCCATCTCTATCTCTGGCCTACACTTGTATTCCTTGGTGTCAGAGATCTAAATCTCAGGCTTCCATGTACTCCATAGCTGGGTCTGTAAGTGTACTGTTGATTTTGGGCCTATAGTGGGTAGGAAGAATACCCAAGATCCAGATTTCTTAGAATAGAGAAATTTCCCTCAATTCATTCTGAAATGGCTTGTCCTTTATCTTGATTAGCTATAATTCTTTCCCACTTGTTCCTTGACAAATTGTAGAACCACGCAGATTAGATTTCAGTGAAAAAAATGGGTGGAAAGCGAAGGAAGTTGTACATGTTCAAAAGCTGAAATGAAAAATAAACATCTGGGAATACATTACTGATCAGACAGGTTCCCTGGAGAGAGAGGCAAGTAATTCACTAACCTTCTGATGACACTTGAACTCTGTTTTTTCTCACTGCAGATGCTGTCTGACTAATACTTACAGCATTTTCTATTTTAACTTTAGTGGAAATTTGAGATAGCTCTAATGCTCAGTAGGTGTCATTTTGCTCTGTCAATGCTGTGGATAAAAATCCCACAGTATTTGGCCTCTGTATTCACAGTTTTATTTGGCAGGATTCGATCAGACTCACGAGAAGTCAACTGTCCATTCCCCTCTGTAGAAGCTGATTGACCTGCTGAGTTCCTCCAGTGTGTTGTGTGTTCAGTGATGATGCTATTCATACAATGCTGATCAATGAACAAAGTTACTCAGTTAGTTTATACAAGTAGACTGGTTTAATGGTGGAATGTTTTCTTGAGCTTGGACAGAAGGAGTTACTTCCTCAAATTTTCTTCACCAAGATTCTGATCAAAATTGACCATACTTAAGATCAGATCCAAGACCATTCTATTAAATATTGTAAGGAAGCTCTGTGGTTAAATTAAATTAGAGATCTGTAACTACAATTTAAAAAAGCCAGTCATCTAATATTCAAAATAAGGTAGTAGCAAATCAAGAAGTACACATTAGTTTATTCCCCCATCATAAATTATGACTTTTTTTTTTATTTTAAGGCCTTAGCTCATTTGGCAGATGGCCTTTCCCAGGGACTATCACTACCCAAAGTAGCCAGTGTAGAGTTGTTGATACTGTAGGCAGGTGACATCTCCTCCTACAAGACTGCCACAGTGATACTGTCTTGGAGTTTGGAATGCCCCTGGGATTCGAGGTTTCATGAGGCAGCCAGATGTGTTGTTAGGCTTCCTGTTTCACCTATTTAGTAAGGTTAACTCACCAAAACCATTTGAATTTCCACTCAGAATTTTCAGAGTGTGCTTTTAGATTATAAACAACATTCAGGCAAAGAAACTCCTTCAAATCTTCATTGAAATGCTGTAGTTTTTATTTCTCTTTGTGACCTAAAAAATTATTTGCCAGTTAAAATTATTTGCCAGTGTTGGACAGTTATCCCATACAATTATAATTAGTACAGCAAAATCTTTCCCATCATATCACATCAAATGGAGGGTTGCCAATTTACAGTTTGGGGGTGATATCGTCACTCCATGCTGCCGTCATCTGCAGCCAGCCTGAATTCTGGTACTTTTTTTAAGAACTGACTGATGGGAAAATGTGAGCTGTCCTGTCAGACTTTCCTACACTTACGTCAGAATAAATACCAGCTCCCTTTGACTGTTCATTTGTTAGTTTGTTGTTTCTTCATGATTTACACTCTGGGGTAAATAAAGTTCCCAAAATGGTTACACGAGGAAATCTGCAGATGCTGGAAATTCAAGCAACAATTCAGCAGAACCTGACGAAGAGTCTTGGCCCAAAACGTTGACTGTACTTCTTCCTATAGATGCTGCCTGGCCTGCTGCGTTCTATCAGCATTTTGTGTGTGTTGCTTCCCAAAATGGTTATCATTTTTCAGTGAGATTGGGAGGAAACAAAGAACGTTAATCCTGCAGAAACTTTCTGTATTATACACCAGCTCTAAATTCCACCATTGACTTTGCAAAGACTAGGGGTGTTATTGTGACTACCACAAAAGTCAGAACATTGTATTTTTTCTTTGGGAAATTAATCCAAGGCTATTAGTGTAAATATTTGACTATTTTGTGTATAAGATATATAATTGCAAGAAAAAAGTTTGTGAACCCTTTGCAATTACCTGGTTTTCTGCATTTATTACTCATAAAATGTCTAATCATCTAAGTCACAATAGTAGACTTACACAATAATCTGCCTAAACTAATAACAGACAATCGTACTTCTCATCAATACTGAGTACACCATTTCAACAATCACAGTCTAGGTTCAAAAAAGCATGTGAATACCTCTGGGGTATTGTCTTCACAAAACCTATTTGGAGTCAGGTGTTCCAATCAAGAGATGAGATTAGAGGTGTGGGTTGTAGAGGTGCCTTGCACTATAAAAAAGACACACAAAGTCAGATCGGGGAAATTGTCTACAAATGAAGGAAATTCAATACTGTTACTAGTCTCCTTAGAAGTGGGCGTCCTGCAAAGCTCACACCATACAATGCTGAAGGAGGGAAAAAAGAACCCAAGGGTAAGAGGAAAAGACCTGCAGGAATCTCTAGAAATTGCTAAAGTCTCTGTTCATTTCTCCACTATAAGAAAAACCCCGAACAAGAATAGCGTTCATGAAAGGACACCATGGAAGAAGCTACTGCTCTCCAAATAAAAACATTGCTGCATGTTTTAAGTTTGCAAAAGATGTCCTGGATGTTCTACAACACTTCTGGGCCAATGTTCTATGGACAGATGAGACAAAAGTTGAACTCTTTGGCAAAAGTGCACGTTGCTATGTTTGGAAGCAAAAGGGCACTGCACACCAACACCAAAACCCCAACCCAACTGTGAAGCTAGGTGGAAGGAGCATCGTGGTATGGGACAGCAAAACAGCCTCAAGGCCTGGACAGCTTGCAATTGTTGAGAGATCAATCAATTCGCAATTGTATCAAGACATTTTACAAAAGAACGTCACCTGTAGCTTAATAGAAGTTGGTTAGCAACAAGACAATGATCCAAAAGACAAAAGTAAATAAACAACAGAATGGTTTAGAAAGAAGAAAATTTGTGTTTTGGAATGGCCAAGTCAGCATCACCTGATGCAGTGATGGGGGAGGCAGACACGCAGTCTATCTGGAAGAGGGCAAGCAGGAGTAATCTGGGACACCAGAGAAGTTGGAAAAAAGAGAACAAAATGAGGAGACAGGAGCTGAGAAGAGGGTGACAGGGAAGCAATGGATGAGGGAAGACAAAACGAAGGAGACTGAAGTAGGGGAAATTGAAATAGTAGGGATCGAGGTAGGGAAGTGATGCAGAGGGTCCAAGGAAGAAGATGTGGATATAATTGTGTGTATTTCTATCATTGGTGTTTGGTCAGAGTGCATCTATACCTGTTCATAGAGTGTATCGTTCTTATGGTAGAACCTGGCTCCAGATTTCTTGGTCTTCCTTGCCACTGGGCCGAGAACTAGGTCTGTCAAGTCTGACCTGCAAGGATCACCCATCTTGGAACAACAAGCATGCAAGCATTTTCTTATCATCATAAATGGAGAGGTAGAGATCATTCTGAACCCTGAGAAAATGCCTTGAGAGAATAACTGGGAATGGGATGCAAGTTATTTACTACACCAGGATATTAAAATATTTTATCCACATTTAACCATATATAACTATATAACAATTACAGCACGGAAAAAGGCCATCTCGGCCCTTCTAGTCCGTGCCAAACGCTTACTCTCACCTAGTCCCACTGACCCGCACTCAGCCCATAACCCTCCATTCCTTTCCTGTCCATATACCTATCCAATTTTACTTTAAATGACAATACCGAACCTGCTTCTAACACTTCCACTGGAAGCTCATTCCACACAGCTACCACTCTCTGAGTAAAGAAATTCCCCCTCGTGTTACCCTTAAACTTTTGCCCCCTAAGTCTCAACTCATGTCCTCTTGTTTGAATCTCCCCTACTCTCAATGGAAAAAGCCTATCCACGTCAACTCAATCTATCCCCCACATAATTTTAAATATCTCTATCAAGTCCCCCCTCAACCTTTATTCTCCAAAGAATAAAGACCTACTTTTTCAATCTTTCCCTGTAACTTAGTTGCTGAAACCCAGGTAACGTTCTAGTAAATCTTCTCTGTACTCTCTCTATTTTGTTAACATCTTTCCTATAATTCGGTGACCTGAACTGTACCCAATACTCCAAATTCGGCCTTACCAATGTCTTGTACAATTTTAACATTACATCCCAACTCCTATACTCAATGCTCTGATTTATAAAGGCCAACATACCAAAAGCTGTCTTCACCACCCTATCCACATGAGATTCCACCTTCAGGGAACTATGCACCATTATTCCTAGATCACTCTGTTCTACTGCATTCTTCAATGCCCTACCATTTACCATGTATGTCCTATTTGGATTATTCCTACCAAAGTGTAGCACCTCACACTTATCAGCATTAAACTCCATCTGCCATCATTCAGCCCACTCTTCTAACTGGCCTAAATCTCTCTGCAAACTTTGAAAACCTACTTCATTATCCACAACGCCACCCTACCTTAGTATCATCTGCATACTTACTAATCCAATTTACCACCCCATCATCCAGATCATTAATGTATATGACAAACAACATTGGACCCAGTACAGATCCCAGAGGAACGCCACTAGTCACCGGCTTCCAACCTGACAAACAGTTATCCACCACTACTCTCTGGCATCTCCCATCCAGCCACTGTTGAATCCATTTTACTACTTCAATATTAATACCTAACGATTGAACCTTCCTAACTAACCTTCCGTGCAGAACCTTGTCAAAGGCTTTACTGAAGTCCATATAGTCAACATCCACTGCTTTACCCTCGTCAACTTTCCTCGTAACCTCTTCAAAAAATTCAATAAGATTTGTCAAACATGATCTTTCATGCACAAATCCATGTTGACTGTTCCTAATCAGACCCTGTCTATCCAGATAATTTTATGTACCATCTCTAAGAATACTTTCCATTAATTTACCCACCACTGACATCAAACTGACAGGCCTATAATTGCTAGGTTTACTCTTAGAACCCTTTTTAAACAATGGAACCACATGAGCAATACGCCAATCCTCTGGCACCATCCCCATTTCTAATGACATTTGAAATATTTCTGTCAGAGCCCCTGCTATTTCTACACTAACCTCCCTCAAGGTCCTAGGGAATATCCTGTCAGGACCAGGAAATTTATCCATTTTTATATTCCTTAAAAGTGCCAGTACTTCCTCCTCTTTAATCGTCATAGTTTCCATAACTACCCCCCTTGTTTCCCTTACCTTACACAATTCAATATCCTTCTCCTTAGTGAATACCGAAGAAAAGAAATTGTTCAAAATCTCCCCCATTTCTTTTGGCTCTACACATGGCTGTCCACTCTGATTCTCTAAGGGACCAATTTTATACCTCACTATGCTTTTGCTATTACGGTAATATAACTGTTGAAACCCTTTGGATTTATTTTCACCTTACTTGCCAAAGCAACCTTGTATCTTCTTTTAGCTTTTCTAATTTCTTTCTTAAGATTCTTTTTACATTCTTTATATTCCTCGAGCACCTCATTTACTCCATGCTGCCTATATTTATTATAGATATCTCTCTTTTTCGTAACCAAGTTTCCAATATCCCTTGAAAACCATGGCTCTCTCAAACTTTTAATCTTTCCTTTCAACTTAACAGGAACATAAAAGATTCTGTACCCTCAAAATTTCACCTTTAAATGACCGCCATTTCTCTATTACATCCTTCCCATAAAACAAATTGTCCCAATCCACTTCTTCTAAATCCTTTCGCATTTCCTCAAAGTTAGCCTTTCTCCAATCAAAAATCTCAACCCTGGGTCCAGTCCTATCCTTCTCCATAATTAGATTGAAAGCTGCGATCAGTTAAAAAAAAACAGCTTCTCTCCAAGCAAACACGAGGAAATCTGCAGATGCTGGAAATTCAAACAACACACACAAAATGCTGGTGGAACACAGCAGGCCAGGCAGCATCTATAAGGAGAAGCACTGTCGACGTTTCGGGCCGAGACCCTTCATCAGCTTCTCTCCGAGCTTCTTTTACCTCTTCCTTCTCCGCCTCTTGCTGCGATTTAAATAACCGTTGAAAACTTACTCTCCCTTTTAAACCTTCAGCGCGCTACGTCATTTGCCTGCACAGTCTAGCCTCTTTGCCGCGATCAGTTAAAAAAAAACAGCTTCTCTCCGAGCTTCTTTTAGCTGCACCTGCCATGCATATGCCCACCCACCCACCCAATGTATAAATCACACTGGAGCCTCTGTATATCCCTCATAGCTCACTTCTCAATTGCTTCTTCCTATCCATTTCGTAGTATGGAAGCACTACATATAATTTCATCTGCATCATGTAAATACCAGGTATCCACACTGATCCCTGTGACAGTGGAACTCATTGCCCACCATCTGGAAGAGGATTTAATTATTTATTCTATCTGTTTCCTGTCAAACTGTTCCCAACACATCCAAGTACCTCACCCCTATCCCATTGATGTTAGTCTTAAGCTACCAACAATGTCTTCAAAAACAATCTGCAGTAATTTGTTAAGCATGATTTCTGCTTCATGCTGACTTTGCCCTGTGAAGTTAATGCTTTCCCTATTACTGGCCTCTTGTTCCTCAGGAACTGCTGCAGAGTTTAAAGAACTTTGATGGGTGACCACAATGCAGCCGCCACCTTCCTATAATACCGTGAAGTGGAGATTATTATTCTGTGGAGCTTTGTCAGCATTTAGATCCATTAATTTCCAGAGCAGTATTTCTTTACCAATACAGATTTCTTCATCTTAGCACTGCTCAGATTAACCCCTACCAACCCACACCTCTTGTGGGAGCAGACAGGGGAATGCCATGCTGTCACAATAAGAACAAATGAGTTTCACAGACAGGATTAGAGTCAGGACTGAAATGCTAACCAGTGAAAGAAATGTCAATATGAAATTTCAGTAATGTACAAAGGATGGAGAAAATCTAGTTAAGAAAACAAAAGTTTACGAAAGGTTCAAGAAACTAGGTATTGTTAGAGCTCTAGAAAATTACAAGGTTGCTAGGAGGGAGCTTAAGAATGGAATCAGGAAAGCCGGAAGGGGCCATGAGAAAGCTTTGATGAGCTTGATTGCAGAAAACCCCAAGGCATTCTACAAGTATGTGAAGAGCAAGAGGATGAGCCATGTGAGAATAGGACCAATCAGGTGCGATACTGGAAGCGTGTGCATGAAGTCGGAGGAGATAGCGGAGGTACTTAATGAATACTTTGCTTCAGTATTCACCAGGGAAAAAGACCTTGGTAATTGTGGGGATGACTTACAGTGGACTGAAACGCATGAGCATATAGACGTTAAGAAAGAGGATGTGCTGGAGCTTTTGAAAAGTATTAAGTTGGATAAGTCTCCGTGACCAGATGAGATGTACCCCAGGCTACTCTGGGAGGCGAGGGAGGAGATTGCTGAACCTCTGGCGATAAGCTTTGCGTCATCAATAGGGATGGGAGAAGTACCGGAGGGTTGGAGGGTTGCAAATGTTGTTCCCTTGTTCAAGAAAGGGAATAAAGATTCCCAGGAAATTATAAACCAGTGAGTCTGACTTCAGTAGTGGACAAGTTGTTGGAAAAGATCCTGTGAGGAAGGATTTATGAGCATTTGGAGTGACATAATCAGATTATGGGTAGTCAGCATGGCTTTACAAGCCTGGTTGAATTCTTTGAGGAAGTAACAACACATTGATGAAGGTAGAGCAGTGCATGTAGTGTATATGTATTTCAGAAAGTCATTTGATTAGGTTCCCCATGCAAGAGTCTTTCAGAAAGTGAAGAGGCATGGATCCAAGGAGACCTTGCTTATGGATCCAGGATTGGTTTACCCACAGAAGGCAATAGGTGGTTGTAGATGGTTTGTATTCTGCATGGTGGTCAGTGACCAGTCGCAGAGATCTGTTCTGGGAGCTCTCTTTGTGATTTTTATAAATGACCTGGATGAGGAAGTAGAAGGGTGGGTAGTAAGTTTGTTGATGACGCCAATGTTAGGGGGTGTTGTGGATACTCTGGAGGGTTTCTCAGAGGTTACAGCAGGACATCGAAAGGATGCAGACTGGGCTGAGAAGTGGTAGCTGGACCTCAGCCCAGATAAGTGTGTAGGGTTCTCAGTAATATTAATTGTAATGTTAATTGTTGTAGCTAACAACATGGCTTCTCTGTAATGTTAACTGCTAAGGTAAGGGGTTCACTGTAGCACAGTGTTTGGGTTATAATTAGTGATAACGGGACTTGTATTTATTTGCTAGCCAATGGAAGTCATGTTATTCTATCTGTATGTGTGGGAACCGGAGGGAATGCGCGGACTTTTCGTCGAGGAGGACAAGAGAGGTCAGACGTGAGTCGAGCGCTCTGGTAGATCACCAGGAGTGATCCTAGCCAAGGGTCAACAGAGTTCGGAGGAGATCGATGGGTGGAAAGAATACCTGATTTCGTGAGCTCCAACAAATTCTTTGTGCACAGAACTGATAAATTTATTGACTTGGCGCCTTTATTGTATTTGTTTCCACTAACTCATCACCAAGAAATAATTATAAAGTGTAAACATTTAATTGTATATTGTGTACTGTCTGATATTTTATGTTGTGGGCTTGTTCTGGGGGTGCATCACACAGCACCCACACCAATGCAATTACCCTTGTTTACCCTAGACAAACGGGAGCAAATTGGGCAAAGACGTTACATTGTGGGTTGCTTGTCAGGGATCTGAATTGTGATGGGTACTGTGTAACACCCGGTTTAAGTTAGTGGAGATGGACCCAGATAAGGTTGAACACTGGTGTGAGATCGAGGAAGTACCGGTTAATCATGCCTGCGTATTAAGTGGGGTGGATATACGTACCTCGGAGGAAGTGTTAATTCAGTGGTTGAGTATGGTTAAAGCTGTAGGTAAGGTTGAGATCGTAGCCAGAAAGTTTGGTAAGGTGGCGGACGCAGGCTTTGTGTTAGTTCAGACTAGTGCTGACGTCATGGCGGTGGGACTGCCACCGTCTATCAGTGATCCCGGTGAGGCAGGGCCATGGGGCATGCACATTATCACGGAGGAAAAGTCTGATGGGACACCAGAGGAGTTGCCTGAAGCTGGGGGCAGAGATTTTAGAGATCTCTAAAGTTGGCGGAACTGGTACTCACACTGAATAACTTCTCTTTTGGCTCTTCCCACTTTCTTCAGACCAAGGGTGTAGCTATGGGCACTCACATGGGCCCCAACTATGCCTGCCTCTTCACTGGTTATGTGGAACAGTCTATGCTCCAAACCTATACTGGTACTGCTCCCCAACTTTTCCTTCACTACATTAACGACTACATTGGTGCTGTTTCCTGCACCCTTGCTGAGCTCATCAATTTCATCAACTTTGCCTCCTTTCACCCAGCCCTCAAGTTCACTTGGTCCATCTCAGACACTTCTCTCCCCTTTTTCGATCTCTTGGTCTCCATCTCTGGAAACAGACTGTCCACTGACATCTTCTATAAACCCACTGACTCTCATAACTACCTCAACTATACCTCTTTCCACCCTGCCACATGCGAAAATGCTATTCCCTATTCCCGGTTCCTCCGTCTCCACAGCATCTGCTCCCAGGATGAGGCTTTCCATTCCAGGACATCTCAAATGTCCTCTTTCTTTAAGGATTATGGTTTCCCTTCTGCCATCATCAATGATGCCCTCACCCACATCTCCTCCATTTCCCACACTTCAGCCCTCACCCCATCCTCCCATCACTGCAACAGGGACAGAGTTCCTCCAGATCCAGCACATTATCCTGCGCAACTTCTGCCACCTTCAACAAGACCCCACCACTAAGCACATCTTTCCCTCTCTACCCCTCTCCACTTTCCACAGGGATCATTCCCTCCACGACTCCCTGGTCCACAAGTCCCTTCCCACGGATCTCCCACCTGACACTTATCCCTGCAAGCGTAAGTGCTACACCTGTCCCTACACTTCCTCTCTTACCAACATTCAGGGCCCCAGACAGTCCTTCCAGGTGAGGCAACACTTCACTTGTGAGTCTGTTGGGGTCATTTATTGCATCTACATCAGTGAGACCCAACGCAGATTGGGGGACTGCTTCATCGAGCACCTCTGCTCCGTCCACCACAACAGTCAGGATCTCCCAGTTGCCACCCACTTGAACTCTACTTCAGATTCCCATTCGGATGTGTCCATACATGGCCTCCTCTACTGCCATGATGAGGCCAAGCTCAGATTGGAGGAGCAACACTTCATATACTGTCTGTGTAGTCTCCAGCCCCTTGGCATGAACATTAAATTCTCCAACTTCCGGTAATTCCCTCCCTCTCCCTTCCCCATCCCAGTTTCACTCTGCCTCCTCCTCCAGCTGCCTATCACCTCCCTCATGGTTCCGCCTCCTACTACCCATAGTGCTTTCCCCTTACATTCCTTCTTCACCTTTCCTGCCTATCCCCTTCCTGCTTCCCCTCCCCCCTTACTGGTTTTTCACCTAGCACCTACCAGCCTTCTCCTTCCCACACTCCCCCCATCTTCTTTATAGGGCTCCTGTCCCCTCCCTCTTCAGTCCTGACGAAGGGTCTCGGCCCGAAACGTTGACTGTTCGATTCCACAGATTCTGCCCGACCTGCTGACTTCCTCCAGCGTGTTGTGCGTGCTGATAAGTTTACTAACTTGGCGCCTTTATTGTACTTGTTTCTACTAACTCATCGCCAGAAATAATTATAAAGTGTAATCCTTTAATTGTATATGGTGTACTGTCTGATATTTTATGTTGTGTACTTGTACTGGGGGTGCATCACACAGTATCCACACGAACTCAATTACAGTGTTGCCGGGGGCAACGCTAGTTTACCATATAACCATATAACAATTACAGCACGGAAACAGGCCATCTTGGCCCTTCTAGTCCGTGCCGAACGCTTACTCTCACCTAGTCCCACCGACCTGCACTCAGCCCATAACCCTCCATTCCTTTCCTGTCCATATACCTATCCAATTTTTTTTTAAATGACAAAATCGAACCTGCCTCTACCACTTCTACTGGAAGCTCTTTCCACACAGCTACCACTCTGAGTAAAGAAGTTCCCCCTCGTGTTACCCCTAAACTTTTGCCCCTTAACTCTCAACTCATGTCCTCTTGTTTTAATCTCCCCTACTTTCAATGGAAAAAGCCTATCCACGTCAACTCTATCTATCCCCCTCATAATGTTAAATACCTCTATCAAGTTTCCCCTCAACCTTTTACGCTCCAAAGAATAAAGACCTAACTTGTTCAACCTTTCTCTGTAACTTGGGTGCTGAAACCCAGGTAACATTCTAGTAAATCTCCTCTGTACTCTCTCTAGACAAATGGGAGCAAATTGGGCAAAGATGTTACATGTGGAATGGTTAATTTCAGTAGGTCAAATTTGAAGACAGAATATAATATTAAGGGTAAGATTCTTGGCACTGTGGAGGATCTGAGAGATCTTGGGGTCTGTGTTGACAGGACACTCAAAGCTACTGTGCAGGTTGACAGTGTTGTTAAGAAGGTGTATGGCTTGTTGGCATTCATGAACAGTGGGACTGAGTTCAAGAGCCATGGGGTAATGTTACAGCTATACCAGACCTTCTTGGTCAGACCCACTTGGAGTACTGTGTTCAATTCTAGTACCTCACTACAAGAAGAATGTAGATAGTATAGAGAGTGTGCAGAGGATATTTACAAGAATGTTGCCTGGATTGGAGGGCATACCTTATGAGAATAGATTGAATGAACTTGGCCTTTTCTCTATGGAGCAACAGAAGATGAGAGGTGACCTGACAGAGGTGTAGAACATGATGGGGGGGGGGGGGGGTGGTGGAGAGTCAGAGGCTTTTTGCCAGGGCTGAAATGGCTAATACAAGGGTTCATAGTTTTAAGGTGCTTGGAAATAGGTACTGAGGGGATGTCAGGGGTAAGTTTTTCACACAGATTGGTGGGTGTGTGGAATGCCCTGCCAGCAACGGTGGTAGAGACAGATACAAAAGGGTCTTTTAAGAGACTCTTAGATAGGTACATGGAGTTTAGAAAAATGGAGGCTATGCGCTAGGGAAATTCTAGGCAGTTGGCAAAACATTGTGGGCCAAAGGGCCTGTAATGCACTGTAGATTTCTATGTTCTATGTTATGTCAGTGCTGGCAAAGTAGGAAATATGTTGAATGAACAGACACAACAAAGAAACTCACTGAAGCGATCACTCAGGAAAGAGGGCAGGGGGCAGCTTGACCTGAGTGTTAATGCAATTCAAGTGATTTGCCAGTTTACCATTCCCACTTCTGTAACCATTTCTACCCCTCTGAATCTTGAATTGAATATAAAGAGCCTTAGAGATATCCAGCATAGAATTGGGCTTCGAGTCATAGAGCACTACAGCACAGAAACAGGCTCTTCAATCCATGCCAAACTATTAGTCTTGTCTAGATCCAACAACCCATGCTGGGGCATTGTCCTTCATACTCCTTCCCCCTTCCCCGAATTCATATACTGATTCAAACATTTCATAAATGTTACAATCAGACCCATATCCACCACTTCTGTTGGCAGCTCATTCCACACTCAAGTGAACAAATTCCCCATTCAGTTACCCTTAAGTATTTCATCTTTCACCCTTAAACTATAACTTCTAATTCTAGTCTCACCCAACCTCAGTAGAAAAATGCCTGCTTGAGATTGCCATTTATATACCCCTCATAATTTGATATACCTCTATCAAATCTCCCCTCATTTTCTTACGCTTACACTATAGGGAATAAAGTCATAACCTATTCAATTTTTCCCTACAAGTTTGGTCCTTGACTCTTGGCAACATTCTTGTAAATTTTCTCTACACCCTTTCAATCTTATTGACATCTTTCTTGTAGGTAGGTGACAGACCCATACACAATATTCCAAATTAGGCCTCACCAGCATCTTGTATAATTTCAACATAACATCCCAACTCCTGTACTCAGTACGTTATGATGGCCAATGTGACAAAAGCTCTCTTTACAACCCTATCTACCTGTGACGTCACTTTCTTGGAATTATGCATCTGATTTCCCAGATTTCTTTGTTCTACTGGACTCTGCAGTACCCTACCGCTCACCATGTACATCCTACCCTGTTGGTCTTCTCAGTGTGTCTCACACTTGTCCACACTAAATGCCATTTGTCATTTTTCTGCCCATTTTTACAGCTAGTCCAGATCCTCCTGCAAGCTATGATAGCTTTCCTCGCTCTCAAGTACACCCCCAATCTTAGTGTCATCCACAAATTTACTGATCCAGTTTATCACATTATGTTGCAGATCATTGATATAGATGACAAACCACAACAGGCCTCTAGTCAAAGAGACTGCAACCTACCACAACTCTCTGGCTTCTGAGCCATTGTTGCATCCAACTTATCACTTTATCCTGAATGCCAAGTGACTTACCTTCCGGACCAGCCTTACATTCCAGCTTAATGCATTGTGTAATGATTTGATCTGTATTGAACAATATGTAAGATAAGCTATTCACTATATCTTGGTACACGTGACAATAATAAACCAACACCAATACCAATATCAAGGAAAGCACACTGAATGCCTCTTCACTACACTATCTGTCTGTCTTGCCAATTTCAGTGCCCTCTTGTGCAAGAAATTCCTAACAACTCCAGCATTTACTATATCTGACAGCCTGAGGTCCCCCTGTACAAGAACACTCCTTATGACTCTGCCATTAACTCTACATGTCCGACAGCCTGAGGCCCCCCTGTACAAGAACACTCATTAAGACTCTGCCATTGACTGTACATGTCCGACAGCCTGAGGTCCCCCTGTACAAGAACACTCCTTATGACTCTGCCATTGACTGTACATGTCCGACAGCCAGAGGTCCCCCTGTACAAGAACACTCCTTATGACTCTGCCATTGACTCTACATGTCCGACAGCCTGAGGTCCCCCTGTACAAGAACACTCCTTATTGACTCTGCCATTGACTGTACATGTCCGACAGCCAGAGGTCCCCATGTACAAGAACACTCCTTATGACTCTGCCATTGACTCTACATGTCTGACAGCCTGAGGTCCCCCTGTACAAGAACACTCCTTATGACTCTACATGTCCGACAGCCTGAGGTCCCCCTGTACTAGAACATTCCTAATGACTCTCTGCCATGGACTCTATATGTCCTACTTGTTGACTGCTGATTCTTTGCAAACTCTCCTTAGCCCACCCTCTTGATACCAAGAAATAGTTCTGCGTATTCAGTGGGATCTTTCCATTTTGGATCGTGATGTCAGTCTGGTCAAAGATAAATCAAACAGCTGGGATTTCACAGCCACTGTGAAAATTTTAAAAGAAACGGAGCTTTCTTTTTAGTGGGAAGAAAATGGTGCACTATTGAATTCTGCTTAATTTCAATAGAAAGATTAAACCTTGTCACGTTCTTTGAGAAATCTCAGAGTTCTCTTGGGATATTAATCAATATTTATTCCTCAGCCAAGGTGACCAGAACCAGTTATCTGTTAAATATTCCTCATACAAACTGTCCCCACATTTCCCTATATTACAGTATGATCCATTAAGTATTTCAGAATTGCAGAATATATGTTACTTTGGGTTATAGTTGCAACTAGATAAGTAGATCTACTTAGACCAGGAACAGGCCCTTAGGCCCACATGCTTTGCCAAACTAAACTAGTAATTAAACAGCTAACTAAACTAATTCTTTCTGCCTACACAATGTCCTTCTACCCTTATTCTCTGCACATTTATGTGCCTAGCTATTAAACACCTCTATTGTATTTACCTGTAACACCACCCCCATCACCACATTCCAGGCACCCACCCCCTTTTGTGTAAAAAAGATCTTCCTCCCTCACCTTAAATATATGATTTAATTTATTAGTTATTTCAACCCTGGGAAAAAGATAATGGCTGTCTGTCTGTACCCCTCATAATCTTATAAACTTTTGTAAAGTTTTCCCACAGCCTCCACCACTCCAGAAAAATACTGCAGAATTTATAGCCAACATACCCCTTTCCCCACCCTCCTTCTTGGTTTGCTACTCACCACTGAACATGAGCATCACATTTACCTGTTCCCCACTCTAGTGGAACGTCCATAAAGTTTATTGGAATGTAAGCAGAGGTTGGACAGGCTAGGAATTTATTCATAGTGTTGGAGACAGGGCTGATCTTTTCAACGTAAGAAGCATGGATAGATGTGGGAGAGCCCTACTGGCATCCAGTGGGGTAACATCTTTTTGAGCTTGCTCCTACCTTATCTATCTTTTTGTTTCCTACCAGTTTTTTGCAGCCTTATTATAAATCTTAATATTGCTCTATTATGTCTTTGAGAAAGGCTAAAGCCTCTGCAAAATAAAAAGAAAATGATTCTCCAACTACTTTGGAATCAATTGGAGATTTCCTTAAAAAGCAAAGAACGGAACTCTAGGAGAATAAAGAAACTTTGTGGATACTAGAAGTGGACTTAAAAGACATGAATAAGCTCTGCAAAAAATTATCATTATCTAATGAAAAATTAACAAAGAAGATTACCAACTTGGAAAGCAGAAGGAACAATCTACGTATTCTGGGTCTCGAAGAATCAATTGATTCCATGCCCACCCCATGGAATTCTTTGCAAGTTTTCTGAAGCAGCCATTCCCTGTTTTATTGCCCTCTGTGCCTAAGTTGGACAGTACCCACTGGTCACTAGCCCCCAAACCAAAGTTGGGAGAGCGTCCAAGATTAGTTATGTTATGTTTTCACAAATTTTGTACTAAGGATCTTTTAATCCGTCATAAACGTCGAGTAGGAATGATCGATTACAATGGGAAGATGATCAGATTCGTGGAAGATTATACACCGGAGGTTATAGCTGAACGTGCTAAGTACAAAGAGGTCATGTCGCTGCTTTATAATAAAGGGTTTAAACCCTCCCTTTGCTTCCCCGCACGTCTTAGAATCGTTCTGAAAAATGGTGTGCAGAAATGGCTGGGATCGGTTGAACACGCACAGAAGTTTTTGAAAGCAGAAGATTAATTGCGTTATATCTCTTACAAGAGTAATTATCTTTTTAATGTTTGATTGAATAAGGTTTTAATAAACCTATGTTTTGACTGTTTATATATCTTGTTTTTTTTAAATATTTTCTTTGATTTTTTTACTACTTTTTTTTAGGTTTTTCTATATATACTTTTTGAAATTGTTAAAATGAATCCTCTTATGTTTTGGATTTTTGATCTAAGTTTTTTTTTCTGTTTTGTCTTGGTAGGAACATAATAACCTTGGATGATTGGGGTTTTGCCAGCAGGATTTCTTTGGGAGGGTTGTCTTTAGGGTTTAGCATTCCTACTGTTCTTTAGCCGGCTTTTTGGCTTTGGGAGGGGGAGGGGGGTGGGTTTTCATTTTTCTCTGGAAGCTGGGTTGGGCTTCCATCCAAATTTTCTGTTTGAGTACCTTATTTTATGGTTTGTACTCTGGTTCTAATAATTTATGGTCGTATCTTTTAACTCTTCTGTTAGTTAGAATTTATAATGGATCGAAATATTAATTTACTAAGTTTTAATGTGAAAGGGTTAAATCATCCTGTGAAATGGAATAAGATTTTTGATTATATTAAAAAGTTAAGGTCCCCCATTATTTTTCTACAAGAAACGTATTTACGTAGTTGTGACAACGCATGCCTTTTTAATCGGTGGAGAGGTCTACAATTTCACTGCTCATTCAGAGCAAAATCTCGAGGGGTCTCAATTTTTATAGATAATACAATTTCCTTTTGTTCAACATAAAGTTGTCTCTGACCCTAATGGGTGATTTGTCATAGTGTCAGGGAAACTAGATACCGTAGATTCCGGACTACAGAGCGCACCTGATTAAAAGCCGCTGGCTCTAATTTTAGAAATAAAATCAATTTTTTACTTGTAAAGGCCGCACCGGATTTTCGGCCGCAGGTGTCCCACGTTGTAATATGAGATATTTACACAGAAAGATATTACACGTGAGGATTTTTTAACTTTTAATTAAATCCATATGGTAACAAAAACAAATACATATTGCAAATGCTTTTTTTCGAACCGTGCCCGTAACGCGGCTACTTTTAAATATACGTTGCGTATACTTCTTTACTGAACAACATTCCAATATCTCCTAACGACTGGTAAAAAATATATATACTGCAGCCTACCAGGAAAAGTTATTGATCGCCTTTAACTTAAAAGCAGCGTTTTCGCTCCGCCGTCCCGTTTATCGCAAACGGCATTTAAAAGCAGCGTTCGCTCAGATCCAAAGCCGCTCGCGTAATGCGCTCCCCCCCCCCCCTTTCCGTTTATCGCAAACGGCATTTTTCCCACAAGACGCGGCGAAACCGGGTGTGACGTCATAGCATCCCGCGATGTAGTACAGAAAACAAATATAGTTAAAACTCTTCTAACTTTAACTAGAAAATGAATTACTAAGCGAAAATATTATAAACTAAATAACTGCCATAAAGGCAGCACAATGCTTTTCTTCGAGTGTTTTCCATGTTGATGAGGGTGAGTACAAATGACTGATTTACAATAATTTAATTGTGAAAGTGCGCTTGACTTATCGTACAATTTCATTGGACCTCTGTGAACTACTCATCAATTTTATTGGTCTACTGTTATGAGGCAAAATGTTTACGAGGCGGCATGAAAAAAATCATGTATTAGCCGCTCCGTTTTAAAGGCCGCAAAGTTCAAAGCTGTTCAAAATGTGGGAAAAAAGTAGCGGCTTAAAATCCGGAATCTACGGTAATAAATTAATTGTATTTGCTAATGTGTACTAATTGTATTTGCAATGTGGATGACTCAGGATATTTTGAGCGTTTCTTTTCATTCCTGCCAGATTTGAGTTTTTACTCTTTAGTGATGGGAGGAGATTTAAATTGTTGTCTAGACCCAGTATTAGATAATTCTTTTCTTAAATCAGCCACACCTAATAAATCAGCTTTATTTATTCAATCCTTTCTAACGAAGTGTGATATTGTTGATGTCTGGTGTTTTTTTTACCCAACAGAAAGGGAGTATTCATTCTTCTCTCATGTTCATCATTCCTGTACCAGTATTGATTTTTTTTTATTGATAGTCAACTGATTCCATTAGTTCGATCCACTGAATATAAAGAGATAGCTCTATCCGACCATTCTCCTGTATTTTTTAAAGCTTCCTGGTTTCACTCATATGAACAGATCCTGGTGTTTTAATTTAACTTTGTTATCTGATGAGGACTTTTTAAAATTCCTGGAGAATCAAATTACTCTTTTTGAAGAAAATGCGTTGGAAGAGACTTCTAATCTTATCATTTGGGACAGTCTTAAGGCATATATTAGAGGACAAATTATCTCCTATACTGCATATATTAAGAAAAAAGCTAATAAAGAGAGAACTGATTTAGTTAATCAATTAGACCAGAAATATGCTTTGGCACCAGACCCTGAGCTATACAAAAGATGTATTGAAATTAAAACTAAATATGATCTTATAACGTAAGAATTGAAAGCCAACTTTTAAAAGAAACCAATTCTATATACATGGAGAAAAAACTGGTAAACTATTGACTAAGCTAACCTCTATAGCTAAATGGCAAATTAAAGAAATTTGCAAAACTAATGATGATATGACAACTAACCATTTTTGATATAAATGATACTTTTAGAGAATTTTATTCTAAATTGTATAGTTCTGATTCTGTTAAAGATAATACTGCAATGAACAATTTTCTAGACCAGTTAAATATTCCTGGACTTTTGGTTGATAATCAAAAGCAGTTGGATCAACCTATTTCTCAGGAGGAAATCACTGAGGCTATACATTCATTGCATTCTTGGAAATCTCCAGGACCTAAGGGATTCTCTGGAGAATTTTATAAGGATTTTTCTTCATTGCTTATACCTTATTTATGTTCTAACCTTACTGATTCTTTCAAGGTGGGTAGGTTGCCACAGACTTTTTATGAAGCTCCTATTTCGCTTATTCTTAAAAAGAATGAAAATCCCACTGAATGCTCTTCATATGGACCAATCTCTGTACTCAATGTTGATGCTAAGATCCTATCTAAAGTTCTGGCCCGTAGACTCGAAAATATTATGCCTTCTGTAATATCTGATGATCAGACAGGATTTATTAAAAATCGATATTCCCATTTTAATATATGGCAACTGTTAAATGTTTTGCATTTTCCATCTAAGGAAATATCTGAATGTGTGATTTCTCTGGATGCGGAGGCCGTTGGTTGAGTTGAATGGAATTACCTATTTAAAACCTTAGAAAAAATTAATTTTGGGCCCAATTTTATTCATTGGATTAAATTACTTTAATTATCTCCCTCTGCTCGGGTCCTTACTAATTTTCAGATTTCTAAACCAATTAAACTCCAACGTGGAACCAGACAAGGATGTCTACTGAGTCCTTTGCTTTTTGATTTGGTATTAGAACCTTTAGCAATTGCCTTTCAAGAGTCTAAAGATATCACCAGTATCTTAAGGAAAAGTACTATTCATAAAGTCTCGCTTTATGCTGATGATCTATTGCTTTTTATATCTAATGTTCCAACTTCTTTACCCTCTGTGTTTCTTTTACTGACTAATTTTAATCAGTTTTCAGGATATAAATCGAATTTACATAAGAGTGAATTGTTTCCTTTAAATAATTTGATACCAACCAATACTAATCTTCCTTTTAAAATTGTAAGAAAACAATTTACATATTTGGGTGTAACAATCACTAAGAATTATAAAGATCTATTCAAAGAAAATTGTCTGACCTTAATGAATTATGTGAAAAAGACACTTTCTAATTGGTCGCCTCTCTCTTTATCAATGATTGGTTGAATCAATTCTATTAAAATGAATATTATACCTAAATTTATATACCTTTTTCAAGCCATACCTGTTTTTATTCCTAAGTCTTTTTTTGATTCTTCAGATTCAATTTCTTCCTACATATGGAAGAACAGAAAACCCGAATTAACTAAAGCTCACCTTAAAAAAATTAAAAAGAGTGGAGGCCTTGCTCTACCCAATTTTAGGTTATATTATTGGGCAATTGACATACGTTCTGGTTAGGGTTATATTATATTAATTGTGAGGATTGTCCAATATGGGTCTTTTTGGAAGCCAACTCTAATTTTCTATCATTTCTCTTCTTGGATCCCCTCTTATCTTTAAATAAATTAACTGACAGTTTGGTGATTAAACACACTTTGAAGATCTGCCTACAGTTTAGAAAACATTTCAGTTTAATGAGATTTTCCCTTTCTAGTCCTATTTTTTCTTATTTTTTTTAAACCATCTACAACTGATGTTTTTCAGAGAATGGGATAGATTAGGCATTAAACAATTTCAGGATCAGTTTGTTGGAGGGATTCTTTCTTCTTTTGAGCAGCTGTCAATGAAATATAACCTATCAAATATGCACTTTTTTCGATATCTACAGATTAGAGATTTTTTAAGCTCTAAACTACATATATTTCCTACCAGCCCGGATAAGAACATAATAGATGTAATTTTTAATTTGAAACCTTTTGATAATGGCTCAATATCTTATATTTATGGTCTGTTGTTGCGATTGAGAATGCCTCCTTTAGACAAAATTTAAAAAGATTGGGAAAAGGATTTACAGTCTTCATTATCTGATGAGACCTGGAGGGCTATTTTCAAAATGGTTAATTCTTCATCATTATGTGCTCGTCCTTCTCTCCTACAATTTAAAGTGGTACATAGGGCTCATATGTCTAAAGACAAGCTCTCTTGTTTTTTTGCAGATATATCTCCTTATTGTGACAGATGTAATAATGGAGAGGCTTCATTAATTCATATGTTTTGGTCATGTTCGAGCCTTGAAAAATATTGGAAAGATGTACAGGTTTTCCCCACTATTCGAAGGTAGAGCGTTCCTATTATACCGTTTGTAAGCCAAAATGTCGTAAAGCGAAGTAGCAATTGCCATTAGTTTATATGGGAAAAATTTTTGAGCGTTCCTAGACCCAAAGAAATAACCTACCAAATCAAACCAAATAACACATAAAACCTAAAATAACATTAACATATAGTAAAACATGCATGGGCAAGCAACTGCCTGCACAAGGCTGCACGGTCATTGTAGTCTTTCTCGGGGTAAACACACTATAAAGTGGGCATCTTTTTTTCGTAAAAGCGAAAATCCTCTTTGGTTAGCGAAAACAGATACTAATGTAGGTCTTTTGTAACAGCGAGCTGTCATAAAGTGAACGTTCGAAAAACGGCGGCTACCTGTATTCCAAACTTTTTCTGTACTTTTTTAAGTTAATTTGAAGCCCAATCCTTTGACTGCCTTATTTGGTATTGTTGAGGAAAGAGCTATAATTTTGGAGCCTTCTCATTTGCAGGTACTGGCTTTTATTTCTCTTATGGCTAGAAGGGCGATCTTGCTTAAATAGAAGGAGGTCTCTCTCCCCCCCCCCCCCCCCCCCCACACTTGCTCAATGGTTATGCGATGTTATGACATGTTTAAATCTAGAGAAGATTCGTTGTTCGATTTCTGATTCTAACCAAGATTTTCAAATGCTATGGGGACCCTTTCTGAACTATTTTAAAAATCTTTGAATTGTTATTGTTACTAAAATATAGATCTGGGCTATTATTATAAAACACTATATGGTAAAGTACTCTTTTTATTCTCTTGTTTTTTTCACCAACTAGCTTTGTCTTGGTAGTGGGTACATTTTTTTTACATAATATAATTAACCATATTATTATTGTATTTCATAATTCAATTTATTTTATTTAACTGATCATGAATATGGGAAACCGTGATTGTATCGGTGTGATTTATAGTGCATTTTGTGCTATCTTATTTAGATTTATAGTAAGTATCCTTATGAATTCTGTATTTGTGTATATGAAATTTAATATAAATATTGGAAAAAGAAAGAAAGATGTATGCAGTCAGAATTTTTAAGGGTGGTATATAATGTCAAATGAGCTACTAGCAGAAGTGGTTGAAGCAGGCTTATTAACATTTAACAGACATTTTGACAGGATAAGAAATGGCTAAATGGACTAACTCAGATGGGCATCTAGGTCGGCCTGCAACAGTTGGGATGAAGGGCCTGTTACTGTGCTGCATGACTATGAGTTGATGCTCTAGTGATAGGAATTGCCAAGTCCTTCAGAAACCTCTTCTTTAATCACTCCGCAAATGTAGATAAATACCACATTTAATTATCTTCTGTGGCCTAGATGCAAAATGCAAGAAATAAATACTGACATTAATATTATTATCCTTAGGTTGATCAAATCTGTTAAATCAGTTAAAAATCCCTTTCACAATCATAGCACTGACTGGATACTAAATGAAAAGAGGTATTAGTAAGGACTCGAGAGCAAATTGTTGATTGTTCATGCTTCCGTTGGAGAATGTTGAGAAGCTTGCTTTACATTAAATGGGAAGAAAAATCAGTTCAAGGTTGTGCAGGGAGGGAGGCTTTTTAATTTTGTACAGACCACTGCCAGGAAATTGAAATAAATGTTTGTTGCCTGTGCAATTAAAGCTGCATTGAATGTAATTACCCCAGGTGTGAAAACATGTTAGTGTTGGTAAATCAGCTTGAATAACCATATTTTATCCTTTCATTTGCATGAATAAAGACATTTATTCTGAATGTGTTGGAATGTCATTACAAATAAGGAAAGGTCAATAGAAAACAATCTAAACTATAGTGATTTTACAATTCATTATGTACAACTTTGCATTGGATTCATTAGTTTTTTATCAACCTGTATAATTTTTAATAAATTTGCATCCCAGTTATCCTTAAGATTGTAAGTGATTTGATTTCACAGGTGCAGAGATCAGTTTGGAAACAGCCGGCTCTAGCACAGCTGGAGCACAAGGTGCTTGATGGTGTAGGTGGAATGACGAGGCATTGGTGAGGTGGGGTGCAGGATCTGCCATTAATACAGTGTCTCTGTGTGCTTCTGATGCACGGACTCTGGATTCTCAATGCCATCCTGAATGCTCATTCCCCACTGCTACTGCTTTTAGCCAAGACTAATCGATTGTTTGTGGATAAACTGAAATGAAGCAGCTTTGTGGAGTCCTTGAGAATTTCTCAGTTATAATGGTAATAAACAGTAAGATGTATGCAACTATACTACTGTGCAAAAGTCTTAGAGAGAGAGAGATATATATATATACACACACACACACATACACAGTAGCAAGGATGTTGATGACTGCACAGTCCAGTAAACCAATTGTTTAGAATCAAATTACCTTTCATAGTCTCACAGGGCTGCATTACCCCCACCCCTGGCACTCCTTCTCTGCCACCTGCACCACACCCCTCCCGCAGTGCTCCACCCACACCATTCCCAACATCATTTGCTCCTGCCAGATTTACAAACTTGCCCTCCACTCCACATTGACAATTATAGTACTGCGTAAAACTTTTAAGCACTCTAGCTTTATATATGTGCCTAAGACCTTTGCACTGTACTGTAATACCATTTTCTCTCCAATTAAATAGTTATTATGGCATTTGTAATGCATTAGAGGTGTATAGTCATGCCTTCTCAGTTCAGAATCAAATTTCTCTTCTGGAATTATGTTGCAAAGCCAACGAGTTGCTTATTGAATTTTTTTGTGTTTTGTATCATTGTTCTGCCTATAAGAGTATTAAATAAAGGTAAACACATTAATTTAAAGCCATCTAGCACTATTTTGTGTATCAGAACAGTACTAGCTTTTTAAAATCAGTTTTTGTTATTATTACTATTTTACACGGTAATACTTGGCAGAAATTCACATGTATACATGATTTGCTTTCCCACAGCTGATACTGTTACTGCTTATCCTGTCTTGGATATTAAACAAGATGACATTGTCGATACAAATGGAGCTGGTGATGCCTTTGTTGGAGGTAAATATCTCTGTTATTAAATAAATTCTTGGTAATTCCACATACCACAGGCTCTCTCTCTCTCCCTAATAAGGGGAAAAGGTGTCCGCGTTATACAGTGAGAGAGGAGACATAACAAACAGCTCGCTGATTTATGACGTTAAAAGTCTATTGCATCACCTTTTCTGAATTCTGCGCCCAGAGAGTCAACCCCAAAAAGGCTTAGGTCTCTGGACACACAGCCCACGGCAGCTAACCTGCTGCTCCCGATGTTCTGTGTTCTCCCATAAGTTTATATACTTATCAAATTGTGATTTGGAATATAAATGTAAACTCAACAGGACTCAGAAAACTTAATCTGATCTGCATTGGAGAAAATTTCTGAGGAAAAAAAATACACCCAATATTATGGTTTGGTTTTGTGTGAAATTATCTCTGTTCTCCATTGATCCAATCTTCACAAAATACTGGAGGAACTCAGCAGGTGAGGCAGCATCTATGGAAAAGAGTACAATGTTCAGGCCAAGACCCTTCATCAGGATTGGAGAAAAAAGATGAGGCATCAGAGGAAAAAGGCCTACCTCATCTCTTTTTTTCTCCAATCCTGATAAAAGATCTTGGCCCGAAACATGGACTGTATTCTTTTCCATAGATGCTGCCTGGCCTGCTGAGTTCCTCCAGCATTTTCTGTGCATTGCTTGGATTTCCAGCACCTGCAGATTTTCTCTTGTTTTTGATCGAATCTTCCCTTGCTTAATGAATATTACTGATTGAAAAATAAGATGCAGTTATACAACATGGAAACATTGGTCCAGCTGGTCCGTACTGTCCTAGATGCTCCATCCAAGCTAGTTCCATATGCCCACATTTGGCCCATAGCCTTTGAAACCTTTCTGAACCATATACCTATTCAGTGCATTCCAGTTAATTAGGATACATTGGGACCAGTACGTTTTGGCCCAATTAAGTGGCTATCCCAATTAGCCAAACTTTCATGGAAATAGTTAGAAAGGTATCTAAAAGACAAACTACCATTTAATTGAGTAACAAATTATGCATTTAAATGAAATACAGAACAAATTAGAGCACTACCAATAGTACTCCAATACTGTAAAACTGTATTTGTTCTTAATAGTTACTGACAGAGGAATTCATCCAGTGTACACTGCTATGTTCTTTTGATTTACAGTAAATGAACAAAATCAGAACAGACACCTAGTGCAGATAATGGATTTCCGTCATAAAATTCTTTCGATGATTTGTATCTTCAGAATCTTCATTTTCATTGTAACATTTAAAATGTTCGTTGGTACTTTCAAATTCTTCATAGTTCCTGAGTTGTTGAAGTGTAATTGTTACATTTTAACTCCCAGCCATTTCTGGCAACTCCAAGCCTGAATGCTTAAAACTGCAATGAGGGAAACAGTCACAATTGTCTTATTGCTTATTTCTCGCCAACTGTCAGTGAATGAGACGGAGCAGATGACAGAGGTTTGTGCAGGGGAACACTTTGCATCCAGTGACCACAATGGTATTAGTTTCAAAGTAAATATGCAAGAAGATAGGTCTGGTTTGTAGGTTGATATTCTAAATTGGAGAAGGACCAATTTTGATGGTCTCAGAAATGATCTAGCAAGTGTGCATTGGGAGGTGCTAGCGAGGCTGATGATGGGCCTTGTTCAGGCGAAGCAGCAAATATGATAAAAATTTTGACAGAGATACGGAAGTTCCAAAAAGATATAAAACAGCATCTACATGATATTAAGTCAGAGTTCACCAACGTCAATCAAAAAATAGCGGTGGCAGAGACTCGAATTGAGAAGGTGGAAGATCGCGTGCAAAACGTGGAACAGATGCTAAGTAAGACGATAAAAATATTAAATCAATGAGAAATTAAACTACTTGACCTGGAGGGAAATTCACGGCGCAAAAATATCAGGATATACAATGTTCCCGAAGGAGCGGAGGGTTTGTCTATGACGGAGTTTGTACGAAAGTTGCTGTGGGACCCGCTGGAGATTCCTCTGACTATGGAGATGGAGATTGAGAGGGCGCATTGTGCGATCGTCCCGCGGCCTACCCGAGACAGAAGATAAGCCCACGCTCAATAGTAATTAAATTCCTTCGATACAGTACCAAGGCGGAGATTCTATGAATGGCCTGGGGTAAGGAAAAGGTGCTTTTAGACGGTAAATTAATATATTTCGATCAAGATATCCCCCCCACCCCCCCCCCCCCCCCCCCCCGGCAGTCCTGCAGAAACGTAAAGAATACTCTGAAGTAAAGCGAATACTAAAGCAAGAACGGATTAGATTTCAAACTTCGTACCCTGCTAAACTTCAAGTGTTTTATCAAGATGAGATCCAACTGTATCAGACAGTGGAAGAAGCGACTACAGACATGAAGGCCAGAGGGTTGCCCATCAGCGTGATCAAACCAAGGGAAAGCCTGGCAGAGGAATTATCCCGCTCTGCTTGGGAAATATTGCGAGAATCAAGAAAGCAGTAGATGGGAGGAGGGCGAGAGAAGTATATCAGGAAGAGACTGGGAGTTTTCCAAAGACAGCCTTCACCCCCTCCAGAAGAGCCATAAGGTTTGGCTAAATTTAAAAATGTTGAGAAGCTAAACAGAAGCAAAAATAGACGGTGATATACCTATCTCGAGAAATACTTATTATAATGTGGATTTTATATTACTCAGTTATCCTTCTTTATTCACTCACTTACTCCTTTTTCCCCACCAAAATGAGAATATATATATGTGTGTGTGTGTGTGTATGTATGTATGTATATATATGTGTGTGTATATGTATAAATATACACACCCACACACATACATACAGTCAGCCCTCATTATCCGCGAATTCCGCATGCGCGAATTCAACGAATTGCGAAAACCCGGAAGTGCTCTTCCAGCAATTGATTTTGAGCATGTGCAGACTTTTTTTCTTGTCATTATTCCCTAAACAATGCAATATAACAACTATTTTACATAGCACTTATATTGTATTAGGTATTATAAGTAATCTAGAGATGATTTAAAGCATACGGGAGGATGTGTGTAGGTTACGGTGGATCAGGATCGAAAAAAATTGGAAGTTCTCTTACTCAGTAAGTCGGAACAGGTACATATGGTATTATTTAGCGTCAGTTAGTCAAACGTTTGTGTTAGTATATAGTATATATTTTACCTTTCTATGCACATAAAAAACTTAAGAACGTATGTTTCAGCGCCGCACTCGAGAACTTCTTCCCGAGTTCGATCCAGTGACAGACCGCTTTCAAGTGTGCTCTGCACCGTGCCAGGTTGATGTGAGGATCAGAAACCCAATAATTAAATCACTGCGTTGTGTAGTAATAATTGTAGCTTTCATTGGGGCAGAGCCTTTCTCACTTTATCCATTAAAATTGTTCCGGTCGTTCACCGACTGTAGCCTAAAGCTTTTCCAATGACCGCTGGCATTTCACCTCTTTCTGATTGCTTTATTATTTCCACTTTATTTTCAATCGTGATTATTTTCATAAACAGAAACACTGCAGATTCAGATCTCTGCCGCTGGGTCCTAATGTCCACCGCACTGAGACAGGTTAAATAAGGTCTGGGGTTCCGCTGGGTCCTAAGATCCACCACCGTGAGACATGTTGAATAAGGGACACGAATTTTGGTATCCGCGAGGGGTCCCGGATCCAATCCGTCACAGATAAGGAGGGCCGACTATATAGGAGGAGTACACAGGGAAATCTTTTCTGTGTAATTGATTTGTTCGCTGACTTTTATGGATACTGCAATGGGAGCCCTCAACTCACAGGTAGGAGGGGCTAACCCCCACAGCTAGACATTTCCTCTAGCTCAACCCAGGGTTATCTACTAGAGACCTCAACCTTGGAATCACACCTTTGTTGCCTTTTTTGTTATTATTTGCGTTTCTTAGTTATTATTTGTTCAGGGAGTAGATCGATTAAGTTTTATTCTGCTAATTTCAATGATACATTGACAGATAAATACAGATGACTAAGGACAAAGTAAAATTCATTTCTTTTACTGTCAATGGGCTATTAAATCCAATCAAACAGAATAGAATTCTATCCAAAATGAAAAAAGAACAAGCCCATGTAGTATATTTACAGGAAACTCACTTAAGTGATAAGGAGCATAGAAAACTAAAGAGAATGTGCTTCACTAATTTGTTTTTCTCCTCATATAAATCAGGACATTGGAGAGGAGTTGCTATTCTTATCTCAAGTAAGCTAAATTTTGAGAAAGTATTCGAAATGGGAGATAAGGAGGGCAAATATATTCTGGTAAGGGGGAATATAGACAGAAATTCAGTTACTCTATTGAATATATACGCAACCCTGGGAAGTGATATTGGTTTCTTCAGAAAATTACTGATATTATGGTAGCAGAAGCAGAAGGTCTCCTGATATGTGGGGGAGACTTAAATTTACAATTACAATCAAACTTAGACTCATCCAATAGAAAAACCTATGAAACAAAATCCTTACATAAGAGAGTTAATACACTTTTTGAGGATGTTGATTTAATTGATATATGAAGGGACCTTTTCCCTGACAGAAGGGATTACACTCATTATTCTGCTCCCCATTCTGTATATACAAGAATAGACTATTTCATAACATTTGGAAAAGACAGAGACAAAATAAACACCTGTGGAATTGGGTTCATGGATGTAAGTGACCATGCACCTATATATTTATCTGTTGATTTTGACCAACAACCAAAGAATACTATTTGGAAACTAAATTTAAGTCTACTCAGTGATCCGTACTTTAAGGAACAAATTAAAAAAGAAATTGGTCTCTACTTAGAATTCAATGATAATGGAGAGGTTTCACCTCCCATTCTATGGGATACTCTGAAGGCCGTCTTAAGAGGGAAAATTATAGCAATATCGTCATATAAGAAAAAAAATAAGGAATAAAACATTAGAGGAATTACAAAATAAGCTGAAGGAACTAGAGAAAAAACACATTGAATTTGGCACAGGATACATTAGAGGAAATTAAAAAGATTAGGAATGAAATTAATAGTTTGGCTATACAAGAAATCAAGAAAAATTTAATGTTTCTGAAACAGAGACATTATGAAAGTGCATCTAAGTCTATGAAAATACTGGCATGGAAACTGAAAAAAAATAGCAGTAAATACAATTCATAGAATTAGGGATCCAAGAACAAAAATGATAAAAAAATAAGCCAAGTGAAATTCAAGAAACTTTTGAAGTCTTTTACAAAACTCTATATTCCAAAGTTCCAGGGGGAACCATAACCCAAATTGACACCTTTCTGAATTCTCTAGTTAACCAATTTAAGCGAAGAACAAAATAGGATGATGACTGCTGACATAACTGAAGTTGAATTAAAAGCTGCAATTAGTAGGCTTAAATTAAGCAAGTCACCAGGATCAGATGGGTATATGGCAGAGTGGTACAAAGAATTTAAAAATGAGTTAATTCCTGTTCAACTCCCCACACTGAACTGGGCTCTAAAAAAGGCACAAATGCCACCCAGTTGGAAGGAAGCGATAATCTCAGCTATACCTCAGTTAATTTCTCAGCTATGGTTCAGTTAATTGGAATTTTCTTTACAGAGTTTTACATAGATTTGGTTTCCAAGACATAATTAGTAAAACTATACAAACACTATATGACAACCCTACTGCTAGGATTAAAATCAATGGATATTTATCAAATAGTCTTACCCCAGAAAGGGGCACGAGACAGTGTAGTGCATGGTCACCGCTACTCTTCGCATTATATCTGGAACCATTAGCTCAATACATCAGACAAAATGAAGATCAGGGGAATTACTATTAAAGGGACAGAGCATAAATTGGCTTGTTACGCAGATGACATTTTGGTCTATCTAGGGCAACCAACATACTCTTTACCTAAATTGATGCAATCCTTTGAACAATATGGTCAATTATCAGGATACAAGATCAACATAGATAAAACCCAATTACTTTCATATAACTATAGCCCACCAAAAGAAATTGAAAGTAGATATCCCTGGACATGGCAAACAGAGTCTTTCGAATATTTGGGCATCATTATGCCAAAAGATTTGGCAAAATTATCAGAATGCAATTACCAGCCTTTATATAAAAAAATTAAGATATGGCAAGATGGAACCTGATTCTTTTTTTTTAGTCTCAGTTCAAGGATTGAGTCTATTAAAATGAATATACTGCCCAGACTGTTATATCTCTTTCAGACCCTACCAATAGAGATTAATCAAAATCAATTCAATGAATGGAACAAGATGTTATCAAGGTATATTTGGCAAGGTAAAAGGCCTAGAGTTCGTCTCAAAACTTTGCAATTAGCAAAGGAAAAGGGAGGATGGGGCCTACCTTCTCTTAGAGATTATTATTTTGCAGCACAGTTGAGAACTGTGATATGTTGGTGCAACCCATCATATGACGCTCAATGGAAAAACATTGAGGAGTGGGTACTTCCCATCCCATACATGCAATTTTGGCTGATAACAACCGGCAAAGGTACATGAATACTATTGATAACCCATGGGTGAAATTGACTCTTAAAATATGGAAAACTACTATAAAAGAATATAATCTAGGGGGAGATATTGCAATTCTTAAATAGTTTACATATGACTTGGATTTTACGCCGAATAAACTGGATGCTAGATTTAAGGACTGGACAGCTAAAGGAATAACAGTTCTTTGCAACATAATGAAAGAAAGAACACTGTTCAGTTTTGAAATGCTTAAAGAGAAACACTTACTAGAAAAACAAGATTTTTATTGGTATTTACAGATGCAACAATTTGTTAATAGGATGCTTAAAAATGTAACCAAGGCAAGTACATGCTTGATAGAGCTATTTAGAAAAGCATATAATTCAGATAACGGTAGTAGAATCATTTCAAGCATGTATAAGGGGTTGTCAAATCTTAAAACACATTCGACTTCATACATTAAAACAAAATGGGAGAAGGAAGGAGGGATAATTATATCTGAGGAAGAATGGACAATAATATGGAGGTATCAATGGAAGTGTACCAAATATACCTTGATACCTTCACAGAAATGGAGGGAGTTCAGATGGAAAAGCTTGATGATATTTTATTACACCCTCTCAGAAATCCCATTATGTTAGTAACCTCCCTGTTTGCTGGAGAAATTGTGCAAATCAAAATATAGAAACATAGAAAATAGGTGCAGGAGTAGGCCATTTGGCCCTTCGAGCCTGCACCGCCATTCAGTATGATCATGGCTGATCATCCAACTCAGAACCCTGTACCTGCTTTCTCTCCATACCCCCTGATCCCTTTAGCCACAAGGGTCATATCTAACTCCCTCTTAAATATAGCCAATGAACCGGCCTCAACTACTTCCTGTGGCAGAGAATTCCACAGATTCACCACTCTCTGCGTGAAGAAGTTTTTTCTCATCTCGGTCCTAAAAGGCTTCCCCTTTATCCTTAAACTGCGACCCCTCGTTCTGGACTTCCCTAACATTGGAAACAATCTTCCTGCATCTAGCCTGTCCAATCCCTTTAGAATTTTATACGTTTCAATAAGATCCCCCCTCAATCTTCTAAATTCCAGTGTGTATCAGCCTAGTCGATCCAGTCTTTCTTCATATGAAAGTCCTGCCATCCCAGGAATCAATCTGGTGAACCTTCTCTGTACTCCCTCTATGGCAAGAATGTCTTTCCTCAGATTAGGGGACCAAAACTGCACACAATACTCTAGGTGCGGTCTCACCAAGGCCTTGTACAACTGCAGTAGAACCTCCCTGCTCCTGTACTCAAATCCTTTTGCTATGAATGCCAACATACCATTTGCCTTTTTCACCGCCTGCTGTACCTGCATGCCCACCTTCAATGACTGGTGTACAATGAACCCAGGTCTCGTTGCACCTCCCCTTTTCCGTTCAGATAATAATGTTTTCCTGTTCTTGCAACCAAAGTGGATAACCTCACATTTATCCACATTAAATTCCATCTGCCATGAATTTGCCCACTCACCTAACCTATCCAAGTCACCCTGCATCCTCTTAGCATCCTCCTCACAGCTAACACCACCGCCCAGCTTCGTGTCATCCGCAAACTTGGAGATGCTGCATTTAATTCCCTCATCTAAATCATTAATATATATTGTAAACAACTGAGGTCCCAGCACTGAGCTTTGCGGTACCCCACTAGTCACTGCCTGCCATTCTGAAAAGGTCCCGTTTACTCCCACACTTTGCTTCCTGTCTGCCAACCAATTCTCTATCCACAACAATACCATACCCCCAATATCGTGCGCTTTAAGTTTGCACACTAATCTCCTGTGTGGGACCTTGTCAAAAGCCTTTTGAAAATCTAAATATACCACATCCACTGGCTCTCCCCTATCCACTCTACTAGTTACATCTTCAAAAAATTCTATAAGATTCGTCAGACATGATTTTCCTTTCACAAATCCATGCTGACTTTGTCCGATGATTTCACCTCTTTCCAAATGTGCTGTTATCATATCTTTGATAACGGACTCTAGCATTTTCCCCACCACCGATGTCAGACTAACCGGTCTATAATTCCCCGGTTTCTCTCTCCCTCCTTTTTTTAAAAAGTGGGGTTACATTAGCCACCCTCCAATCCTCAGGAACTAATCCAGAATCTAAGGAGTTATGAAAAATTATCACTAATGCATCCACTATTTCTTGGGCTACTTCCTTAAGCACTCTGGTATGCAGACCATCTGGCCCTGCGGATTTATCTGCCTTTAATCCCTTCAATTTACCTAACACCACTTCCCTACTAACATGTATTTCCCTCAGTTCCTCCATCTCACTAGACCCTCGGTCCCTTACTATTTCCGGAAGATTATTTTTGTTCCCTATGATCAATTCACCTGTTTCTGACTGTAAAGGACCTACATTTGTCTTGACCAATCTTTTTCTTTTCACGTATCAATAAAAGCTTTTACAGTCAGTTTTTATGTTCCCTGCCAGCTTTCTCTCATAATCTTTTTTCCCTTTCCTAATTAAGCCATTTGTCCTCCTCTGCTGGTCTCTGAATTTCTCCCAGTCCTCAGGTGTGCCACTTTTTTTTGCTAATTTATATGTTTCTTCTTTGGACTTGATACTATCCCTAATTTCCCTTGTCAGCCACGAGTGCACTACCTTCCCTGGTTTATTCTTTTGCCAAACTGGGATGAACAATTGTTGTAGTTCATCCATGCGATCTTTAAATGCTTGCCATTGCATATCCACCATCAACCCTTTAAGTATCATTTGCCAGTCTATCTTAGCTAATTCACGTCTCATACCTTCAAAGCTACCCTTCTTTAAGTTCAGAACCTTTGTTTCTGATTTAACTATATCACTCTCCATCTTAATGAAGAATTCCACCATATTATGGTCACTCTTACCCAGGGGGCCTCGCACCACAAGATTGCTAACTAACCCTTCCTCATTGCTCAATACCCAATCTAGAATGGCCTGCTCTCTAGTTGGTTCCTCGACATGTTGGTTCAGAAAACCATCCCGCATACATTCCAAGAAATCCTCTTCCTCAGCACCCTTACCAATTTGGTTCACCCAATCTATATGTAGATTGAAGTCACCCATTATAACTGCTGTTCCTTTATTGTACGCATTTCTAATTTCCTGTTTAATGCCATCCCCAACCTCACTACTACTGTTAGGTGGCCTGTACACAACTCCCACCAGCGTTTTCTGCCCCTTAGTGTTATGCAGCTCTACTCATATCGATTCCAAATCCTCCAGGCTAATGTCCTTCCTTTCTATTGCGATTTACTAGGATGTTACCTGGGTTTCAGCACTTAAGTTACAGAGAAAGGTTGAACAAGTTAGGTCTCTATTCATTGGAGCGTAGAAGGTTGAGGGGGGATTTGATCGAGGTATTTAAAATTTTGAGAGGGATAGATAGAGTTGACGTGAATAGGCTGTTTCCATTGAGAGTAGGGGAGATTCAAACGAGAGGACATGATTTGAGAGTTAGGGGGCAAAAGTTTAAGGGAAACACGAGGGGGTATTTCTTTACTCAGAGAGTGATAGCTGTGTGGAATGAGCTTCCTGTAGAAGTAGTAGAGGCCAGTTCAGTTGTGTCATTTAAGGTAAAATTGGATAGGTATATGGACAGGAAAGGAGTGGAGGGTTATGGGCTGAGTGCGGGTAGGTGGGACTAGGAGAGATTAAGAGTTCGGCACGGACTAGGAGGGCCGGAATGGCCTGTTTCCGTGCTGTGATTGTTATATGGTTATATATGGTTAATCTCCTCTCTAACCAGCAATGCTACCCCACCTCCTTTTCTTTCCTGTCTATCCCTCCTGAATATTGAATATCCCTGGATGTTGAGCTCCCATCCTTGGTCACCCTGGAGCCATGTCTCTGTGATCCCAACTATATCATATTCATTCATTAATTAATTACAAAAAGTTCAAATCATTATCATATTTTTTGGGACTGCCCTGTTATCAAAGACTATTGGAGGGGGATACACAATGCCCTACAAGACATCTTTAAATGTGAAATACCCTTAGAGAGTAGGACCATATATTTTGGGTATATACCCCAAGAATGATTGAAAAGAGATAAATATTTAATGAATATACTGTTGGTAGCTGGTAAAAAGACTCTTACTAGGAAATGGTTATCACAGGAGAGCCCAACTTTAAATTCATGGACATTTACAAAATGGAGAAGATAAGAGCATCTGTTAATCATAAGCTGGAACAAATTGATTCATACTGGGAAAAATGGTTTAACTACAAACCCCATTTCCAGAAAAGTTGGGATATTTTCCAAAATGCAATAAAAACAAAAATCTGTGATATGTTAATTCACGTGAACCTTTATTTAACTGACAAAAGTACAAAGAAAAGATTTTCAATAGTTTTACTGACCAACTTAATTGTATTTTGTAAATATACACAAATTTAGAATTTGATGGGGCTGCAACACACTCAACAAAAGTTGGAACAGAGTTAAAATAAGATTGAAAAGTGCACAGAATATTCAAGTAACACCGGTTTGGAAGACTCCACATTAAGCAGGCTAATTGGTAGCAGGTGAGGTATCATGACTGGGTATAAAAGTAGCGTCCATCAAAGGCTCAGTCTTTGCAAGCAAGGATGGGTTGTGGCTCACCCCTTTGTGCCAAAATTCGTGAGGGAATTGTTAGTCAGTTCAAAAGGAACATTTCCCAACACAAGATTGCAGAGAATTTGGGTCTTTCAACATCTACAGTACATAATATTGTGAAAAGATTCAGAGAATTCAGAGATATCTCAGTGCATAAAGGGCAAGGTCGGAAACCACTGTTGAATGCGCGTGATCTTCGAGCCCTCAGGCGGCACTGCCTAAGAAACCGTCATGCTACTGTGACAATTATAGCCACCTGGGCTCGGGAGTACTTCGGAAAACCATTGTCACTTAACACAGTCCGTCACTGCATCCAGAAATGCAACTTGAAACTGTATTACGCAAGGAGGAAGCCATACATCAACTCTATGCAGAAACGCCGGCGAGTTCTCTGGGCCCGAGCTCATCTCAGATGGACCGAAAGACTGTGGAACCGTGTGCTGTGGTCAGATGAGTCCACATTTCAGCTAGTTTTAGGAAAAAACGGGCGTCGAGTTCTCCGTGCCAAAGATGAAAACAACCATCCTGATTGTTATCAGCAAAAGGTGCAAAAGCCAGAATCTGTGATGGTATGGGGGTGCATCAGTGTCCACGGCATGGGTGAGTTGCATGTATGTGAAGGTACTATTGACTCTGAGGCATATATTAGGATTTTAGAGAGACATATGTTGCCATCAAGGCGACGTCTCTTCCCGGGACGTCCATGCTTATTTCAGCAGGACAATGCCGGACCACATTCTGCACGGGCTACAACAGCGTGGCTTTGTAGACACAGAGTGTGTGTGCTTGACTGGCCTGCTGCCAGTCCAGCTCTATCTCCTATTGAAAATGTATGGCGCATCATGAAGAGGAGATTCAGACAGCGGAGACCATGGACTGTTGAGCAGCTGAAGTCTTATATCAAGCAAGAATGGACAAAATTTCCAATTGCAAATCTACTACAATTAGTATCCTCAGTTCCAAAACAATTATAAAGTGTTATTAAAAGGAAAGGTGATGTAACACAATGGTAAACATGCCTCTGTCCCAACTTTTGCTGAGTGTGTTGCAGCCATCAAATTCTAAATTTGTGTATTTTTACAAAATACAATTAAGTTGGTCAGTAAAACTATTGAAAATCTTTTCTTTGTACTTTTGTCAATTAAATAAAGGTTCACGTGAATTAACATAGCACAGATTTTTGTTTTTATTGCATTTTGGAAAATATCCCAACTTTTCTGGAAATGGGGTTTGTACATAATGCCTCATAGGCCGGATTTTATTCTCACAAATCAATGAATATGTTGTAAAAAAAAAAGAGATCACTCCCTACTTGTACATAGTTTTTTCCATTTCCTTGTTTTTTTCTTTCCACTCTTTTCTATAAGTGTATACCTCAGATAAATACTATGTGGAGATTTGTGACATATGTGATTATATGATGTATATGTACAATGTCTGAAATACATCTTATGGAAATGTTTGATGATGAACTTCAATTAAAAAAAATTACAAAAAAAAAGAAAAGTTGTTGGAAGGTATTCTAAGGGACCAGATATATAAGTGCACTCAGGCCCGGCATAATGCTACCCTACATAGTGCTGATCCATTACAACACGGTGATTCAATTCTTCATTGAATTTTTTTTTGAACAGCAAAAATGCATTCTAAACAACACTTAAACTTCTCAGGAGCAGCTGACATTACAGTAAACATTCAATCAGCCAATGAAAGTACTTGACATACGCTCTGAGCCACTCACAGCCTATCGCGTATTAGTTCACTCTCTGCCTTCCCTGTGTGTATAAACATTCTCGCTCCCTCGTCAATTTATTCCTTTTTCTTCCACCTGTTATGTCTGAGAAATGGGCTGCAACTTCCAGTGCGGGTAGTACCTCTAAGATGCCTAGGAAAAGCATACGCATGGATGTGAAACAGCAAGTGATATGGCGTGAGGATGTTAATGATGGCAATGTTGAAGAGTTACTATATTCTCACGGTGAGAGCCTTAATAACGAAGAGCTTCGAGAATTGGCAGAGCAGTGCATCCTGAGTGAATCTGAAGACACGGATGGAGAAGAGGAAACACCAGCAAGAAACCTCACCACAAAATTCCTCAGCACTGGCACCACTACGATCACACAAATCATGGACCAGTTCATCAATAATAATCCTGACTGGGAGCAAAGCAATAAGGCATGATTTCCTGCTACCGAAAACTGCTCAGGAGAGGAAATTTAAGAAAAGGCAGTCACATCTCAATTCTTACTTGAAGAAGAAGCTGAAGTTAGAGGAAGACCTGGTCCCACTTCCAAATGTAACCAACACCTGCTTCCTTCCTCTGCTGATGTGACGTGTTGCAGCTCTACTGATGTGACGTGTTGCAGCTCTACTGATGTACAAGTTAGGCCTATTTGCGTGCATGTTACTCCACGAATTACTGTGTATGCATAAAATATTGGGTTTGATTTTTTTTTAATCAGGCACACATATCCATTTACATAATGTTATAATGACCTCACATAATGCTGATTTACATAGCGCACCACCTTTGAGGAACACATCCTCAGCGCTAGGTGAGGTCTATTTGGATATACATGGACTGATTAAGCATAGTCAGCATGGCTTCATGCTTGGTAGGTCATATCTAACTAATCTTATAAAGTTTTTCAAGGATGTTACCAGGAAAGTGAATGAAGGCAAGGCAGTGGATGTTGTCTATGTGGTCTTTAGTAAGGCATTTGATAATGTCCCACGTGGGAGGCTGGCCAAGAAGGTTCAGTTGCTCAGCATTCAGGGTGAGGTAGTAAATTTTAGTAGACATTGACTTTGTGGAAGAAGCCAGAGAGTGGTAGTAGGCTGTTGCATCTCTGACTGGAGGCCTGGGACTAGTGGTATGCCGCAGTGATTGGTGCTATGTCCTTTGTTGTTTGTCATCTATATCAATGATCTGGATGATAATGTGGTTAACTGGATCAGGATATTTGCGGATGACACCAAGATTGGTGGTGTAATGGACAGTGAGGAAGGCTATCATGGCTTGCAGAGGAATCTGCATCAGCTGGTAAAATGGCAGATGGAACTTAATTCAGACAAGTGTGAGGTGTTTGAATTCGGTAAGACCAACCGGGGTAGGTCTTACACAGTAACTGGGGAGTGTAGCAGAACAAAGGGATCTGGGAATAAAGGTCCATTGAAAGTGGTGTCACAGGTAATTAGGATCATAAAGAAAGCTTTTGGCACATTGGCCTTCCTTCATATATCAAAGTATTGCGTACAGGAGATGGGATGTTATGTTGAAGTTGTATTAGATGTTCATGAGGCCTATTTTAGAGTATTGTGTGCAGTTTTGGTCATCTACTTACAGGAAAGATGTAAACCATGTTGAAAGAGTACAGAGAAAATTTTTAAGGTTGTTGCCGGGTCCAGAGGAAAGATTGAATAGGTTAGGACTGTATTCTTAAGAACATTAAAAACTGAGAGGAGATTTGAAAGAGGGATGCAAAATTATAAGGGGTATAGATAGGGTTAATGCAAGCAGGCTTTTTCCACTGAGGTTGGATGGGACTACAAGAGATCATTGATTAAACGTGATAGGTGAAAAGTTTAAGGGGAACATGAGGGAAAACTTCTTCACTCACAAGTGGTCTATGCAAGCTCAATTTCAACATTTAAGATAAGTTTGGATAGGTACATGAATAGGGATATGGAGAGCTATGGTACCAGTGCTGGTCGATGGGAATAGTCAATTTAAATGGTTTTGGCATGGACTAGATGGGCCAAAGGGCATGTTTCTGAGCTGTACTTCTCTATGACTATAAAAATCACTGCTTTTTGAACACAAAAACGCAAATAACGCTATTTTAAAAATTTTCGCTCCAAGCACTATGTAGTTTCTAACGGCCACATAAGTGCATGTGACTGGCTCTAGTTAGAAACTGTTTGGCAACAGTCTCCTGTTCCAATTAAGTAGCATAGAGTCCCAAATAAATGAAGGAAATCCCAGCTATTTTCTGGATTGGTTTTTTTTTTATATATATCAAGAGTTGTCCAAAATAAGCAGCTGCTCTGATTAACTGATGGTCCAATTAACCAGAATCCACTGTGTATATTTATCAAGGACTCTTTCTTGGACCCATTTAACAAATCCCACCCTGTCCTAGCCCTTTGCAATTTAGGCCAATGTTAAAATCACACATGAATATTACCCTATCATTCTTACTCAACGTTATTTATTTATTTAGAGATTCTGCATAGTACAGGTCCTTCCGGCCCAATGAGCCCACTCAGCTCATTTACACCTAAGTGATCAATTGCACTACAAATACGTACACCTTTGGAATGTGGAGTGATGGAGGCTGAGGGGAGATCTGACATAAATTTATAAAATTATGGCAAGCCGAGGTAGAGCCGACAACTGGTAATTTTTTCCCATTGTAGAAATGTTAAGTACTAGAGGGTATTTATTGAAGGTGAGAGGGACAGACATTTTCTTACACAGTGATAGGTACCTGGAATGTACTGCCAGGAGTGGTGATGGAGGCAGATACAATGGAGATGTTTCAGAGGCTCTTACATAGGAACATGAATGGGCAGAGAATGGAGGGATAGGGACCATGTGTAGGCTGAAGGGATTAGTGTAATTAGCTAGCTCAATTAGTTTGACACGAGACTACAGCACCAGTAGTGAGGACCAAGAAGGTATGGACAAGGGAAGCATAGAAGCATGTATAGGACTACTTTGAATCGGTGGACTGGACTGTCTTCAGGGATTGATCTTCGAACCTGGATGAGTGTGCTGCAGTTGTTACCAACTTCATTAAAACCTGTGTGGATGAGTGTGTGCCTACAAAGACCTACTGTACATTCCCAAACCAAAAACTGTGAATAAACCAGGAGATACGTCGTCTGCTGAAAGCTAGATCTGTGGCATTCAAGTTTGGCAACCCAGGCCTGTACCAGAAAACCAAATATGATTTGCAGAGGGCTATTTCAAGAGCAAAGAGACAATTTTGAACGAGGTTGAAGACAACATCGGATGTATGACAACTCTGGCAAGATTTACAAGACATTACTTCCTATAAAGCAAACCCAATAGCATGAATGGCAGCAGTGCTTCGCTACCAGATTAACTCAACACCTTCTATGCCCGCTTTGAAAGGGAGAATATAACTACAACTGTGCAGATCCCTGCTGCACCTGATGACCCTGTGATCTCTGTCTCAGAAGCTGATGTTAGGCTGTCTTTAAAGAGAGTGAACCCTTGCAAGGAGGAAGGTCCCGATGGAGTAAGGCTTTGAAAACCTGTGCCAACCAACTGGCGGGAGTATTCAAGGATATTTTCAAGCTCTCGCTGCTATGAGGGGAGGTTCCCACTTGCTTCAAAAAGGCAACAATTATACCAGTGCCTAAGAAGAATAATGTGAGCTGCCTTAATGACTATCGCCCGGTAGCATTTACATCGACAGTGATGAAATGCTTTGAGAGGTTGGTCATGACTAGACTGAACTCCTGCCTCATCAAGGACCTGGACACATTGCAATTTGCCTATCACCACAATAGGTCAATGGCAGACGCAGTCTCAATGGCCCTTCACGTGGCTTTAGGCCACCTGGACAACACAAACACCTGTGTCAGGATGCTGTTCATCCACTATAGCTCAGCATCTAATACCATCAGTCCCACAATCCTGATTGAGAAGTTGCAGAACTTGGGCCTCTGTACCTCCCTCTGTAATTGGATTCTCGACTTCCTAACCGGAAGACCATAAATTATGCAGATTGGTGATAACATCTCCTCCTCACTGATGATCAACACTGGTGCACCTCAGGGGTGTGTGCTTAGCTCACTGCTCTACTCTATACCCATGACTGTGTGGCTAGGCATAGCTCAAATACCAGCTATAAATTTGCTGATGATACAGCCATTGTTGGTAGGATCTCAGATGGTGACGAGAAGAGCAAGATATGCTAACTAGTGGAGTGGTGTCACAGCACAACCTGGCACTCAACCTCAGTAAGACAAAAGAACTGATTGTGGACTTCAGGAAGGGTGATATGAAGGAACACACACCAATCCTCATAGAGGGATCAGAAGTGGAGAGAGTGAGCAGCTTCAAGTTCCTAGGTGTCAAGATCTCTGAGGATCTAATCTGGTCCCTACATGTCGATGTAGTTATAAAGAAGGCAAGACATTAGGAGTTTGAAGATTTTTGGTGTGTCAACAAATCAACAAATTCACTCAAAGATTTCTATGGATGTACTGTGGAGAGCATTCTGACAGGCTGCATCACAGTCTGGTATGGGGGGGGTTGGGCTACTGCATAGGACTGAAAGAACTGCAGAAGGTTGTAAATTTAGTCGGCTCCATCATGGGTACGAGCCTACAAAGTACCCAGGACATCTTCAAGGAGCGGTGTCTCAGAAAGGCATTTTCCATTATTAAGGACCTTCAGCACCCAGGGCATGCCTTTTTTCTCACTGTCACCATCAGGTGGGAGGTACAGAAGCCTGAAGGCACATACTCAGTGATTCAAGAACAGCTTCTTCCCCTCTGCCATCCGATTCCTAAATGGACATTGAACCCTCGAACACTACCTCTCTTTTTAATATTTATTATTTCTGTTTTTTTGTGTGATTTTTAATCTATGTCTCCTGTAATTGATTTACTTATTTATTTTTTCTTCTATATTTTGTATTGGATTGAACTGTTGCTGCTAAGTTAACAAATTTCACGACACATGCCAGTCTGATTCTGATTCTGACATCATTGGCTGTAGGACCTGTTTCTATGCTGTTCTATGTTCTGTCTTCTACACTGAAATAAATGCAATTTAAATGAGCAGTCTCTCCTTTCCCTTTATTGATCTCCTGCCTATCCTGATACTAAACTTTCTCTCATGGGCAACCATATTTTCCCTTGACCTCCATTAGTTACTGCTGTTCAGGTTCTAAGATTTATACGAGAACATAAGAAATAGGAGCAGGAGTAGGCCATCTAGCCCATCAAGCCTGCTCCACCATTCAATAAGATCATGACTGATCTGATCATGGACTCATCTCCACCTACCTGTCTTTTCCCCATAACTCTTAATTCCTCAACTATGCAAAAATCTATCAAACCTTGTCTTAAATAGTTTTACTGAGGTACCCTCCACCCTAACCTTAACCCTCCACTGCCTGATTGGGCAGAAAATTCCACAGATTCGCCACTCTTTGGGAAAAGCAGTTCCTCCTCAACTCCATCCTAAATTTACTCCCCTGAATCTTGAGGCAACATCCCTTGGTTTAGTCTCACCTACCAGTGGAAACAACTTTCCTGCCTCTGCCTTATCTATCCCCTTCATAATTTTACATGTTTCTATAAGATCTCCTCTCATCTTTCTGAATTCCAACGAGTACAGTCCCAGGCCACTCAATCTCTGCTCATAATCTAACTCCCTCATCTCTGGAATCAACCTGGTGAACCTCCTCTGTACTGCCTCCAAAGCCAGTATATCCTTCCTCAAGTAAGGCGACCAGAACTGCACGCAGTACTCTAGTTGTGGCCTCACCAATTACCTGTACAGTTGCAAGGTTCTGTAATATTTCCAGTAAACAAATGCAAAGGAAAACAAAATAATCGTTACTTCAGTTCCATTGCAGCACAAAAAGAAACTCAAAAAGATAAAGAACATAATAATATTTTAAAAACACAATAAATATGAATGCATAAGATAGCTTAAATATCTAGATTGATGTATGTACATAAGGTGACTTAACAGGAAATGATGTTGTGGTGGGGTGGGAGTGTGGAGGGGAGGGTTAGTGGGTGGAGGTATTGATCAGCCTTACTGCTTGGGAGAAAGCAACTGTTGTTGAAGATCGTCGTCCTGGTGTGGATGCTGTGTCGTTTCCTCCCAGGTGTGAGTGGGACACAAAGTCCATGAACAGAGTATAAAGCCATAGAAAACTACGGCACAGAAACAGGCCCTTGGCCCATCTAGTTCATACCGAACCATTTAAGCTGTCTAGTCTCATCGATCTGCATCCGGACCCTAATCCTCCATGCCCCTGTCATCATGTACCTATCCAAACTTCTCTTAAACGTTGAAATCAAAGTTGCATCCACCACTTCTGCTGGTAGCTCATTCCATACTCTCACCACTCGCTGAGTGAAGTATCCCCTCATGTTCCCCTTAAATATTTCTCCTTTCACCTATAACCTGTAGTTCTAGTCTCACCCAACCTCATTGAAAAAAGCCTGTTTGTATTTACCCATGTATACCCCTCATAATTTTGTGTACCACTATCAAATCTCCCTTCAATCTTGTACGTTCTAGGGAATAAAGTTCTAACCTATTCAATCTCCAAACCCAGCAATACCCCTATGAATGTTCTCTGTACTCTTTCAATTTTATTTATATCTTTCCTTCAGGTAGATGACCAAAACTACGCACAGTACTCCAAATTAGGCCTCACCAACGTCTCATACAACTTCAACCTTATACCCAACACCTGCATCAACACTTTGATCTATGAAGGCCAATGTGCCAAAAGTTTTCTTTACAACCATATCTACCTATAACTCCACCTTCAATTAATTATAGGCCTGCATTCCCAGATCCCTTTGTTCTACCATACTCCTCAATGCCCTGCCTCTCACTGTGTAATACCTATCCTGGTTGTTCCACCCAAAGTGCAATAACTCACACTTGTTTGTATTAAATTCAATCTGCTGTTTTTCATTCAATTTTTCCAGATCCCACTGCAACCTCTGATAGTCTTCCTCACTGTCCATTACAATTCCCAATCTTGGTGTCATCCACAGATTTGCTGATCCAGTTAACCACATTATCATCCAGATCGTTGATGTAGATGACAAACAACGGACTGAGCACTGATCCCTGCAGCACTTCACTAGACATCAGCCTCCAGGCAGAGAGAACAGCCATCTAATACCAATCTCTAGCTTCTCCCACAAAGTTAATGTCTAATCCAGTTTACTACCTCATCTTGAATGTCAAGCGATTGAACCTTCTTGACCTATCTCCCTTGTGGAACTTTGTCAAATGCCTTGCTGAAGTTCATGTAGACAACTTCCTCTACCTTGCCTTCTTCAACTTTCCTGGTAATATCTTCAATAAACTATATAAGATTGGTTAGACACAACCTCCCACACACAAAGCCATGCTGACTATCCTTAATCTATCCGTGTCTATCCAAATACTCATATGTCCGGTCTCTTAGAATACCTTCCGATAGCTTTCCCAGTACTGATTTCAGGCTCACCAGCCTGTTATTTCCTGGTTTATTCTTAGAGCCTTTCTTAAACAGTGGAAGAACATTAGCTATCCCCCAGTCCTCTGGTACCTCACCTGTCACTAAATGATTTAATTATCTCTGCTACAGCCTCTGCAATTTCTGCCCTTGTCTCCCACAGGGACTGAGTGAATACCTTGCCAGGCTCTGGGGATTTGTCCACCCTGATTTGCCTCAAGACAGCAAACACCTCCTCCGTTGTAATCTGTATAGGGTCCATGAAGCTGATGCCGCTTTGCATCACTTCTGTAGTCTCTGTATCTGTCTCCTAAGTAAATACAAATGCAAAAAAAAAATTAAGATCTCCCATATCTCTTTTGGCACCACGTGTGGTTTGCCATTCTGATCTTCTAGGGAACCAATTTTGTCCCTTGCAATCCTTTTGCTCCTAACATATTTGTTGGAACCCTTAGGATTCTCCTTTCTTTGTCTGCTAAAGCAACTTCATATTTCCTTTTAGCCCTCCTGATATCTTTCTTAAATCTTCTCCTGCATTTCTTGTACTTCTCAAGTACCTCATTTGTTCCTCCCTACCTATACTTGCCATGCACCTTTTTTCTGTTAACCAGGGCCTCAATATCTCTCAAAAAAAACCAAGGTTCCCTAAACACATTATCATTGCCATTTATTTCACTTTTGAAGTCCTCCCACTTACTAACTACACCTTTGCTAGAAAACAGCCAGTCATAATCCACACCTGCCAGGTTGTCTCTGATACCAAAAAAATTGGCCTTTCTCCAATTTAGAATTACAACCCGAGGACCAGACCTATCCTTTTCCATCATTGCCTTGAATCTAATGGCACTATGATCACTAGATGCAAAGTTTCTCTACATAAACTTCTGTCACTTACCCTGCTTCATTCCCTAATAGATCAACTATTGCACATTCTCTCACTGGGACTTCAATGGCCTGATTAAGGAAACTTTACTGAACACATTTGACTGACTCTATCCCATTTAGTTTTATTACAGTAGGGGAATCCCAGTCAGTATGTTAAAAACATCTATTATCACCATGGTATGAAATAGGAGGGATCTTTCATGATGTTATTGGCTCTTTTACAGCACCTTTCTGCATATACCTCCATGATGACGGGTAGGCTGCATAAGGGTTAGGGAGGTAATGCATTGGGCACTTTTGATTACCCATTGTAGAGCCTTCCTGTCTCCGCAGTGCAGTTTCTGTACCATACAGCGATGCAGCATGTTAGGATGCTGTCTGCTGTGCATCTGTAGAAGGACATGAATATAGATGTGCTCACAGTTCTCTTCAGCCTCCTCTTCAGAATGCTGCACAATCTAGTTTAAATCCTCCCAAGTAGTCCCCTCCAGTTCAAGTACAAACTGTCCTTCTTGCACAGGTTACCTCTACTCCAGAAGATACCCCAAATATCCAAGAACCTGAATCTCTGCACCAGCTCCTCAACCACACATTCATTGGGCCTATCCTTTTAACCTGTCCTCATTTGTACATGGCACTAGGAATGGGGTTGAATCATTAAGATAACTTCCTCCTTTGTTACCTGTACCTCTGTCACACCAGCAGCATCTGTATCCTGTGAAGTTAAGTTGCTAATCCTGCTCTTTTCTCAGCCACATTCCTGTTACGGATATCCCAGGTCCCCAGAACCCTGACTTCACCTGCTTCACTTCACTAGTTTGAGAATGTGAGTTGGTGGGGTACTCTGCAGATGTTGGTGGTGTTTAAGATACTGTAGGCTGCCAAAGGATGCAGAGGGACACAGGTTAGTTCAAGTCAAGTCACTTTTTATTGTCATTTCAACCATAACTGCTAGTACAGTACACAGTAAAAATGAGACAATGTTTTTCAGGACCATAGTGCTACATGAAACAGTTCAAAAACTACACTGAACTACATAAAAACAACACAGTAAAAAAAAATCTACACTAGACTACAGACCTACCCAGGACTGCATAAAGTGCCCAAAACAGTGCAGGCATTACAATAAATAGGCAATAGGCACAGCAGAGGGCAGTAAGTTGGTGTCAGTCCAGGCTCTGGGTATTGAGGAGTCTGATGGCTTGGGAGAAGAATCTGTTACATAGTCTGGTCATGAGAGCCCGAATGCTTTGGTGCCTTTTCCCAGATGGCAGGAGGGAGAAGAGTTTGTATGAGGGATGCGTGGGGTCCTTCATAATGCTGTTTGCTTTGCGGATGCAGCATGTGTAGTGTAAATGTCTGTAGGGTGGGAAGAGAGACCCCGATGATCTTCTCAGCTGACCTCACTATCCGCGCAGGATCTTGCGATCTGAGATGATGCAATTTCCAAACCAGGCAGTGATGCAGCTGCTCAGGATGCTCTCAATACCTCCTCTGTAGAATGTGATGAGGATGGGGCGTGGGAGATGGCCTTCTCAGAAAGTAGAGACGCTGTTGGGTTTTCTTTGCTATGGAGCTGGTGTTGAGGGACCAGGTGAGATTCTCTGCTAGGTGAACACCAAGAAATTTGGTGCCCTTAACAATCTCTACCGAGGAGCTGTCGATGTTCAGCGGGCAGTGGTCGCTCCTTACCCTCCTGAAGTCAACAACCATCTCTTTTGTTTTGTTTACATTCAGAGACAGGTTGTTGGCTCTGCACCAGTCCATTAGCCGCTGCACCTCCTCTCTGTACCCTGACTCGTCGTTCTTGCTGATGAGACCCACCACTGTTGTGTCATCAGCAAACTTGATGATATGGTTCGAGCTGTGTGTTGCAGCACAATCGTGGTTCAGCAGAGTGAACAGCAGTAGATTGAGCACACAGCCCTGGGGGCCCCGTGTTCAGTGTGATGGTGTTGGAGATGCTGCCTCTGATCCGGACTGGTATTGCAGATATTGGCAGAGAATTGACACATGGAGTTTAATCTGGGCAAGTGTGAGGTGTTGCACTTTGAGAGGTCAAATGAAGACGCAGAAGAGGTTTACCAGGATGCTGCCTGGATTAGAAACTATGTACTATAGGGAGAGGTTGGACAAATTTGGGTTGGTTGTTCTGGAGCAGCAGAGGCTTGGAAGAATGTCAACTGATGAATATGTCAATGAATAGAGCTCAGGTGTGCTGAAGTTTTTGTATACACTACTTTGGTTCAGTGACATTTGATTGTTTGCCAGTTTACTCCATTCAGTAGAGTGCAAGAAGCTAATTTGTAACCAAATCCTCAGGTAGCTGTACAGAACAAGAAGACCACTCCAGTGAAGCATTGAGTCTGTTTACTCAAACACTCTATTGATTTAGCAGAAAGAAAGGGAAACTGGCACTCAGCAGTGTGGCAGAGATAAATTCAGTTGCAGTTTCTCATTTCATTTTGTACTGGCTGTACTTAATTCCAGAAGGAAAACAATTGATGCTTCAAAATCTAAACTCTGATCCCCTGTCTGTAACAAGTGTCAATTCCTCTGATCCCCTTACTGTACTGTAATCTGGAAGATGTAAGGAAAAATAATTAGTTACCTTTTATCCATTCTGAAAGAAAAGGCATAATGTTTAAAGCTTTTAGGTGACTTGAATATTTCAAGAATTTTTTTTGCTCTATGTTTGTTATTATAACAATATGATCAATAGGGAACTTGGGGAAAAAACAGAATCACTGTCGGACTGCACGTTCAACAAATTAAATAATGGAGAATAAAATTAACCACATGTCACCACCTAAAACTGAACACATTTTATTCTTTGAAGAGATGCAGTGTTTTGAATTGCTTTTCATATTCTCCCGTGTAACTCTCCTCCTGGGAGTTACCTGTATGCAGGTTGGCCACTGTGGGCAGCAGTTTCTTTACTAATATTTGGCGAAACACTGTATTTTGGCAAATTGTTGGAGTTTGTCAGTGACGTCAGTGGTGGGTAAATTAATGGAAAGTATTCTTAGAGATGGTATATATAATTATCTGGATAGACAGGGTCTGATTAGGAATAGTCAGCATGGATTTGTGCGTGGAAGGTCATGTTTGACAAATCTTACTGAATTTTTTGAAGAGGTTACGAGGAAAGTTGACGAGGGTAAAGCAGTGGATGTTGTCTATATGGACTTCAGTAAGGCCTTTGACAAGGTTCCGCATGGAAGGTTAGTTAGGAAGGTTCAATCGTTAGGTATTAATATTGAAGTAGTAAAATGGATTCAACAGTGGCTAGATGGGAGATGCCAGAGAGTGGTGGTGGATAACTGTTTGTCGGGTTGGAGGCCGGTGACGAGTGGTGTGCCTCAGGGATCTGTATTGGATCCAATGTTGTTTGTCATATACATTAATGATCTGGATGATGGGGTGGTAAATTGGATTAGTAAGTATGCAGATGATACTAAGGTAGGTGGCGTTGTGGATAATGAAGAAGGTTTTCAAAGCTTGCAGAGAGATTTAGGCCAGTTAGAAGAGTGGGCTGAACAATGGCAGATGGAGTTTAATGCTGATAAGTGTGAGGTGCTATATTTTGGTAGGAATAATCCAAATAGGACATACATGGTAAATGGTAGGGTATTGAAGAATGCAGTAGAACAGAGTGATCTAGGAATAATGGTGCATAATTCCCTGAAGGTGGAGTCTCATGTGGATAGGGTGGTGAAGAAAGCTTTTGGTATGTTGGCCTTTATAAATCAGAGCATTGAGTATAGGAGTTGGGATGTAATGTTAAAATTGTACAAAGCATTGGTAAGGTCGAATTTGGAGTATTGTGTACAGTTCTGGTCACCGAATTATAGGAAAGATGTCAACAAAATAGGGAGAGTACAGAGAAGATTTACTAGAATGTTACCTGGGTTTCAGCACCTAAGTTACAGGGAAAGGCTGAACAAGTTAGGTCTTTATCCTTTGAAGCATAGAAGGTTGAGGGGGGACTTGATAGAGGTATTTAAAATAATGAGGGGGATCGGTAGAGTTGACGTGGATAGGTTTTTCCATTGAGAGTAGGGGAGATTCAAACAAGAGGACATGATTTGAGAGTAGGGCAAAAGTTTAACGGTAATACAAGGGGGAATTTCTTTACTCAGAGAGTGGTAGCTGTGTTGAATGAGCTTCCAGTAGAAGTGATAGAGGCAGGTTCGGTATTGTCATTTAAAGAAAAATTGGATAGATATATGGACAGGAAAGGAGTGAAGGGTTATGGGCTGAGTGCAGGCCAGTGGGACTAGGTGAGTGTAAGCATCGGCACAGTCTAGAAGGGCCGAGATGGCCTGTTTCCGTGCTGTAATTGTTATATGGTTATATCGTTATTGTCATCTTCTGTCATAACTCCTCTGCACCATTGTGTTCCAGGTACACAGAGGCAATTTATAACTGAGTCCATTACTACACAAGGTCTATGAATTCAGCATTAGTATACTTTCTGAACCCTGTGCCTCAAACTGTGCATTTATACATCATTCACCAAGATTGAGAGGTACCTAGCTCAGATGTCATCTCCAACATAAAATCAAATTAATTTATGTAAAGCTGTGAAGAGAGAAACAGAATTTCTTACCTTGATATCCTGGTCTGTGCCAAGTGGCAAGAGCGAGAATTTTGGAGTGAAATACATTTTTGAAATGTGCATGCAGTGAATATTACAAAGCACAGACTGGTTGTGAAGGGGCAAAGATAGTGTTTAGTAAGCTCTTGCTTGCAGTTATATTTTCTTGTTTTCTACTGCAGGTTTCTTGTCCCAATTGCTGTATGATCAACCCCTTGAGGAGTGCATCCGTGGTGGCCATTATGCAGCAAATGTCATCATCAGGCGCTCTGGCTGCACATTCCCAGAAGCTCCAGACTTTCATTGACTTTCCGTACAACAAAAATGTGGGATCAAAACACCCTTTGCCAAATCACAGAGCAGGGATAGATGTAAATTTAAAATGAATAACCTCTCTCCATTTCCTCCCTAAAACTCCTGTATTAAGCTTTTTCTTCATTTTTGTGGGTCAATTACTAAGATTGATATTTAGAAAAAAAAATGAATAAGGTATAAAATATTTTGGTCAAATTGATGATCAAAACCAGTCAGCTTTGAAGTTCATTTGTAATTATTGTTTACATCTCTTGATGAAACTTTGGAATGTTGACTTTAATGGTGAATGCTTGAGTCGTTAATATTATCCACCTAGTGGTAATTATGGTATTGACAGTAGATGAAAACAGGTGATCGAATCTACACTGACCATTTTATTTAATAGTAATTGATCAAATTGTAAAATCTGTTTTCTTCAGTTTGTTCTGATTGAATTTTTAATTTGGCCCAGAGTGGGGAATATAACAAATCTCAAGTCATGTTTGAAAGAGATGAGTTGGATTATTCTGAAATTGTTTCTGTTTAGCAGATTACCTCAGATTATTTTTTTGCTTTTGAGCTTGTTCAGAAAAGTAAATTTATGTAGCGAGAGGAAAATAAGTTACAAAAATATTTATGCAGGTAAACCTTAATATGTAAAACCAAATCAGGTCTGTGAATGCTGAGTTTTTAGACGTCCTGATGCATTGTAATTGTTTGCATTCTGTGACATTGTTCGGTGACAAACAAGTACACACTGCTAAGGTGAAGAGCTCTTTATAATTTGTTATCTGCAATAAACAAGGATGATTCTCTTAAATGTTTTCTAGTATTTTTCATTAAGTAGTTATCTGTTGGATTTTATTTAAAATGATATCCAAGTTCAAGTTCAAGACTGGGAGACTGTATCGCTGAACACCTACTCTCTGTCCGCCAGAGAAAGCAGGATGTCCCAGTGGCCACACATTTTAATTCCACGTCCCATTCCCATTCTGATATGTCAATCCATGGCCTCCTCTACTGTCAAGGTGAAACCACACTCAGGTTGGAGGAACAACACCTTACATTCCATCTGGGTAAATTCCAACCTGATGGTATGAACATTGATTTCTCTAACTTCCGTTAATGCCCCTCTTCCCTTTCTTACCCCATCCCTTATTTTTTTTATTTATCTATTTTCCCCCTTTTTTCTCTCTCTCTGTCCCTCTCATAATCACCCTTGCCTTCTCTCCATCTTCCTCTGGTGCTTCCTCCCCCTTTCTTTCTCCCTAGGCCTCCCGTCCCATGATCCTCCCCCTTCTCCAGCTCTGGATCCCTTTTGGCAATCAACTTTCCATCTCTTAGCTTCATTCCTCCCCCTCCTGTCTTCTCCTATCATTTCGGATCTCCCCCTTCCCCTCCCACTTTCAAATCTCTTACTATCTCTTCTTTCAGTTAGTCCTGACGAAGGGTCTCGGCCCAAAATGTCGACTGTACTTCTTCCTATAGATGTTGCGTTTTCATTGTCCTGTGGGTAATTATTGCCTATTGTTTAAAGGCAATTTTCATCATCCACAAATAAGCTTTCCTAAACCAGGTAAATTTTCCGTTACGGTCATGAAAAAAGCTTAAAGAATTTTAATCAAATCTGCCCATGATAGGATAACCCTTATTTCTGTGTGAATTTTTAAGTGGTTTGTCCTTAGATTTATTATTAAGCTTTGGGCAGAAAGGTGATAAAACTTGGCAGTGTGTCCTCTGCCCTTTGACAGAGATCTGAGATCCAGATTAGTATGGCTTTGGATACTTCCAAAATTCTACATACTTCAATAAGATGGTGCATTTCCAGTATAAAAGTGTTTACTTAACATCTCTGTTAGATATTTGGGTTCCATTTTTGTTTTATTTTGCACTGCTTGTTGAAATAGAAGCTTATTAAAACATTTTAATAGAGTCCCAATCAGGCCAACAAAGACTCATATAACGTTAGGGCATGGTAGAAACATTAAATAATCTACACTTATCAGGGACTTAAGCAATTACCTTTTTATTTAGAATGGTTATTGTTTAAAGTCAATTTTCATCATCTACAATATACACAAATCAGTTTTCTTAATCCAGATAAATTGTATGTTATGGTTATGAAGAAAGCTTAAAAAAATCTTTCAAAATAGCAAGAACCTTGAAAGTGAAATTGTTCATTAATTCATTGGTGAAGAAGAAATGCGCTATCCTGATGGATTATACAAAAATATAAACATGTTACATTAATAATTATTATTTTAAAAATCTATATAATTATATGGAATTTTGGACAACCACTCTTATTGTATTTAATAATGAAAAATGCTCCATGCAAGTCCAGTAAACTGTATGCAGTGGATGTTGTATATTTGAACCTTCAGAAGGCCTTTGACAAGATGCTACACATGAGGCTGCTTACCATGTTAAGAGCCCATGGTATAACAGGAAAGTTCCTAACATGGTTAGAACATTGGCTGATTGGTAAGAGGAAACAAATGGGAATAAAAGGATCCTTTGCTGGTTGATTCTGCATGGGTCAGTGCTGGGACCACTTCTTTTTATGATATATATAAATGATTTAGATGATGGGCTAGATGGCTTTGTTACCAAGTTTGCAGATGATACGAAGATTGGTGGAGGGGTAGGTACTGTTGAGGAAACAGGTAGGCTGCAGAAGGACTTAGATTAGGAGAATGGGCAAGAGAGTGACAAATGAAATACAATGTTGGAAAAGGCACACTTTGGTAGTAGAAATAAATGTGCAGACTATTTTCTAAACGGGGAGAAGATCCAGGAATCTGAGATGCAGAGGGACTTGGGAGACCTTATGCAGAACACCCTGAAGGCAAACTTGCAGGTTGAGTCGGTGCTGAGGAAGGTAAATGCCATGTTAGCATTCATTTCAAGAGGTCTAGAATACAAGAGCAAGGATGAGATGCTGAGGTGAGGTGAGGCCTCACTTTGAGTACTGTGAACAATTTTGGGCTCCTCATCTTAGAAAAGATGTGCTGCCATTGGAGAGGGTCCAGAGGAAGTTCACAGTGATGATTCCACGAATGAAAGGGTTATTATAACCATATAACAATCACAGCACGGAAACAGGCCATTCCGGCCCTCCTAGTCCGTGCTGAACTCTTAATCTCACCTAGTCCCACCTATCCGCACTCAGCCCATAACCCTCCATTCCTTTCCTGTCCATATACCTATCCAATTTTACCTTAAATGACACAACTGAACTGGCCTCTACTACTTCTACAGGAAGCTCATTCCACACAGCTATCACTCTCTGAGTAAAGAAATACCCCCTCGTGTTTCCCTTAAACTTTTGACCCCTAACTCTCAAATCATGTACTCTTGTTTGAATCTCCCCTACTCTCAATGGAAACAGCCTATTCACGTCAACTCTATCTATCCCTCTCAACATTTTAAATACCTCGATCAAATCCCCCCTCAACCTTCTACGCTCCAATGAATAGAGACCTAACTTGTTCAACCTTTCTCTGTAACTTAAGTTCTGAAACCCAGGTAACATCCTAGTAAATCGTCTCTGCACTCTCTCTAATTTATTGATATTTTTCCTATAATTCGGTGACCAGAACTGTACACAATATTCCAAATTTGGCCTTACCAATGCCTTGTACAATTTTAACATTACATCCCAACTTCTGTACTCAATGCTCTGATTTATAAAGGCCAGCGTTCCAAAAGCCTTCTTCACCACCCTATCTACATGAGACTCCACCTTCAGGGAACTATGCACTGTTATTCCTAGATCTCTCTGTTCCACTGCATTCCTCAATGCCCTACCATTTACCCTGTATGTTCTATTTGGATTATTCCTGCCAAAATGTAGAACCTCACACTTCTCAGCATTAAACTCCATCTGCCAACGTTCAGCCCATTCTTCTAACCGGCATAAATCTCCCTGCAACCTTTGAAAACCCACCTCATTATCCACAACACCTCCTACCTTAGTATCATCGGCATACTTACTAATCCAATTTACCACCCCATCATCCAGATCATTTATGTATATTACAAACAACATTGGGCCCAAAAAGATCCCTGAGGCACCCCGCTAGTCACCGGCCTCCATCCCGATAAACAATTATCCACCACTACTCTCTGGCATCTCCCATCTAGCCACTGTTGAATCCATTTTATTACTCCAGCATTAATACCTAACAACTGAACCTTCTTAACTAACCTTCCATGTGGAACTTTGTCAAAGGCCTTGCTGAAGTCCATATAGACTACATCCACTGCCTTACCCTCGTCAACATTCCTCGTAACTACTTCAAAAAATTCAATAAGGTTTGTCAAACATGACCTTCCACGCACAAATCCATGCTGGCTACTCCTAATCAGATCCTGTCTATCCAGATAATTATAAATACTATCTCTAAGAATAAGAATACTTTCCATTAATTTACCCACCACTGATGTCAAACTGACAGGTCTATAATTGCCAGGCTTACTTCTAGAACCCTTTTAAAAACATAGAAAACCTAAAGCACAATACAGGCCCTTTGGCCCACAAAGTTGTGCCAAACATACCCCTACCTTGGAAATTACCTATAGCCCTCTATTTTACTAAGCTCCGTGTACCTATCTAAAAGTCTCTTAAAAGACCCTATCGGATTTGTCTTCACCACCATTGCTGGCAGCCCATTCCACGCACTCACCACTCTTTGAGTAAAAAACTTGCCCGACATCTCCTCTGTACCTTCTCCCCAGCACATTAAACCTGTGTCCTCTTGTGGCAACCATTTCAGCCCTGGGAAACAGACTCTGACTAACCTCATGATCAATGCCTCTCATCATCTTATACACCTCTATCAGGTCACCTCTCATCCTCCATTGCTCCAAGGAGAAAAGGCCGAGTTCACTCAACCTATTCTCATAAGGCATGCTCCCCAATCCAGGCAACATCCTTGTAAATCTCCTCTGCACTCTTTCAATGGCTTCCACATCCTTCCTGTAGTGAGACGACCAGAACTGAGCATATACTCCAAGTAGGGTCTGACCAAGGTCCTATATAGCTGCAACATTACCTCTCGGCTCCTAAATTCAATTCCATGATTGATGAAGACCAATACACCGTACACCTTAACCACAGAGACAACCTGCACGGCCGCTTTGAGCGTCTTATGGACTAGGACCCCTAGATCCTTCTGATCCTCCACACTACAAAGAGTCTTACAATTAATACTATATTCTGCCAGCATATTTGACCTACCAAAATGAACCACTTCACACTTAACAGGGTTGAACTCCATCTGCCACTTCTCAGCCCAGTTTTGCATCCTATCGATGTCCCATTGTAACCTCTGACAGCCCTCCACACTATCCACAACACCTCCAACCTTTGTGTCATCAGCAAACTTACTAACCCATCCCTCCACTTCCTCATCCAGGTCATTTATAAAGATCATGAAGAGTAAGGGTCCCAAAACAGATCCCTGAGGCACACCACTGGTCACCGACCTCCGTGCAGAATATGACCTGTCTACAACCACTCTGCCTTCTGTAGGCAAGCTTGTTCTGGATCCACAAAACAATGTCCCCTTGGATCCCATGCCTCCTTACTTTCTCAATAAGCCTTGCATGGGGGTACCTTATCAAATGCCTTGCTGAAATCCATATACACTACATCTCCTGCTCTTCCTTCATCAATGTGTTTAGTCACATCCTCAGAAAATTCAATCAGGCTCGTAAGGCATAATCTGCCCTTGACAAAGTCATGCTGACTATTCCTAATCATATTATACCTCTCCAAATGTTCATAAATCCTGCCTCTCTGGATCTTCTCCATCAACTTACCAACCACTGAAGTAAGACTCACTGGTCTATAATTTCCTGGGCTATCTCTACTCCCTTTCTTGAATAAAGGAACAACATCCACAACCCTCCAATCCTTTGGAAACTCTCCCGTTCCCATTGAAGATTCAGAGATCATCGCCAGAGGTTCAGCAATCTCCTCCCTCGCAGCCCACAGTAGCCTGGGGGTACATCTCTTCCGGTCCCAGCAGCTTATCCAACTTGATGCTTTCCAAAAGCTCCAGCACAAACTCTTTCTACATGCTCAAGCTTTCCAGTCTGCTGCAAGTCAGCACTAAATTGACCATGATCCTTTTCCATAGTGAATACTGAAGTAAAGTACAGGCTAAGGAGTTGGTGCAGGAGGGAGGGCTTCATGTTTCTGGACAATTGGGCCTTGTTCCAGGGAAGGTGGGACCTGTTCCAGCAGGACGGGTTGCACCTGAACTGGAGGGGGACTAACATCCTAGCAAGAAGGTTTGCTAGTGCTGGTCTGGGGGGTTTAAACTAGATTTGCAGGGGGAGTGGAATCAGAGTGTTAGAGCAGATAGTGAGGTGGAGGAGGATAAGGGTCATGCGAGAGCTGCAAGTATAGTGCATGGAGTAAAGCCAGATCTAGCATATAAAGAGGCTTTGAGGAAAGAGAAACAGAATAAAGGGTGTAAAGGTAGTAAGGTAGAAGGGCTAAAGTGTGTGAACCTCAATGCAAGAAGCATCAGGAACAAAGGTGATGAACTGAGAGCTTGGATACATACTTGGAATTATGATGTAGTGGCCATGACAGAGACTTGGCTGGCACCAGGGCAGGAACGGATTCTTGATATTCCTGGATTTCAGTGCTTTAAAAGGGATAGAGAAGGGGGGAAAAGGGGATGAGGGGTGGCATTACTGGCCAGGGATATTATTACAGCTACAGAAAGGGTGGGTAATGTAGCAGGATCCTCTTTTGAGTCAGTATGGGTAGAAGTCAGGAACAGGATGGGAGCAGTTACTCTATTGGGAGTATTCTATAGACCCCCTGGTTGCAGCAGGGATACCGAGGAGCACATTGGGAGGCAGATTTTGGAAAGGTGCAAAAAATAACAGGGTTGTTATCATGGGTGACTTTAACTTCCCTAATATTGATTGGCACCTGATTAGTTCCAATGGTTTAGAGGGAGCAGAGTTTGTCAAATGCATCCAGGATGGATTCCTGTCACAGTATGTTGACAGGCAGACTGGGGGAATGCCATACTAGATCTCGTATTAGGTAACAAACCGGGTCAGGTCACAGATCTCTCAGTGGGTGAGCATCTGGGGGACAGTGGCCACCGCTCCCTGGCCTTTAGCATTACCATGGAAAAGGATAGAATCAGAGAGGACAGGAACATTTTTAATTGGGGAAGGGCAAATTATGAGGCTATAAGGCTAGAACTTGCGGGTATGAATTGGGATGATGTTTTTGCAGGGAAATGTACTATGGACATCTGGTGGATGTTTAGGGATCTCTTGCAGGATGTTAGGGATACATTTGTCCTGGTGAGGAAGATAAAGAATGGTAGGGTGAAGGAACCATGGGTGGCAAGTAAGGTGGAGAATCTAGTCAGATGGAAGAAGGCAGCATATGTAAGGTTTAGGAAGCAAGGATCAGATGAGGCTATTGAGGAATATAGGGTAGAAAGAAAGGAGCTTAAGAAAGGGCTGAGGAGAGCAAGAAGGGGGCATGAGAAGGCCTTGGCGAGTAGGGTAAAGGAAAACCCAAAGGCATTCTTCAATTATGTGAAGAACAAAAGGTTGACAGGAGTGAAGTTAAGACCGATTACAGATAAGGGTGGGAAGATGTGCCTGGAGGCTGTAGAAGTGAGCGAGGTCCTCAATGAATACTTCTCTTTGGTATTCACCAATGAGAGGGAATTTGATGACACTGAGGACAATATGAGTGAGGTTGATGTTCTGGAGCATGTTGATATTAAGGGAGAGGAGGTGTTGGAGTTGTTAAAATACATTAGGACAGATAAGTCCCTGGGGCCTAATGGAATATTCCCCAGGCTGTTCCATGAGGCGCGGGAAGACATTGCTGAGCCTCTGGCTAGGATCTTTATGTCCTTGTTGTCCATGGGAATGGTACCGGAGGATTGGAGGGAGGCAAATGTTGTCCCCTTGTTCAAAAAAGGTAGTAGAGATAGTCTGGGTAATTATAGACCAGTGAGCCTTACGTCTGTGGTGGAAAAGCTGTTGGAAAAGATTCTTAGAGATAGAATCTAAGGGCATTTAGAGAATCATGGTCTGATCAGGGACAGTCAGCATGGCTTTGTGAAGGGCAGATCGTGTCTAACAAGCCTGATAGAGTTCTTTGAGGAGGTGACCAGGCATATAGATGAGGGTAGTACAGTGGCTGTGATCTACATGGATTTTAGTAAGGCATTTGACAAGGTACCACACTGTAGGCTTATTCAGAAAGTCAGAACGTATGGGATCCAGGGAAGTTTGTCCAGGTGGATTCAGAATTGGCTTGCCTGCAGAAAGCAGAGGGTCGTGGTGGAGGGAGTAAAGATGGAGGCAGATGGAGTTCAACCCGGAGAAGTGTGAGGTGGTACACTTTGGAAGGACAATCCCCAAGGCAGAGTACAAAGTAAATGGCAGGATACTTGGGAGTGTGGAGGAGCAGAGGGATTTGATGGTACATCTCCACAGATCCCTGAAAGTTGCCTCACAGGTAGATAGGGTAGTTAAGAAAGCTTATGGAGTGTTAGCTTTCATAAGTCGAGGGATAGAGTTTAAGAGTCGCAGGGTAATGATGCAGCTCTATAAAACTTTGGTTAGGCCACACTTGGAGTACTGTGTCCACTTCTGGTCACCTCACTGTGGGAAGGATGTGGAAGCATTGGAAAGGGTACAGAGGAGATTTACCAGAAAGCTGCCTGGTTTAGAGAGTATGCATTATGATCAGAGATTAAGGGAGCTAGGGCTTTACTCTCTGGAGAGAAGGAGGATGAGAGGAGTCATGTTAGAGGTATACAAGATATTAAGAGGAATAGATAGAGTGGACAGCCAGCGCCTCTTTCCCAGGGCACCACTGCTCAATACAAGAGGACATGGCTTTAAGGTAAGGGGTGGAAAGTTCAAGGGCGATATTAGAGGAAGGTTTTTTACTCAGAGTTGTTGTTGCGTGGAATGCACTGCCTGAGTCAGTGGTGGAGGCAGATACACTAGTGAAATTTAAGAGACTACTAGACAAGTATATGGAGGAATTTAAGGTGGAGGGTTATATGGGAGGCAGGGTTTAAGGGTCAGCACAAAATTGTTGGCCGAATGGCCTGTACTGTGCTATATTGTTCTTTGTTCTTATTCATTAAGTACCCCTGCTATTTCCTCCGGTTCCATACACACTTTCCCACTGTCACACTTGATAGGTCCTATTCTTTCATGTCTCATCCTCTTGCTCTGCACATACTTGTAGAATGCCTTGGGGTTTTCCTTAATACTGCCTGCCAAGGCCTTCTCATGGCCCCTTCTGGCTCTCCTAATTTCCTTTTTAAATTCCTTCCTGTTAGCCTTATAATCTTCTAGATCCCTAACATTTGTTACGTATCCCATAACTGGATCACTTACCAGCAAAGATAGAGAGGTCCGTTGAAGTCTGATGGCACTATTTTTTAGAAGTTTTTATTTATAAAGGGGCACAAAAATAAGGTTAATACAAACATTCAGATAACATACGTCGTCAATACTCAATCTAAAGCGCAGGAATAGTAATAATCAATAAGAAATAAGCTCTATTGTTGTCTAGGGGTAATATATATTGTCCAATGTAAAAAGTCTCTCGAGGTCACTGCAGTTCCACCAGCTGCCGTCTTTTGGGTGTCGCGGTGGTGCACTTTGTTGGAGAGAGAGAGAGATAGGTATAGAAGGGAACAGTTACCCAGCGGGTTTTTCCAACCTTTATGAGTTCGATCCATCGGAGTCTCGTTGGGGAATGGCCACTCACTTGTGGCCTCTCCTGTAGCTAAAGCCGTTCTTCCGTGGTGAGGTCGCCAATCCCAGGCAAGGAAAAGACGCACATGAACCCCTCCACCGGCTGTCGCTATTAAACGCTGTCACAGGATTTCTAGCGTGTCTTCTGGTGCGTCTGGGGGGCCGTCTTTACAACCCCTCTTTTATCTGAACTCACGGGGTCTCAGATGTCAATCAGGTTGGGATGATGCAATCTCTCTCCGTCTCTCCACCCACGTTGCCCTGAGGGTATACACGTAGTACAGTTCCCAATTCACAAAGGTGTCTCCACGAGACAATGACCACAGTCGCCAGCTTTTGCCTCGCCGTGAAACGAAGGACACCGCACGTATCTTTCTCTTCTCTTGGGTCATTGACCCCCCCTTCACTAGGGCTCTTGTGATTCTCACAAAGGAGGGGGCTGGGATCATAACACATTACCTAACTCTCTGAAACTTTTGTAAGCTTTTCTTTTCTTCTTTACTAGATTTATTACAGCCTTTGTACACCATGGTTCCTGTACACTACCATAACTTCCCTGTCTCATTGGAACGTACCTATGCAGAACTCCAGACAAATATCCCCTGAACATTTGCCACATTTCTTCTGTACTTTTCCCTGAGAACATCTGTTATCAGTTTAAGCTTCCAATTTCCTGCCCAATAGCCTCATAATTCCCCTTCTTCCAATTAAATGCTTTTCTAATTTGTCTGTTCCTGTCTCTCTCCAATACTATTGTAAAGGAGATAGAATTATGATCACTCTCTCCAAAATGCTCTCCCACTGTGAGATCTGACACCTGACCAGGTTCATTTCCAATACCAAATCAAGTACAGTCTCTCCTCTTGTAGGCTTATCTGCATATTGTGTCAAGAACCCTTCCTGAACACAACTAACATCCTCATCTAAGAACTCCACCCCATCTAAACCCCTTGCTCTAGGGAGATGCCAATCGATATTTGGGAAATTAAAATCTTCCATCACAACAACTCTGTTATTATTACACCTTTCCATGATCCGTTTCCCTAACTGCTCCTAGATATCCCTGTTATTATTGGGCAGCCTATGAAAAACACCCAGTAATGTTATTGACCCCTTCCTGTTCCTAACCTCCACCCACAGAGACTCCGTAGACAATCCCTCCATGTTGTCCACCTTTTCTGCAGCCGTGACACTATCTCTGATCAACAGTGTCATGCCCCCACCTCTTTTGCTTCCCTCCCTGTCCTTTCTGAAACATCTAAAACCCAGCACTTGAAGTAATCATTCCTGTCCCTGAACCATCCAAGTCTCTGTAATGACCACCACAACATAGATCCAAGTACTGATCCATGCTCTAAGCTCATCCACTTTGTTCACAATACTCCTTGCATTAAAATAGACACATCTCAAACCTTCGGTCTGAGTGCGACCCTTCTCTATCACCTGCCTATCCTCCCTCACACACTGTCTCCAAGCTTTCTCTGTTTGTGAGTCTACTGCCTTTTCCCCAGTTTCTTCATTTCGGTTCCCACTCCCCAACAATTCTAGTTTAAACTCTCCCCAGTAGCCTTAGCAAACCTCCCTGCCAAGATATTGGTCCCCCTGGGATTCAAGTGCAACCCATCATTTTTGTACAGGTCACACCTGCCCCAAAAGATGTCCCAATGATCCAGAAATCTGAATTCTTGCCCCCTGCTCCAATCCCTCAGCCGCACATTTATCCTCCACCTCATTCTATTCCTATACTCACTGTTACGTGGCACAGGCAATAATCCCGAGATGACTACATTGGTGGTCCTGGATTCTCAACTTCCTTCCTAACTCCCTGTAGTTTGTTTTCAGGACCTCTTCACTTTTCCTACCTACGTCATTGGTACCAATATGTACCACGACATCTGGCTGTTCTCCTTCCCACTGCAGGATATCTTGGATGCAATCCCGGATTTCATTGAAACACTTCGAATGTTGAAAGGCCTAGACAGAGTAGATGTGGAAAGGATGCTTCTCATGGACAAGAGGGCACAGCCTCACGATAGAGGGGCACCCTTTCAAAACAGAGATGCAGAGAAATTTCTTTAACCAAGAAATTAGTGAATTTTTGGAATTTATTGCCACATGCAGCTGTGGAGGCCAGGTCGTTGGGTATATTTAAGGCAGAGATTGATAGGTTCTCGATTGGACATGGCATCAAAGGTTACGGGGAGAAGGCCAGGAACTGGGGAGGAGATAAAAAAAAGGATCAGCCATGATTGAATAGTGGAGCAGACTCAATGGGCCAGATGGCCTAATTATGCTCCTATGAATTATGGTCTATATCAGTTTATTTAATGTTGGGCATAGGAAAATTAATGAAGTATTTATTCATAAGATGTAACAGAAAATTGTTGAGATATCTTTGGTTTAAAAATATATTTTTTTTGTTTTTCAGGGATTTCAAAAGCAGTGAACATATTTAACTAACCACAATGAAAATGAGTTCAGTCCTACATAATTATTTAAATCTTCTACATATAGATGACATGTTGGACTGTAGATTCATGATGAGGTTGTAAAATTTGGGTATGAGTAGTAAAATAGAGATCAGGTTGCCTATAAAGGAGAAATTGAGCAAAAAGGTTGTGCAGATCAACATGTGAACAACCCCTGGGTAAAACTGCAGCTCACCCACTACACTGCAAATTGGGACTTTGAAATTGGAAATGACCTAAGCAAAATATTAACAATCACCTAACTCTTTGCAATAATATCGATGTAAAAATTCACTAGACTTGCCATTTTACAATCTACAGATCATAATTTGGTTCTGTGTCAGATTATTGATTTAAGTGATTATAAATGTTTGTTTAAAACATTGCAATACAAAAACAACATGAAGAAAATAATGGAATAGATGGGCCCAAGGGCCTGTTTCTGTGCTGTTGTCCTCTATGACTATAAAATTGGACGAATCTTAAAACTAATTAGCAACATTACCAAGCAGCAAACCATCCTCAAGGTAACTGTTACCTACCATTGTGACTAATTATTCTGTCATGATCATTTCATTACCACTGTTGCTGGTAATTTTAATCATTAAAAAAATGAATCTGCAGTCATGATAAATCCATCCATAATTGCTGCTACAAGGGCTGTCATTGTTTTTCTGTTACTCCTCAACTTCCTTGTATATTAATGTATTGTTGAAAAACAAATCTCTTTGTCCATTGGATTGTTTATTTGAAAGCGTCATATCAAACATTAACAAATACATCCACCTTTGATGGTGTCACTGGAAACAAACTTACTGAATAAAAGCGCTCAAGTATCCTATACTGGATAGAGAAACAACTTTCATTGTCACTGATTGTACCATCTCATGCACATATAATCAGCATTTTTACATTTACCACCAAATCAACTTGTAGGATTATAAGAATGGTCAGCAAGAAACAATTGATTGAAATATAATCACTGGGACATGATTTCAGAGTTGGGAGCAAGTTTATCAAAATTTGCTGATGTATTTACAAGACTTACTTTGGGCCTTTCTGATGTGTTGATTTTTAAATTAATTTACTTAGGCCATTTGTGATTTACATAAGTTCATTTGATTCACCCCAGAATCTGAAGTGATTATCTCGGAAATTACGAATGCAGTGAACACAAGTTCTAGGTAGGCCAGAAGTTGCTATAAATGATCAGCAGCATGCTTTCATCACTGAGTGGTGTAGCATGAATTTACCTTTTGTGTAAGCTGTGCAGTTGGACACAGCCCAGTGCAATGTAATATTGATACGTGCAGTTTCCAAAACAAATACTGCCAGAAAATAGCTCACAAAACAATGCCTCCCCACCAGCATTCCAGCTTGCTCAGTTGGCTTCCAAAACTACCAAAAATTTTGTGGAACAATTAAATATATCTGACTAGATCAATGTATTTCCTGGTTGCTCACATTTCCTTTCCATGAATATGAACAGGCTCATTGATCGGTGTCTGGTTTATGAAGAATCTATCAAAGTGTAATGGAGAAATCAGTGGTAAGTAGTATCCACAAGGTTCTTACTAAACTTGGTAGTACTACATGGGCCTTTTGAATATTTCTGACAAGGTTCAAGTTCAAGTGGGTTTGCTTTAATTTTAATCACTTGTTTTGAACTTTCCCTCCTAAAGTCAAGTTCAAAGTAAATTTATTACCAAAGTACATATATGTCACCATATACAACCCTGAGATTCATTTTCTTGCAGGCATACTCAACAAATCCAATAACTATAGTAGAATCAAAGAAAGACCACACACAGAGGCGGACAGCTAGTGTGCAAAAGAAAATAAATTGTGCAAATACAAAAAGAAATATAATAATAATAATAATAATAATAATAATAATAATAATAATAATAAATAAATAAATAAATAAATAAATAAACAAACAAACAAACAAACAAACAAACAAACAAACAAACAAACAAACAATAATTATCAAGAAGATGAGATGAACAGTCCTTGAAAGTGAGTCCATAGATTGAGGGAATATTTCAATGATGGGGCAAGTGAACTTGAGTGGTTATCCCCTTTGGTCAAGACCCTGATGGTTGAGTAACTTCCTGAACCTGCTGCTGAGAGTCCTGAGGCTCTTGTATCTTCTTCCTGATGGCAGCAGCGAGAAGAGAACATGCCCTGGGTCTGGGGGTTCCTGATGATAGATGCTGCAGAAATGCTCTGTGTAGATGTGCTCAATGGTGGGGACAGCTTTACCTGTGATGGACTGGGCCATATCCACTACTTTTTATAGGGTTTTCCATTCAAGGGCATTGGTGTTTCCATACCAGAAGGTGATGCAGCCAGTCATTGTATTGTTCATCACACATCTATAGAAGTTTGCCAAAGTGTTTGATGTCATACCAAATCTTCACAAACTCCTAAGAAGTAGAGGCGCTGCCATACTTACTTCATAATTACACTTAAATGCTGGGCCCAGGACAGGTCCTCTAGAGAACATTTTGACAGGCTGCATCACTGTCTCGTCTGGGGTAGCTACTGCAGAAGACCATAAGAAGCTGCATAGGGTTGTAAATTTAGTCACCTCCATCTTGGGTACTAGTCTACAAAGTACCTAAGGACATCTTCAAAGAGTGATGTCTCAGAAAGGCAGCGTCCATTATTAAGGACCCCTAGCACCCAGTGCATGCCCTTTTCTCACTGTTACCATCAGGTAGGAGATACAGAAGCCTGAAGGCACACACTCAGCAATTCAGGAACAGCTTCTTCCCCTCAGACATCCGATTCCTAAATGGACATTGAACCAACTCACTTTTTAATGTATATTATTTCTGTTTTTTGCACAATTTTAATCAATTCAATATACATATACTGTGACTTATTTATTTCTTCTAGATTATGTATTGCATTGAACTGCTGCTGCTAAGTGAACAGATTTCACGATGCATGCCAGTGGTAATAAACCTGATTCCGAAATGATAACACTGATGAATTTAAAGTTGCTGACCCTCTCCACCTCTGATGAGGACAGGCTCATGGACCTCTGGTTTCCTCCTCCTGAAGTCAATAACCAGCTCCTTAGTCTTGTTGACTTTGTGTAAGATGTTGTTGTTGTGGCAACACTCAGCCAGATTTTCAATCTTCCTCCTGTAAGTTGATTCAGCACCACCTTTGATTCGGCTCATGACAGTGGTATCATCAGCAAACTTGAATATGGCAATGGAGCTGTGCTTAGCCACACAGTCATAAGAGCAGGGAGCTAAGGACACGGCCTTGAGGAAATGAGGTTCATTTACTATCAAAGTATATTACTCTGAAATTCTTCATCTCCAGGTAGCCATGAAACCAAGAAAGAAAAGAATGGCAGCACAATCATCAACCCCCCCATCCCTCCTCCCCACACAAAAAAAGTGAACAAAAATGGAACAGGCACATCAATCCACAAATCCCCTTCCCACACACAAAAAAAACCAAGAAAAATTGGGTGAAAAACACAGAATATAAACAAACTAAGACTGAAGGAAAGTCTATAGTCTAAGTCCATATCCAAAACACAGAAAACCTGGGTAACATTCTCCAGGCTCAGTGGCAGGCCTGTCCCTCTCCAGCTGCGAACAGTCTGACCAGCGATCAGATAGCAGTGTTCCCTCTCCAGTAGCAGAGCGATCCCTCAGTGATCAAAAGTATAGTATTAAATGCTGAGCTGTAGTTGATGAAGAGCATCCTGATGTATGCATCTTTGCAGACAAAATATTCCAGAGTTGAGTGAAGACCCAATGAGATGGCATCTGCTGTGGAACTGTTGTGCCAGTTGGCAAATTGAAGCAGTCCCAAGTCACTTCTCAGGCAGGACTTGATATTTTTCATCACCAGTCTCTTAAAACACTTCATCACTGTGGATGTAAGTGATATTGGACAATAGTCATTGAGGCAGGTTAATATGTTTTTCTTAGGCATTGATATAATTGAAGCCTGCTTTAAGTAGGTGGATACCTCAGACTGCCAAAGTGAGAGGTTAAAAACCTCGGTGAATACTGCAGCCAGTTGATCAATACAGTTCAAAGTGGAGTTCATTGTGTCAGATTTACAAGTACATGCCTGCTTAGATCAACAAAAATCCTACTTGCAGCAACATCACAGGCAAACAACATGAAATACACAACATTCACGAGATACCAATTCTACAAGAAATAGTACAACTAGACAGAAAGAAAATGTCAATTTTAGTGCAAAATGGACACAATTTGGGTTTGGGATTTTAAGATACCCCTGTGATTCTTTTATTTGGTAATATTATCCGTGATTTGAAGTGTAAATAGAATTGAGAAATGTATCAATCATGATCTGAATACAAATACAAATCAGATAGCGGAAAATGCTTCACCATTCAATATAATCATGGTTGATCCAATTATACCCTCACCTTTGCATTCTTACCAACCCCCAATAGCCCTTCATCCCCTTGCTTATCAAGAATCCATCTACCTCTGCTTTACAAAGTATTTAAAAATTCAGTGAAGACTAGACTTTGAACAGTGGAGTTTCAAAGACTCTCAAGCAGCTGAGAAAAATGTTGCCCCACCTGCCCTCCAAGTTAAACAATGACTTCTGGTTTTAGATTCTCACACAAAAAGAAACATCCTCTTCACTTTCACTTTTGTGCTTGGGCATGTGGAATAAACATATCTCAGCCATTTACTAAAGTAGGGCTACTTATTAGTATAAAATTTGAAAAAAGTGCAATCCTTGTTTACATATTGTATTATCAGGAAAAAAAAATCTTAGGTTCATTTCCAGTACTGTTCAATTAACTTTCACATTTCCATCTTAATGTTACATTGAGTTTGGAGTGCATGGTTCATAATCTGAATTTACAAATCTGGAAATGACATCTCATGATACAACAAATTCAAGTTATAGATTCATAAAGTTATGCAGCATGGAAACAGGTCCTTCAGCCCTACAATGCCGACCACGGACGGCACGGTAGTGTAGTGGTGACACAGGTTCAATTTCTGCCGCTGCCTGCAAGGAGTTTTTACGTTCTCCCTGTGATTGCATGGGGTCCTCTGGGTGCTCCGATTTCCTCACACGGTCCAAAGGCGTACTGGTTGGTAGGTTAATCATTGTAAATTGTCCTGTGATTAGGCTCAGATTAAATCGGGGGATTGCTGGGCAGCATGGCTCAAAAGGCTGGAAGGGTCTGTCCTGGCTCCATCTGAATGAATGAATGAATGAATGAATGAATAAATAAATAACCCAAGCCTAGCCTGTGATAATCCCATCTGCCTGCATTCAGTCCATATTCCTCTAAACGTTTCCTATCCATGGTCCAGTCAAAATATTCTCCACCACTTCCACTAGTACTTTGCTTCATAAAGTCTCTACCCTCTGCGCGAAAGACTGTTGTCTTTAACCCTAAATCTTTTGCCTCATTACTTAACCTATGTCCTATAGTTTTAAACTACACTACTTTCGTAAAATAGGCTGTGAACATCAAGTTTATCTGTGTCGCTCATGATTTTATAAACCTCTATAAGGTCACCCCTCGGCCTTCTATGCGCCAGAGAAAAGGCTCTGCCTATCCAGATTCTCTTTATAACTCAAGCCCTCCAATCTATCTTTTCTGCACCAGCTGAATTAGACCCTTGTAGCGATGTGCTATACACAGCGCTGAAATAACGACACGCAGTCGGTAAGTGGTTTCGAGACTAGTTTATTCAAACTTCACGGCGCTGGCATTTAATCCCTAGCGACCGCCCTCTCCAGGCGGAAATGACGTCAGAGGTGCATTACCAAAGTCTCCCCCTGCGCGCTGGCTATTTGTGAGCTGGTTCACCTGCGCAGAAAGTGGGTCGCCACATAACTTCCCCCCCCCCCAGAACTGGCGATACACCCCCCAATGTCCACAGTCTGGATCAGCCTCTGTTTGGGAGGTCTGCCTCCGCGCCGCGGTGCCTGAACCTCGACTGGCTGCGCCAAGTCCACATGGGCTGGTTTGAGTCAGTCCACCGTGAAAACCTCCTCTTTCCCCCCAACGTCCAGAACGTACGTGGACCCGTTGTTGTTGATCACCTTGAACAGCCCCTCGTACGGCCGCTGTAGCGGTGCCTGGTGTCCGCCCCTTCGTACAAACACAAACTTACAGTTCTGCAGGTCTTCGGGTACATGGGTCGGGGTCCATCCGTGCTGTGAAGTCGGTACGGGGGCCAGGTTGCTGAGCCTTTCGCGTAGTCTGTCCAGGACTGCTGCGGGTTCTTCCACTTGCCCCCTTGGGGCTGGTATGAACTCTCCTGTGACGGCCAGGGGTGCGCCGTACACCAACTCGGCCGACGAAGCGTGCAGATCCTCTTTGGGCACTGTGTGAATTCCAAGCAGGACCCAGGAAAGCTCGTCCACCCAGTTAGGTCCTCTCAGGCGGGCCATGAGAGCCGACTTCAAGTGACGGTGGAAGCGTTCCACTAGTCCGTTCGACTGTGGGTGGTAGGCAGTAGTGTGGTGTAGCTGCATTCCCAACAGGCTGGCCACAGCCGACCACAGGCTGGAGGTGAACTGGGCGCCTCTGTTGGAGGTAATGTGGGCCGGTACCCTGAAGCATGCTACCCAGGTTGCAATCAGTGCTCGGGCGCAGGAATCGGCAGATGTGTCGGTGAGCGGGACTGCCTCTGGCCACCTCGTGAACCGGTCTACCATAGTTAGGAGGTACCGCGCTCCTCGGGACACTGGTAGGGGGCCCACAATATCAACATGAATGTGGTCGAACCTCCAGTGGGTGGGTTCGAACTGCTGCGGCGGGACTTTGGTGTGCCGCTGCACCTTGGCTGTTCGGCACTGCGCGCACTTTCTGGCCCATTCACTTACCTGCTTGCGAAGTCCGTACCACGCGAACTTGCTGGAGACCAGCCGGATGGTTGTCCTGATAGATGGGTGCGCCAAACCGTGTATGGAGTCGAAAACTCACTGCCTCCAGGCTGCCGGGACGATGGGGCAAGGTTGGGCGGTAGCCACATTGCACAGAAGGGTCCTCTCACCTGGGCCTACGAGAAAGTCCTGCAGCTGCAAACCCGAGACTGCAGTCCTGTAGCTGGGCATCTCGTCGTCAGCCTGCTGCGCCTCCGCCAGTGCTGCATAGTCCACCCCCAGGGATAGAGCCTGGACAGCTGGTCTGGAGAGTGCGTCCACCATGACGTTGTCCTTTCCCGAGACATGCTGGATGTCCGTCGTGTACTCGGAGATGTAGGACAGATGTCGCTGCTGGCAAGCCGACCAGGGATCGGACACCTTCGTGAATGCGAAGGTCAACGGTTTGTGGTCCGTGAACGCGGTGAACAGCCTGCCTTCTAAGAAGTACCTGAAATGCCAGATTGCCAGATACAGTGCCAACAGCTCCCAGTCGAAAGCACTGTACTTGAGTTCGGGTGGTCGTAGGTGCTTGCTGAAGAATGCCAAGGGTTGCTAGTGCCCCTCGATGAGCTGCTCCAGCACCCCACCGACCGCTGTGTCGGATGCGCCCACCGAGTGCGATCGGAACATCCATTCTGGGGTGCACCAGCATCGCGGCATCTGCCAAGACTTCCTTGGCTTTAACGAAAGCGGCTGCAGCCTCCTCATCCCAAGTAATGTCCTTGCCTTTACCCAACATCAGGGTGTACAAAGGGTGCATGATACGGGCTGCTGAGGGGAGGAAATGGTGGTAGAAGTTCACCATACCAATGAACTCCTGTAGGCCTTTGACTGTGTTGGGCCGGGCAAAGTGGCGGATCGCGTCTACTTTGGCGGGCAGAGGTGTTGCCCCGTCTTTGGTAATCCTGTGGCCCAGGAAGTCGATGGTATCAAGACCGAACTGGCATTTGGCCGGGTTGATCATGAGGCCGAAATCACTCAGGCGGGAGTAGAGCTGGCGGAGGTGGGACAGATGCTCCTGGTGACTACTGCTGGCTATAAGGATGTCGTCCAAATAGATGAACGCAAAGTCCAGGTCGCGTCCCACCGCATCCATTAGCCGCTGGAATGTCTGTGCGGCATTCTTCAGGCCGAATGGCATTCGGAGGAACTCGAACAGGCCGAATGGGGTGATGAGTGCTGTTTTGGGGATGTCTTCAGAGTGCACCGGGAGTTGATGGTATCCCCAGACGAGGTCTACTTTGGAAAATATTCTTGTCCCGTGCAGGTTTGCTGCAAAGTCCTGTATGTGCGGCATGGGGTAGCGGTCTAGAGTTGTAGCCTCGTTCAGTCTGCAGTAGTCGCCGCATGGTCTCCAACCCCCAGCTGCTTTGGGCACCATGTGCAGGGAGGAGGCCCATGGGCTGTCGGACCTCTGTACAATCCCCAATTCCTCCATCCTCTTGAACTCCTCCTTTGCCAGGCGGAGCTTTTCCAGGGGGGGAGCCTTCGTGCGCAGGTGTGGAGGGGTGGTCCGTTGGTCGGGATGTGGTGCTGAACCCCGTGTCTGGGCATGGCTGCCCTGAACTACGGTGCCAGAATCGATGGAAAGTCCGCCAGGATTCTGGTTAATTCGTTGTCTGACAGCATGATGGCGTCCAGGTGTGGGGCCGGCAACTTGGCTTCACCCAGGGAGAACGTCTGGAAAGTCTCGGCATGTACCAGTCTTTTCCCTTGCAAGTCAACCAGCAGGCTGTGAGCTCACAAGAAGTCCGCCCCCAGGAGTGTTTGGGCCTCGGCAGCCAGTGTGAAGTCCCACGTGAACTGGCTGGCGCCGAACTGCAGCTGGACTGTGCGGGTGCCGTAGGTCCGTATCGTGCTGCCGTTTGCGGCCCTCAGGGTGAGTCCTGGCTTCCTGTTGCAGGTGTTGTACCCCATCAGGGGCAGGACGCTGATTTCCGCTCTGGTGTCGACCAAGAAGCGGCGTCCCGACTGTTTGTCCCAGACGTACAAGAGGCTGTCCTGGTGGCCAGCCGCCATAGTCATTAGTGCCCCACCGCTGTGCCCCACCGCTGGTGGTAGAAACACCATTGTTCACTGGCCTTCTCACTCCTGCCTCTGTGTTGTGTGCGCCCCCCTGCTGGGCCTGGTCTGGTCTGCTGTTGGGCGCGTGGCCTGGTAATCTGACCGACAGATGCCACGCTCTCCCTCTTGGCTTTCCACAGCACGTCTGCCCGGGCTGCCACCTTCCGGGGGTCGCTGAAATCTGTGTCGGCCAGTAGCAGATGTATGTCCCCGGGCAGTTGCTCTAGGAACGCTTGCTCGAACATGAGGCAGGGCTTGTGTCCGTCAGCCAGGGCCAGCATCTCGTTCATCAATGCTGATGGCAGTTTGTCTCCCAAACCATCCAGGTGAAGCAGGCGGGCACCCCGCTCATGCCGTGAGAGGCCAAAGGTCCCAATGAGCAGCGCTTTGAATGCTTCATATTTGCCTTCTTCCGGGGGCGACTGTATGAAATCCGCAACCTGGGCAGCCATCTCCTGGTCAAGGGCGCTCACCTCGTGATAGTAACGCGTGGAATCAGAAGATATCTGCCGAATCTGGAACTGGGCTTCTGCTTGGTTAAACCACACGCCCATGCAGCGTCCAGAAAGTCGGTGGTTTTAGCGAAACTGCTTGAACAGATGAAGAGTTGGTCATCTTTGGTCCAAATCCCGTTTGGACCGTCGGGGTCACCAATGTAGCGATGTGCTACACACAGCGCTGAAATAACGACACACAGTCAGTAAGTCGTTTCGAGACCAGTTTATTCAAACTTCGCAGTGCTGGCATTTAATCCCTAGCGCCTGCCCTCTCCGGGCGGAAATGACGTCAGAGGTACATTACCAAAGTCTCCCCCTGCGCGCTGGCTATTTGTGAGCCGGTTCACCTGCACAGAAAGTGGGTCGCCACACCCTTTCTATAACTAAAGATTAAAGATAAGCTTTGTCACATCTAATTGAAACATACAGTGAACTACAGTGGATTGAATCAAATCAAATAAGCGAAAATTATGCAGGGCAGCCCGCAAGTGGCATCATGCTTCTGGTGCCAACATAACATGTTCACAATTCATTTGCAAGCCATTCATCTTTGGAATGCCCAAAGAAACCCACACGGTCAGAATGAGAATGCACAAACTCCTTACAGACAGTGGTGAGAATTTAACCCTGATCTTATTGTTGATACCGCACAGAACTGCCAGCAACATTTCAAAAGCAACCTCACCAACATCCTGTACAGCTCTAATTTGACATCCTATCTCTTGTACTCAGTACCCTGACTAACAAAGGCCAGTGTGTCAAATGCCTTCTTCACCACCTTGTCTACCTTGTGTCGTCACTTTAGTAACTTCACTTCTGCCACTTCGGTCTCTCTGTTCCACACCATTCCTGTCATTCCTCCAGTGTCCTGTCATTCACTTTGTTGGTCCTGACCTGCCTTAACATCTCAAAATGCAACAACTTACACTTGTTTAAATTCCATCTGCCATTCCTTGGCCCTTACCCCAGTACATCTAGATTGTAATGTTGGGTAACCTTCTTCACTCTTCTCATTGTTACTGTTAGGAAGGACTATCAAGCGGTAGTAAATCAAGGACTCGTTGTGTTGTCTAGAAGATGTTTGCCACTCATCCAAGAGGCTTTTCAGTTCTAATCCATGGTGGGTAGTTTTTTTTTATTTATAAACTCTGTGATTTGTTTAAAGGTACAGCAATCACATGAGGGTCTTTGAGAGTCTTAGAGGTGATGCAGTGTCATTTGTCTTATCTTTGCATAAATGCAGGCATGAATGTTGTGGAGATGCTGGGGTAAAGACGTTAGGGCTGCACTGTAAGTAATTGATTGATGGTGTTGTACCCCACCCCCCTCTGTTCAGATATTTACTACTGCTTAATAAACAATGACTTGGATGGCTAAGAATCTTCATAGACATAAGATCTATGATAGCCCAAGATCTTAAGGCACAAACTAACGGAGATGGGAGTAGACCCTCACATGGTGGATTGGATAGTGGACTACTTGACAGATAGACCTCAGTATGTGCGGTTGGGAGACTGTAGGTCTGACACGGTGGTCAGCAGCACAGGGGCGCCGCAGGGAACCGTACTCTCTCCGGTCCTGTTCACCCTGTACACATCAGACTTCCAATATAACTCAGAGTCCTGCCATGTGCAGAAGTTCGCTGATGACACGGCCATAGTGGGGTGTGTCAGGAATGGACAGGAGGAGGAGTATAGGAAACTGATACAGGACTTTGTGATATGGTGCAACTCAAACTACCTGCGTCTCAATATCACCAAGACCAAGGAGATGGTGGTGGACTTTAGGAGATCTAGGCCCCATATGGAGCCAGTGATCATTAATGGAGAACGTGTGGAGCAGGTTAAGACCTACAAGTATCTGGGAGTACAGTTAGACGAGAAGCTTGACTGGACTGCCAACACAGATGCCTTGTGCAGGAAGGCACAGAGTCGAATGTACTTCCTAAGAAGGTTGGCGTCATTCAATGTCTGTTGTGAGATGCTGAAGATGTTCTATAGGTCAGTTGTGGAGAGCGCCCTCTTCTTTGTGGTGGCGTGTTGGGGAGGAAGCATTAAGAAGAGGGACGCCTCACGTCTTAATAAGCTGGTAAGGAAGGTGGGCTCTGTCGTGGGCAAAGTACTGGAGAGTTTAACATCGGTAGCTGAGCGAAGGGCGCTGAGTAGGCTACGGTCAATTATGGATAACTCTGAACATCCTCTACATAGCACCATCCAGAGACAGAGAAGCAGTTTCAGTGACAGGTTACTATCGATGCAATGCTCCTCAGACAGGATGAAGAGGTCAATACTCCCCAATGCCATTAGGCTTTACAATTCTACCGCCAGGACTTAAGAACTTTTTAAAAGCTATTATTAATGCTTTTTGAGATGGTGATTTAGATGCATATCATATTTTTTTTTACTGAGTTAAGTATTGTATGTAATTAGTTTTGCTACAACAAGTGTATGGGACATTGGAAAAAAAGTTGAATTTCCCCATGGGGATGAATAAAGTATCTATCTATCTATCTATCAGGAAGGCGGTATAGAGCCCTGAAAGCACACAATCAGCGATTCAGGAACAGCTTTCTCCCCTCTGCCATCCAATTTATATTGAACCCATAAATACTACCTCACTTTTATATTATTTCTGGTTTTGCACTGCTATTTTAACTATTTAATACACACACATATGTATAAATATCTACTGTAAATCATTTATTTTTCTAAATTTATCATGTATGCATTGTACTGCTGCCGCTAACAAATTTCATTTACTGTTGATATTTAACCTGATTTAGATGATACCAATGTTTTAGTGTCATCCACAAACTTACAAACCACACCAACTATATTCTGATCCAAATTATTAATGTACATGAGAAATGACAATGAACCCAGCACCAATCCTTATCGCACATCACTGGTCTGAGATCTCCAATCTCAAACAGTACTCTCACTCCTACCATCAAATGAATTTTGTATTCAGATGATTGGCTCACCCTGGATCAAATGTGATCTCACCTTCCACCGGTACCTAATGTAGAACCTTCTCAAGCCTTATTGAAGTCCGTGTAGGCAACATTTACCACCATGCCCTGATCAGTTCTCAACACCATGCTATCCTAACAAATGATGAATGAGAGTACAGGAAGGACACATGAATGAATTTCCCCATGGGGATGAATAAAGTATCTATCTATCTATCTATCTATCAGAGAGCCTAGTGAACTGTGTCATGGCACTGACATCTCCCTCAATGTCAGCAAAACTAAATAGCTGTACATGGAATTCAGGAAGTGGGGGGGGGGGGTGTGATGGGCATGCTCCTCAATAGTACTGAGGTCCTGAGGGCTTGTCCTATAAATGAACATCATTAATAGCTTATCCTATCCAACCACATAGAAGCCACAGACATGAAAGCTCAACAGCCCCTCTACTACCTCTGGAGGCTAAAGATGGCACAGCCCCTTTGACCCTCAACAATTTTTATCAGAGCACCATGGAGACAAGTAAAAAAAATTCCATGGCATTTTCATGCAAGTTTTGATCAATTTCATATGGGAAATAGTGTTCAACATTTGTATACAATTTGGCAAGCACACTGAATTCTTATTAGTCCAAAATAAATTAACATTTGTGAATGTGTTATCCACTTGGACTTTGAATTTTACCCTCTTCGCAACAGTTTGACATTTATAAAAACGACACATGAAAAAGTCCACAATTTTAATAAGTTATCACAATAATTCCAAGCTATAGTTTTGCTATAATTAGAAACTTAGGTGTAAGCAATTTGATTACAAAAACTGTCCTCTAATTGATATCAAAACATACTGCATGCAAATTTGTTGTTACAAAGCTTGGCATAAATGTCCTTAAAATTAATGAAGGGTGATTTTGTATGTTTGCATGAGCTGGTGTGTGTTGTATGCCATCTGTTACCCAGACAGCTGGCACATAGAGCACACGCGCCCCACTTCCTCTGCCTGCTGCCGGCTATTACAATTATTGAAGGGAATAAAATTGTCTTTTTTCTCTGGGGTGGGGGCTTCACACAACAGAGTCGAAATACTGCTGACTGCCCAGGAACAAGGTTGTATGCACACATGCTGAGGAATGGTTGTCAGGCAGCAGTAAGGCACAGTGAATCACTGACATGGAAAGATGGGGAGTCAGAGCCTGTTGTTTTCCAGAAACACTGCAGCTCCCAACTCCGGCAGCTGACCCATGGGCTCCTCTACCTGCCAGGGCGTTCTGCAGTCTTGAATTTTCAAACAAGTCACCTCTCAACTCCCAAGCAGGACTCACCCTTCACTCCCCAGCAAAGGACCCTGCCTCTTTCACTCCCTCCCCAGCAGGATCCCCCCATCCCTTCACTCCCTCCCCACATCACTCGTTACTCAGTAGGACACTCCCCTCTTCACAACCTCCCCTCCTTCACTCTCAACAGCAGAACCCCACCCCCTCCATCACCCGTCCAGCAGGATTCTCCTTTCAATCTCTCCCCAGTGGGACCATCACCCCCCCAATCCCTCCCCAGGACTCTCACCACCTTCACTCCCTCTCCAGAAGGACCCGTACCCCCCCTTACTCTTTCCCCATAAGGACTTTCACCATCGTCACTCCCGCTGCAGCAGGAGCCCTCTTCACCCTTCTCTCCCTCCCCAGTACTCTCACCTTCTTCACACCCTCCCTAGCACGACCCTTTTCTCACTCTCTGTCTAGCAGGGCTCTTCCCCCTCTTTTGATCGCCTTTCCCCTTCACTCCCTACCCAGCAGGACACGCCTCCTCTTCACTCCCTCTCCAGCAGGACCGTTCCCAGTAGGATCCTCCCTCTTCACTTCCTCCTCCAGAAAGACTCCTTTAACTCCCTCTACAGCTGACACCCCACACCTGTCCCTTCAATAGATCCCTGCCCGCCAGGGAAGGGTACGGGCTCGGTCTTGACCCGTCTGTGGTATTTGGCAGAAAAGACGGGCCCCTCTGATGCCGATGCTCCTATTCATCACCGCCACCAGACATGGATCTATCGTTTGTTGGATATTTCCTACAGTGAAAGTGTAGTGGAAAATGCTTAAGATTCCACCCTCAGCTCGGGATAAAAACACAGTCCGGTCTATTTTAAATTCGAATCTTGGCGTTTTTCAGTACCCGCTCTGGCGAGGGAGGTAGTACGTAAGTGCAGTATACTCCCCGTGCCGACAATCTACAGCGGCAGAGTCGAAATCAACGCGAGCGGGCAGGCGGCGTCAAGCTCAGAATTATCTTACGTCAGCACCGCGGGCCAACCCAACTTGACGGCGCGAGAATTAAGAGGCGTCATGTTGACTGGCGGTGTGTTGAGCCAACGGTGAGGTGAGAACTGCCTGGGGACTGGGTGGCGGCTGACCAGTGATAAGGGCTCAGGGGCGGGATCTGCAAGCCAGAGTTAGATTACGCGCCGGCCTATGACGGGATCCATTCGGGTGACATGTCGGCCGCCGCTCTGTTTCGCCGCTTAGTCTTGGCTACAAAATGGCGCCCATTAGGCTCGGCAGCCGTCGGCTTTCCTCTCCGCTCTGAAGGAAGGTGCGAGGGAAAGGGGATATTCAGGATGGCTTTTATTTCTGCATGGTTGTGGGGAGGACGCATTGGCGCGCCCGCTGGAAATGCTTTTTTGCGATTTCTGTTGGTGTTGTGGCGCCTGCGGAAGATCGGTGGTGTTGGGACTGAAGAGCAGCTTTACCGTGACCAAGCGCACAGGCCTATTCCCGCCGCTTGCCAGCGCTCGCTGCCCGGCTGCTGTTTGCTACTCTCTGCGTGACATTGGAGCAGGAAGCTTTTGCTGTCAGCGCCTTTGACAAGCACAAGCTTAAGTGTGCGTGTTAAAGTTGCCTGGCGTAGCTTGGTGACGGAGGCTACATTCTGTTTATCTCTTGTGGCTTCGCTCCATGTCCTCAACACCGGCTTGCACTACACGCGTTGTTGGCGTGGTGACAATCTGATGTAAACATCAGATTGTCAAACTGATCAAAACATAGATATGGTGAGGAGGTCAGTTTTGTAGGCTTTTCTTCCTCTGTCGGTGACTTAGATGTTCTGTGTAATATAACGACGTTTAATATTGTTTTCCTTTTGCTCTACAGAATTTGTTCTCGCTTTCGTGACTAGTCCCCTGGGTCTCCTGGAAGTCTTCTGGAAACCTGTTGATTGAACCTGCAGAAGATTAGTTTGTTTATCCACTGACTTTTGTGACTAATTGGTCTCATTGCTGTTTTGATGGATAGTTTGGACTAGCAAGCATGTTGCAGATCCTAGAGTCAAAACATGATCTGTGCTTTCCTTTGGTGAATTGTTTAATTTCTCAGGAAGAGCTGTTGTATCATGTCCTGGAATTGATTGAGCATGGGGAAAAAGAATAACTTAATTGCCTAGCATCTTGATTGAGCTACTTATGGTCAACCATGGTAAAACTTGCAAATCCACTGTACACTGAATGGATTCTTGAAGCTATCCAGAAGGTGAAAAAGCAAAAACAAAGACCATCTGAAGAGAGAATTTGTCATGCAGTGTCATCTTCACATGGATTAGATAGAAAGACTGTTCTGGAGCAGTTAGAGCTTGGTGTGAAAGATGGCACTATACTGAAAGTTACAAATAAAGGGCTTTCATCCTACAAGGATCCAGAGAAACCAGGCCGTTTTTCACCTGTTAAGTCTTGCAGTCTTTCAAAGTCCACACAGGCGTGCACATCCAGAAATTGTATTGATATAAGTAATGTGGACTGGAATAAGATCATTAAGAGAGCAGTTGAAGGATTGGAAGAAACAAATGGTTCCTCACTAAAGAACATAGAGAAATATCTGAGAAGCCAGAGTGATTTAGTTACTGTTACCAGCAGTTCCACCTTTCAACAACGCTTGAGGTTGGCCACCAAGCGTGCTGTGAATAATGGGAGAATATTGAAGGATGGTCCACTTTACAGAGTGAATTATGGGAGTGCAGGAGGCAAGGGAGTGGCTAAATACAATAATTCTTCATCTCTCCTCCCAGTCAACCATCTACCACATGAAAAAGAAAAGGTAGGTTTTCTGGTAAACAGAAAAAAAGACCCAGTCATTTTCTTTAAAATGCTTGCTTGGCTTTGGATTGTCCTTACACATTGAACTGTTAATATAAGGGAACTGTTTGAGATAAGATGTATGATCATGGTAAATAACTTGGATTAAGGAGCCATTGAAATATTTTGTGTATAATACAGGGAAAATATAAAATAAGATTGAGTGAAACTTGACAGGTTTCTTACAGCCATATTTTTGGAGTAGTGAGTTGATCTTTCAAATGGTAGCCACTCAATACCAGCTGTTCAAACCCTGTATGATGTAACGATTTCAGTCATGTTGAAAAGACCTAAAGAGGCATTTAATAAATGGATTGTTTTTAAATGATCAGCTGAGATGCTAAGGATGCATTAATCACTTTAAGCTCTCAGGGAAGTGGCTGGCTTTGTGTATCTAAGAGGACTGTGACTAATTGTGAGTGACTATTTTTTGCGTTCACCTATTATAAAATGCATGACTGGCTTCTAAAGGTCAAAGGTTAAGGATGCTTCTGATGAAGAGTAAGGTGACCTTGTCTTTCATCTTTTTGGACTACAGACTGCAGTGCATTGTGAAGGAAGGATAAGAACCATATCCATGGTGTGTTTTATTGCTTCAGGATCTCAAGGGTGATTTAAATTTAATTAATTACTTTTGAGATGTTGCTGTTACCTAGGAAAAGGTGATAGCCAGTTTGTACACAGTAAGGTAGACTGAAACCGCTGAAATTAAATACTAAATATCTCTCTTTGTGATATTGGTTAAGGGTGCCTATAATGCTTGGGAAAACCTGTATAGGTGCTGGTATTTTTAATCTTGAAAAAATGTCACCAAAAGTTCTAATTAAATTTTGTATCAAAGTACATTTATGTCACCATATACAACCCTGAGAATAAGAACTATAACAGAATCAATGCAAGACCGCACCAACTTGGGTGTTCAAACAGCGTACAAAAGATGGTACTCTGTGCAAATACGAATACAAAATATCAAGAGCATGAGATGGAAGAGTCCTTGAAAATGAGTACACAATTGTCAGAACAGTTCAGTGATGGGGCAAGTGAAGTTATCCCCTCTGGTTCAAGAGCTTGATGGTTGAGGAGTAATAACTATTCCTGAACCTGGTGATGTGGGTCCTGAGGCTCCTGTACCTACTTCCCAATGACAGCATCAAGAAGAGAGCGTGACCTGGGTGGTGGGGGTCCCTATGATGGATGCTGCTTTCCTTCAAGAAATCTTTGAAGTGCTGTAACCACTGTATGAGTAAAAGCAACAGCATTTTGGTTCAGTAACAAGATCAGAGAGTAGCCAACTCAAGGAATGTTTAGGAAGATTAGCAAAGTAGTTACCTACTTTTTTTTATAATTATCTACTTAGGAAGTAACTTAGAGGGAACTTTGACAAAAACAGTGAAAGAATAAAGCATTTAAAATTGTTTAATCTGGTAAAAGTTTATTGGTTGCAAATGCCTTGTAATATACGATAATGTTTGAGTGTTTGGAACTAATTGAAATACATTGTTAGTATCTAAATCTCAATGTTCTCTATATATGAAGACTGCAAAACCTGAACTATTGCATTTAATATTAAGAATATTTAGCCTCTTCATCACAAATTCTTGCCTCTTTCTTTAGTGGCATTTGAATCTGCCTTGTTTGGTGCTTTTCATCCAAACAGTTGTTACTTTGAGACTTGAATTCTAATGCCGTCCTTCCATGAACTGAAGTCCTTGTGACTTGGTTACCCAAATCTGAATACATAGCACTGTTAGTTTTATTGAATTGTTTAGGGTCAGAATCAACAACCCAAAATTAAACTGTTAATGTTTACTGTGTCTTTGTACTTGTCCTGTGATCATGAACTCTTGTGACCATCTCTGAAACTTGACTAAAGGGTGGCTGCCATTGGGAGCTGAACATCCAAGGATATACAGTGTATCGGAAAGATAGGTTAGTAGGCAGAGGGGGTGGTGTGGCCCTGTGTATAAGAAATAATACTAAATCATTAGAAAGGGATGACATAGGACCAGAAGGTGTAGAGTCTCTGGGTTGAGTTCAGAAATGGCAAGGGTAAAAGGACCCTAATGTCAGTTGTATACAGGCCTCCAAACAGCAGCCAGGATGTGGATTACAAATTACAACAGGAGATAGAGAAGGCGTGTCAGAAGGGCAATGTCATGATAATCATTGGGAATTTTAACATGAAAGTGGATTGGGAAAACCAGGCCAGTACTGGACCTCAAGAGAGAGAATTTATAGAACGTCTAAGGGATGGCTTTTTAGAACAGCTTGTTGTTGAGCCCACTTGCTGTGCTGGATTGGGTGTTGTGCAATGATCCGGTGGTGATAAGAGAACTTAAGGTTAAGGAACCCTTAGGCCAGGGGTCATCAACCTTTTTTGCACCGCAGACCGGTTTAATATTGACAATATTCTTGTGGACCGACCGACACGAAGGGGGGGGGGGGGGGGTGTTAATCACAACCGGAATATAGGTGATAAGTCAACTATAAGTCACTTATAAGTGGCTAATACACTCAATTTTGTTTCTAAAAGGGTTTACTAACGAAATTAATAGTAAACACACAGCGCATATTTTCCTCACATGAATATAGTGATAAGTCACTTATAAGTCAATAGCATCATAACATTTTAAGTAGCGTTTGGATATTAAACACAGTGAATATTTTCCTTGCATGAACATATAAAATCATTGCAACACACCTATATCGTTGAATCAGTGGGAGCCCTGGGCTTGTTTCCCTGCAACAAGTCAGTCCCATCGAGGGGTGATGGGAGACAGTGATACTTGAAGGGGGTTCCTTATGTCCAGTCTGTTCCGCAATTTAGTTTTCATTGCATTTATTGCAGAAAGCCCTGCTTTGCAGAGATATGATGTTGGAAATGGAAGCAACGTTTTCAGTGCTTTTGTGGCTATCTCAGGATATTTAGCCTTAACTTGATCTAGAATGCCGGCAGAGATGTTATGTCAAACATACTTTTCAGCCCACTGTCATTTGCAAGCTCGAGGAGTTGATCTTCTTCCTGCGCTGACATGGATGATTCACCAGGGACATTCACAAATGGGTCACGGACCCATTCCTTTGCACCCATTCATTTGTGGTTGGGAAGTAACACTTGAATTCTGTCGACAGCGAAGATAAGTGATCGCTCACCAGCTGTGAGAAAGATGGTACAGTCTCAGTTTCTCCCAAAATCCCAGCTAATGCTGGGAACGTGTCAGATATGCCCCTGTCCACTCGCTGTCCCCACAGTTCCAGTTTGGCTTTGAAAGCAGAAATGTGACAACTTGAAGACAGTTGTCATTCTCCCCTGAAGTGACAAATTGAGTTCATTGAGCAGGTTGAAGATGTCACACAGATAAGTGAGTTTTGCTATCCACTCCTCGTCACTGAAGTGTGCCGCCAGTGGTGACTTTTCTCCTGAAAGAAATCTCTGTAGCGGCTGTCTTAACTCAAAAACCCTGGCCAGGGCTCTCTCCCTTGATAGCCACCTGACTTCAGTGTATAAGAGAAGGTGTTTGTGCTCTGCATCCATTTCCTCACAAAGCTGCTCAAACAGATGTGAGTTAAGGGCTTTTGCTTTGATGTGATTGATAACTTCAACAACATCACTCAATACGCTGTTAAGATCAGGTGACATTTTTCGGCTAGCCAGTATTTCTGTGTGTATGACACAGTGTGTAGACTGGCAATCAGGAGCAACCTCTTTGACTTGGGTAGTGAAACCAGACAGCCACAGCCCCGTCTGTGCATATTCCAACACACAATGACCAGTCCAGTTTGCCTGACATGTAGTCATTCAAAGACTTGAATGGTTCTGCCCCAGTTGTGTTAGTTGGCAGCAGCAGTGCGCACAACATATCCTCATGCACATCATCTTGAAATGTATATCGCACATAAACCAGCAGTATTGCCTTGTTGTCGACGTCAGTAGACTTGTCGACCTGGATAGCATACCATGGTGACTCACTTATCCGTTCCAACAGTTGTGCTTCAATGTCCTCCGCTATGTCATTGATTCTCCTTGAAACTGTGGTAGCTGAAAGAGAAACCTGTGCCATCTTGTTAGCTGGAGCTTCTCCCAACAGTTAACGACACGTGTCCTTGGCAGCAGGCAGAATCAATTCTTCACCAACAGTGAAAGGCTTTTTAGCCTTAGCAATACGGCTGGCCACTAAGTATGACGCTCTCAGAGCAGCAGCATTTGTGGAGGTGGTGGTTCTCAGCACTTGTTTTTGTCCGCTTGCTCATGTGTTTTATGCTCAAAAAACTCAATGGGTTTGTCTTTAAGTGCAGGGTGCTTGGACTCAAGGTGCTGAAGCAGTTTTGAGGGCTTCATTGCCTCATTAGACAGCTTGTCTCCACATATCATGCACAGGTGGTTTGGAGCGTGTGAGTCATCAGTCGAATTAAAGCTATATTTTATGTACGACCTGTCGTATTTTCTGTTGAAAGAAGCTTTCTTTTTTTTGCAGTCTCGGCCTCAGCTGTCTCTGAGTTGTCACCATCATTGGGACTTTTATGTCCCCTACCATCTCTTCCAAAGAAACTCTCAAGCGACGTTAGTTTTTTACTCATTGAGTAGTTGTAGGTTAATGACCAACTGATGACCTCACAATGCCTTGCATGCGTTCAAGTTCAACAGTGGGCGTGACAGGGAATGAGGAAAGGTGCAGCTGACTCATAGCATTTCATACCACCAAATCATGTTGTTTACTCGCGGCCTGGTAGCACAGGGACCACTGCCTTAGGGAACAGTGATCACAATATGATCAAGTTCGCTTTGAAATTTGAGAAGGAGAAACTAAATTTCAATGTGTTGGCATTTCAGTGGAATAAAGGAAATTACAATGGCATGTGAGGGGAACTGGCCAAAGTTGACTGGAAAGGGATGCCAACCTGAAATTATTAACCTGCTCAGTTGACGAAAAACACCAAAGACACGAAATTACCTCTGAAACGGTTTTTATTCAGAGAGGAGTTCGCAGCCCCACGCACTTCGAGCGTAAGGTAGCCAACTCCCAATTTGTCGGTTTACAAAGGTCATACTTATACCCAAAAACAGGGTACTACATTCACAAATATGGTTACTGATTCAAATTCATCAATTGATTGGCTATTGCATAGCTAAGCACGCAAAATACTCGGAATAAGCATAGATGCAAGCGTAATACTTGGATTGGGTATGGACGCAAGCAAAACACTCGAAATAGGTATATAGCTCAAAATACTTTGCCGAACACATTGTCTTGTGGTCGCATGGTTCCTCTGCTTTGTGGTTGCCACATGCTGTCTGGAATCTTATTTTAGCTACTTCCCCAATAACGTATCCTCTCCCTGGTCCTGTCTACATATTTTGCTACACTTACCCCTCGCCCACTCCTTCTACACGTACCCCTTACCCTCTTCACATTCTCAGGGATGCTAGCAGGAAGGACAGCAGAGCAGAAACGGCTGGAGTTTCTGTGAAAAATGAGGGAAGTGCAAGACAGATATATTCCAAATAAGAAGACATTTTTGAGTGGAAGAAGGACACTACTGTGGTGGACAGGTGAAGTCAGCCAAAGTAAAAGCAAAAGAGAGGGCATACTAGGAAGCCAAAGCTGGTGGGAAGATAGAGGATTGGGAAGCTTTTAAAAACTTGCAGAAAGAAACTAAGAAGGTCATTAGTAAGGAAAAGATGACTTATGAAAGGAAGCTGGCAACTAATATCAAAGGAGATACCAAAAGCTTTTTTAAGTATATAAAGGGTAAAAGAGTCAAGGGTAGATATAGGACCAATAGAAAATGATGCTGGAGATATTGTAATGAGAGACGCAGAGATGGCAGAGGAACTAAATGCGTATTTTGCATCATCCTTCACCGTGGAAGACAGCAGCAGTATACCGGACATTCAAGAGTGTCAGGGAAGTGACGTTTATGTAGTGAAAATTATGACTGAGAAGGTGCTCAAGAAGCTTAATGGTCTAAGGGTGGATAAATTTCTGGGACCTGATGGAATGCACCCTTGGGTTCCAAAGGAAGTAGCTGGAGAGATTGCGGAGGTATTAACAGTGGTCTTTCAAGAATCGATAGATTCTGGCATTGTACCGGATGATAGTAAAAGTGCAAATGTTACTCCGCTGTTTAAGAAGGGTGGGAGGCAGCAGAAAGGAAACTATAGAACTGTTCTCCTGACATCAGTGGTTGGGAAGTTGTTGGAATCGAATGTTAGGGATGAGATTACAGAGTACCTGGAGGCACATGACAAGATAGGCCAAAGCCAGCATGGTTTCCTGAAAGGAAAATCCATCCTGACTAACCTACTGCAATTTTTTGAGGAAATTACAAGCAGAGTAGACAAAGGAGCTGCAGTAGCTGTGGTATACTTGGATTTTCAGAAGGTCTTTGACAAGGTGCCATATATGAGTCTGCTTAGCAAGATAACAGCCCATGGAATTACAGGGCAGTTATTAGCGTGGGTGGAGCATTGGCTGATTGGCAGATAACAGAGTGGGAATAAAGGGATCCTATTCTGGCTGGCTGCCGGTTACCAGTGGAGTTCCACAGGGGTCAGTGTTGGGACCGCTGCTTTTTATGATGTATGTCAATGATTTGGACTATGGAATTAATGGATTTGTTGCTATATTTGCTGATGATACAAAGATAGGTGGAGGAGCAGATAGTGTTGAGGAAACAGAGCCTGTTGAGAGACTTGGATAGTTTAGGGGAATGGGCAAAGAAGTGGCAAATGAAATACAATGTTAGGTAGTATATAGTCATGCACTTTGGTGGAAGAAATAAACAGGCAGACTATCATTTAGATGTGGAGAGAATTCAAATGCAGAGATGCAAAGGGACTTGGGAGTCTTTGTGCAGGATACCCTCTACGTTGAGTCAGTGGTACAGAAGGCGAATGCAATGTTGGCATTCATTTCTAGAAGTATGGAATATAAGAGCAGGGGTGTGATGTTGAGGCTCTGTAAGACACTCGTGAGACCACACTTGGAGTATTGTGTGCATTTTTGGGATCCTTATTTTAGAAAGGATTTACTGACATCGGAGAGGGTTCAGAGGAGGTTCACGAGAATGATTCCAGGAATGAAAGGGTTGCCATATGAGGAACGTCTGACAGCTCTTGGCTGTATTCCCTGGAGTTCAGGAGGATGAGGGAGGATCTCATAGAAATATTCCGAATGTTAAAAGGCCTGAACAGGTTAGATATGGCAAAGTTATTTCTCATGGTAGAGGAGTCTAGGACAAGGGGGCATGACTTCAGGATAGAAGGTCATCCATTTAGAACAGAGATACGGTGAAATTACTTTAGTCAGAGGATGTTAAATCTGTGGAATTTGTTGCCATGAGTGGCTGTGGAAGCCAAGTCATTGGGCACATTTAAGGCAGAGATGGATAGGTTCTTGATTAGCTAGGGCATCAAAGGATAACTCTGCAAGAACTTTTATGTATCTCTTAAGAGCCTTTTGGCCATTCCCTGATCCTCTGTACTCTCTTATTGATGATTTTACTGTAATACCCTGTGCACCTTCATTCTCTTTACCATTCTGAATTTCTCTACTTCCCTGTACATTTGTAAGACTATCTTTGATAGCTATCTATTTTGTTTCTATAACCTAAAAAAAACAATAACATTTCAAAACAGTTAAATTTTACAACAATTTATTTTGATTGATTACATTTCTGGTTATGAAACGTGGAGCAAAAATCAAAACAATATCATAAACACAAGAAAATATACAGATGCTGGAAATCTAAAGCAACACACACGCAAGATGCTGGAGGACCTCAGTGGGTCAGGCAGCATCCATGGAAATGAACAAACGTATCGGGCTGAAACCCTTCTTCAGGACTAAGAAAGAAGGGGAAGACACCAGAATAAAAAAAATTGTTGGGGGAGGGAGAAGCAGGACAAGCTGGAAGGTGATGGGTGAAACCAGGTGGGTGGGAAAGGTCAAGAGTCTGATAGGAGAGGAGAGTGGATCATAGGAGGAGGGAACCCAGGGGAAATGATAGGCAGGTGAGAAGATGTAAAAGATTAGAGTGGTGAATTGAAGATGAAATTGATATTCCTGCCATCAGGTTTGAGGCTACCCAGACAAAGTACAAACTGTTGCTTCTCTGTCCTGAGGGTGGCCTAATCTCGGCAACAGAGGAGGCCACTGACTGACTTGTCGGAACAGGAATGTGAATCGAATTAAAATGTTTGGCCACTGGTATGTTCCATTTGCCTTGAAGTGGTTCCCCAGTTTTAGATGGGTCTCAGCAATGAAGACTCACAGAAAAGCAGCAGGAGACGACACCGGTTTGAAGAAAGTGGTGAGGGTTGTTTGCTTGGCAGCATTTTGTTTTTCAGCATAAATTCTTGTAGAGAAGAAGGGTTAACGGCAAGGAATGACTGAAATGCTGACTCCGTTCTAAATTTGGGTCCATGTCCATCCCCATTTGTGCCAAGTGTTCCAACTTCCACCGTTCCCTCACCGTTGGTAAACTCCCGGGACTTTCAAAATCGTCTGTTGCTTGCAGCATTTGAGAGATAATTCGCCGTTTTAAAAAAACTTGAATGTGGATCACACCTTGGACGAGTGGTTGAATCTGCGATGTTGTGTTAGGCGGCAGGAAACGCACTGTTATATTACAATGAATGCTGCCCAAATGTTTAGGATGGGCTGGCGCATTGTCAAGCAACAGAAGAACTTTAAAGGCAAGATTCTGTTCCCGGCAGTAGCATCTCAGAGCTGTGTTACCTTTACCTGATGCCGCACTGTTTATAATTTCCAACTTTTTTTCAAATGTTAAAGCGGTTCTCTGACGCTCGGCTGATGGCCCAGGACATGAAATCGGACGCTTAGGAGGCATAGTTAAATATTTCAAGCACAAAATTACTGCATCTTGGGTAAAACCAACAAAAGTTTAAGAACGCAAGATCGCACATCCACACCTTGCCAAAACCAATGCGAGAGTGGCGGGAGTAAGACTGTGAGGCGCGCACACCTGACTTGTATTGGTGGGAAAGTGGCTGCTTCTCATTCCAACAGTGAAACTGTGAGGCGTGCACACGTGACTTGTATTGGTGAGAAAGCAGAGCTCCTCGCATAACAGTTTTGGACGCATATAAGGAGACGTTGGTAGAAATAGGTTCCTCGCATAACTGAATCTGCATAGTCTGCAGACACATGTAACGAGGATAGGGTGTATATAAAATTATATGGTGACGGGGTGGAGATAAGTCTCTGCCAAAGGAGATGTAGGATGTTTCTTCTCCACTGTAGCGTGCAGGTCACATGCTGGCAAGGTGTAGCACTTGCTTAGCTCCTGATCAGAGTCACATGAAACCATGGGAGCAGGTGTTACAAATCTCAAGTCCTCATTATGCGACCACTGACGCCAAACAGGGTCTCTGAAGAGAGGTGATAATGGCTGTGGTCACCTATCTTGTCAAGGCAATGGCAAACCACTTCAGTAGAAAAATTTGCCAAGATCAAGCATGGTCATACAGATGGAAAACCATGATCATCCACTTCATATGGCACAGCACATGATGATGATGCAAAATTATAAGTGGTATAGATAGGGTAAATCAAGCAGGCTTTTCCCCACTGAGGTTGGGTGAGATTAGAACTAGAGGTCATGGGTTAATGGTAAAAGGTGAAATGTTTAAGGGGAACGTGAGGGGGAACTTATTCACCCTGTTTGTAGTGACCTGCCAGAGGAAGTGGTGGACCCTTGGACACTACCTCACTTTCTTTTAATATACAGTATTTCTTTTTTTGTACAATTTTAAAAATTATTATGTATATTTTTTGTCTTCTAGATTATGTATTGCATTGAACTAGTGCTAAGTTAACAAATTTCAGGTCACATACTGGTGATAATAAACCTGATTCTGATTCTGCATGTTCAATTTCAACATTTCAGAGAAGTTTGGATATATATATATGGATGGGAGGATAATGGAAGGCTATGGTCTAGGTGCATCTCGATGAGACTAGGCAGAATAATAGTTTGGCATGGACTTGGAGGGCCGAAGTGCCTGTTTCTCAGCTGTAGTGCTTATGACTCTACTCATAGCTAGTAATCTCTAATCCATGCAGTGCAGTGGTGAATCTCTTCTGCATCCTCTCCAAAGTTTCATGTCCTTGTAATCCAGTGATTAAAACTGCACACATTATTCCAAGTTTGCCTGACAAAATTCTATGCAGCTGCAATATTATTTTTTGATTTTTGAATGCTTCCTTGCCACCCTATCTACTTTTGTTGCTTAGCTCCCCAAGATCCCCCTGTACATCAATGATCATAAGAGTCCTGGCATTTATAGTACACTTTCCTCTTAAATTTGACATCCTAAAATGCAAATGTCATATTTCTCAATTAAACAATATCTGTCATTTCTTTGCCCATATTTTCAACTTGTCTATCCTGCTGAATACTTTGACAAGCTTCCTCACTTTACTTACTTACTTACTGTCCATTATGCTGCTGCCATTAAGGGCAGCAGTGAAGGTCCTCCATCTCTGGCGGTGTTCTGGGCTTCCTTCATCAAGTCAGTAGCTTCTTCTCAGTTTTCACTACTGTCAGTCATGCAAGTCCTGGGTGAAGACTCAGGAATACCATTGCACTCAGATGTAGGAGGATTCTTCATTGTTACTCCCGTAACTATTTTGTTTTACCAGTCAGGGTTGTTGGCCCTGAGCTGAAGCTGGTGGACTACTGGACCACGCAACACCTACAAAATGCTGGAGGAACTCTATTGAAAAGAGTACCATCGACGTTTCGAGCCGAGACCCTTCATCGGAACTGGAAAAAAAGATGGAGTCAGAGTAAAAAAAAAGTGGGGGGAGGGGAGAAAGAACCACAAGGTGATAGGTTAAACTGGGAGGGGGGGGGGAAGGGGAGAAGTAAAGAGCTGGGAAGTTGATTGGTGAAAGAGATACAGGGCTGGAGAAGGAGGAATCTGATAGGTGAGGACAGAAGGCCATGGAAGAAAGAAAAGGGAAAGAGCACTGGAAGGGGAGGGGGTAGGCAGGTAAGGAGATAAGGTGAGAGAGGGAAAAGGGAATGGTGAAGGGTGTGGGCATTACTGGAAGTTTGAGAGATCAATCTTCATGCCATTAGCTTGGAGGTGACCCAGACAGAATATAAGTGTTACTCCTCCAACCTGAATGTGGCCTCATTGTGACAATAAAGGAAGCCATGGATTGACTTGTTGGAATGGGCAGTGGAATTAAAATGTGTGACCACTAGGAGATCTCACTTCTTCTGGTGGATGGAGTGTAGGTGCTCGGCGAAGCGGTCTCCCAATCTGCCTCAGGTCTCACTGATGTACAGGAGGCCACACCAGGTGCACTGGATACAGTAGATGACCCCAGCAGACTCTCAGGTGAAGTGTCGTCTCACCTGGAAGGACTGCTTGGGTACCTGAATGCTAGTGAAGATGAGATGTAGAGACAGGTGTAGCATTTGTTTCTCTTACAAGGATAAGTGCCAGGAGGGAGATCGTGGGGAGGAACAAATGGATAAGGGAGTAGGGAGCGATCCCTTTGGAAAGCAGAAAGTTGGGGGGGTGGAGGGAAAATTGTGGTTGGTGGTGGGATCCTGCTGGAGATGGGGGAAGTTACAGAGAATTATGTGCTGGACATGGAGGCTGGTAGGATGATAGGTGAGGACAAGTGGAGCTTTATCCGTTGTGGGGTGAGGGCAGAATGCAAAATGGAAGAGATGAGGTTAAGAGCAGACAGACCCCAAACAGTCCTTCCAGCTGAGATGACACTTCACCTGTGAGTCTTTTGGGGTCATCTGGTGCTCCTGGTGTGGCCTCCTGTATATCAGTGAGACCTGACGTAGATTGAGAGACCGCTTTGCCAAGCGCCTGGGCTCCATCTGCCAGATGGAGCCTACTTCCCATTCCCATTCCAATGTGTCAGACTGTGACTTGCTCTGTTGTCACAATGAGGCCACATACAGGTTGGAGGAGCAAAACCTTGCATTCTGTCTGGGTAGCCTCCAACCTGACGGCATGAACATCGATTTCTCAAACTTCCTGTAATGATGCTTCCCCCCTTCACCATTCCCCATTCTCATTTCCCCCTCTCAACTTGTCTCCTTACCTGCCTATCACCTCCCTCTGGTGCTTGTTCCCCCTTTTCTTCTGTGATCTTCTGTCCTCTCCTGTCAGATATCCCCTTCTCCAGCCCTGTATTCTTTTAACCAATCAATTTTCCAGCTCTTTACTTCACCCCTCCTTCCCTCCTGGTTTCACCTATCATCTTGTTTTTCTTCCTCCCCTTCCCCACTTTCTTACCCTTGACCTCATCTTTTTTTTCCAGTCTTGATGAAGGGTCTCGGTCTGAAATGTCACTGGTACTCTTTTCAATAGATGCTGCCTGGCCTGTTGAGTTCCTCCAGCATCTTCAGATTTTCTCCTGTTTGTGATTGGACCAGTGGACCACTCTTAGTCTGTCCTTTACCCTTTGACCTGCTTGGCACGGATGACCCTAATAAAGCCAAAGTATAAAGTAGGTAGCATAGCTCTCTAGGTAATTGAGACACGAAAGCCTCCAAACCACAATAAGGTTGTGTGACCTTCCTCACTAATCCACCAATTTTTATTTATATATTTTTGCTGGCTATATGTTTGTCCAATTTTTATATATAATATTTAGACTTGTCCTATTTACAAAGAACTGAGGCCTTGGCACTGGTCCTCATTGGTAACAGACCACCAACCAGAATAATGTCCTTCCACCACTACTGTCTTCTATGGTCAAGCAAAATTTGAAAGCAATCTATGAAACTTCCATTCATTCTGTGTCCCTTATTTTTTGCATCAGCCTACTATGTGGGAACCTTTTCACAAGCTATACTAAAGTCCATTTATGCAGCATCTACTCCTCTATTCTCATTAATCATCTTTGTCACCTTCTCAAAGAAACTCAATTAAGGTTTCCAAACCTTGCCATTCTTGTGTTTCTTGCACAGGAACATGTTTGGTCCTGAATTCTGCTCATCTGTTCTTTAGCACTTTCATTTAGGTCCAGTCTTGTGCCCTCCACAACTATCTGAAAACCTATGGCATTTGAAAACTGATCCCAAAATGCTTCCCCACAGAAACTCCAATTACCTGATCTGGTTTTGCATTATCAAATAATTTATAGCCTCTAAGACACCAGTTAGTGCTCCTCTACTCTTGTTTTATATATTTTTCCTCAGCATGACAAAGTTTTAGTTTATTTTTGTTAGGCAGGTCAATGTCGAAGTGGTTGGACAAGATTTTTTTCCTTTATAATAAGAGTTGGAACCACACCTTTCTGATTGAGGCTAGGGTGCCACCAATTTATGCGATGCAAAGTTTATTCCCATGGAAGAAATTACCTTAAGATATTTAAGTTTATTACATTAGACTTGGAAATAAAAAACAAAAATACTGATCCATTTCTATGCTCTGTAATGGGTCTACTTTGGGCCAATGGATCTACTTTGAGTTCTCACTGTATCTAACCCAGGAGATTCTGTAGGTGCTGGAAATCTTGAGCATCACACACACAAAAAATGCTGAAGGAACTCAGCAAGTCAGGCAGCATTTCTTTAGAGGAATAAACAGTTTATGTTTTGCGGAGAAACCATTCATCTGCTTTCCTTAGTGCTGTTTTTAGTTCAGAAACTTAGCAGTAATTTTAAGTCACTTGAACATTTAAATTATTCTCAAATTTGGCATGTATTTAACTGACTTTACTGTTTTGTGTAAGGATTATGTATTTCCAAATGGGATTTTTCAAAAGCTAATCAGTGCAGAGAGGGAAAAATAAGTTAATATGCTCAAAAGACTGAGGTTGGAGTCATGAAACAAAAATATTGCTAAAGAGATGAAGGAAGTTTTTGGTTTTCTAACTGCTGAAAGCTCAGATCTCTGGTAAAGAGTGTCATCAATCTTGGGCTAATTCAGGAGAATATTTTCTAGCTTATGTCCAGGAAGTAAGGACAGCAGAATGAATCGAAGAAGGTGGGGTCATTGGTCAGTATTGTAGTTTGGATAATCTATTGCTGAGGGAAATCAACACGATGAAAGTCAATCTCAAGATTTCTTTCTTGAGATTGAGTGACCAGTAAACAATTTTTTGACACCTGCAAACTTGCATGGAATGCTACACTTACACGTTAAATGTACATGCAAGGAGCTATTGTTAATTTCACATTGGATGTCAATGACTTTAAAAAATACAATTGTTACTTTGGCCAATAGCTTAGAGTTAAAGTAAATGGTCCTGCTGTCAATTATTACAATTGAAAGTTTTTTTGTTAAAAATATACAATGGCTTCAGTGAAATGAATTTTAGATTTTATTTACAGTACACTGGCACTGACATTTGGCACAATTAGTACCATCAACCCAAAAGAATTTAAAGGCTCATTTTTATCAAAATGTTTTCCACAATTTCTAGATTTTCTTCAGTTCTTCACAATATACCTGTTGTGCATTTAATATTTCCATAGTATTTGAGTAATTTTGTGTGAGTATATTAATGTTTTGAAGTTACAAAACATAACAATACCCAGATGCCCACAGACAGCACTGGCACTGAGTCTGACCCTGTGGCTCAGAAGGGCAGGAAAATAAAGAGGGTGGCAGCAGTAATATGGGACTCTATAGTTATGGGGACAGATAAGTGATTCTTTGGGCGCGAAGAGGAAACACGTATGGTAGTTTGCCTTCCAGGTGCTAGGGTCTGTGATTTTTTTTTTGAATGTATCCACAATTTCCTGAAAAGGGAGGGTGAGCAGCCAGAAGTCATGGTATTTATTGGTACCAACAACATAGGTGGAAAATGAGGGGGTGGGGGTCCTGAGAAATGAATATAGGGAGTTAGAAAGCTGAGGAGCAGGGCCTCAAGGGTAGTAATCTCGGGATTGCTACCTGTGCCATGTGAAACTGAGGATAGGAATAGAATGAGGTGGCAGATAAATGCATGGCTGAAGAATTGGAATTCAGATTTTTGGATCATTGGGACCTCTTCTGGGTCAGGTGTGACCTGTGCAAAAGGGACGGGTTGCACTTGTATCTGAGGGAGACCAGTATCCTTGAAGGCAAGTTTGCTAGATCTGTTGCGAGTGGTTTAAACAAAAATGGCAGGGGGATGGGAACCAATATGATAAGAGCTGAGGCTGAGCCTGCATGTTTACAAGTAGATGATATGATATGAATGTAAGGAAGGACAAGACAATGATTGGGTACAACTGCCTACAGAGCAAAGTGTTTAAATTGTATCACGGAGGCAAAATTCATAAGGGTGAAGAATGCAGGACTGAGGCTGCTATATTTAAGTGCACATAGCATTTGGAATAACGTGGAAGAACTCATAGCACAATTAGAGATTGGTGGGTATAACATTGTGGGCATCACTGTGAGTTGTGACTGAAAAAAGGCCATAGTTGGGAGCTTACATCAAAGGGTATACTTTGTATCAAAAAGACAGGCAGGGAGGAGTAGGTGGTGGTGTGGCTCCACTGGTGAGAGATGGAATTACATCTTTAGAAAGGGGTGGCATAGAACCATAGAACACTACAGCACAGTACAGGCCCTTCAGCCCTCCATGTTGTGCTGACCCATATAATCCTTTAAAAAAAGTACTAAACCCACACTACCCCATAACTCTCCATTTTTCTTTCATCCATGTGCCTGTCCAAGAGGTTCTTAAATACCCCTAATGTTTTAGCCTCCACCACCATTGCTGGCAAGTCATTCCAGGCACTCACAACCCTCTGTGGAAAAAACTTACCCCTGATGTGTCTCCTAAACTTCCCTCCCTTAATTTTGTACATATGCCCTCTGGTGTTTGCTATTGGTGCCCCCCTGGGAAACAGGTACTGACTATCCACCCTATCTATGCCTCTCATAATCTTGTAGACCTCTATCAAGTCCCCTCTCATTCTTCTACGCTCCAAAGAGAAAAGTCCCAGCTCTGCTAACCTTGCTTCATATATCTTGTTCTCTAAACCAGGCAACATCCTGGTAAATCTCCTCTGCACCCTCTCCATAGCTTCCACATCCTTCCTATAATGAGGTGACCAGAATTGAATACAATACTCTTAAGTGCGGTCTCACCAGAGATTTGTAGAGTTGCAACTTGACCTCTCTACTCTTGAACTCAATCCCCCTGTTAATGAAGCCTAGCATCCCATAGGCCTTCTTAACCACCCTATCAACCTGCGCAGCGACCTTGAGGGATGTATGGATTTGAACCCCAAGGTCCCTTTGTTCATCCACACTCTTAAGTAACTGACCATTAATCCTGTACTCGGTCTTCTGCTTTGTCCTTCCAAAATGCATCACCTCACACTTGTCTGGATTGAACTCCATCTGCCATTTTTCTGCCCAACTCTGCAGCCTGTCTATATCCTCTCGTAACCTTCGACCACGTATAGCTCCATCCACAACTCCTCCAATCTTGGTGTCATCCACAAACTTATTCACCCATCCTTCTGCCTCTACATCCAGGTCATTTATAAACATCACAAATAGCAGGGGTCCCAGGACAGATCCCTGTGGCACTCCACTAGTCACTGACCTCCAGGCAAAATAGTTTCCTTCCACAACTACCCTCTGCTTTCTTCCTTTAAGCCAATTTTTTATCCAAACAGCCAAGTTTCCACTTATCCCATGCCTCATGACTTTCTGGATGAGTCTCATGAGGGACCTTGTCAAATGCTTTGCTAAAGTCCATGTAGACCACATCCACTGCCCTAGGGTCAGGTAATGTCAAATCTTGGTGGGTGGAGTTAAGAAACTGCAAGGGTAAAAAAAAACTAGTGTGGTAAAGAAGACAAATAAAATGTTGGCATTTATTTCAAGGAGAATAGAAAATAAAAACAAGGAGATAATGTTGAGACACTAGTAAGGCTGTACTTGGAGTATTGTCAACTGTTTTGGGCCCCTTGTGTCAGAAAGGAGGTGTTGTCATTGAATAGAGTCCAGAGGAGGTCCGAAAGGATGATGCTTTGAATGAAGGAGTTAACATATTAGGAGCGTTTGGCAGCTTTGGGCCTATACCCACTGGAATTTAAAAGAACGCCAGGGATCTCATTGAAACCTACGGAATGTTGAAGGAACTAGATAAGGTGGATATGGAGAGGACGTTTCCTATGGTAGGGGTATCCCGAATTAGAGGGCACAGCCTCAAAATTGAGGGGGTGACCTTTTGGAACAGAAGTAAGGTCAGATTACTTTAGCCAAAGAGTGGTGAATCTATGGAATGCTCTGCCACAGACTGCAGTGGAGGTCAAGTCTGTGGGTATATTAAACCCGAACTTGATTGATTGGGGCATCAAGGGATATGGTGAGAGGGCAGATATATGAGGTTGAGTGGGATCTGGGATCATCCATGATGAAATGGCGGAGCGGACTCGATGGACTGAATGGCTAATTCTGCTCCACTGTCTTAAGGTCTTACTGCCACGTGTATGTTGTCGCCAAGAACAGCATAGTGTGTTAGCGAAGTAGTGAAGAAGATCCTCTAAAGAAGATGGCAGAATTAGTCTTCGAAATGTCGGGTATAATCGATACCTGTGCCTAGCTGGAAGCCCGAGAAAAGTTTATTCTTGCAACTAGGTGGATAACTTAAAACCACAAATAATCATGTTGATGTGATTTGGTTATGGATAATCTAAATTGGGAACTAAATATTCCAGAGTAATTGATGCTTGGAAAGGGAGGACAAAAAGAGATGACATTGTGTGTTTTTTTTATCAGTAGAGAAGTTAGAACATAGAACTGTAAAGCATTGGACAGGTCATTCATCTTGTGATGTTTTGTTTATCTTAATGCTGATTTATACTCAATTTCCATTTTATAATCCATGATCCCTCAAATCATTTTGTTCACTACAGCAAACAACTTCATTTGGTAACCCATTCCCAAGAACCCACCACTCTTCTGCCTTTTTTTAAAAAAAATCAACATACTTGCCTTCATGTTGTCTTTAAGCATCCCCTTTGTAGCATTAAAAGTACATCCTCTGGTGTTTGACTTTTCTACCCTGGGGAAAAGATTCTGATTGAATACCCTAAAAAACCTGTATCAGTTCTCCTGGCAGTCTCTGAAGCTCTCAGGAGAAGAACCCAAGTTTTTCCGACCTGCCCTTATAGTTCATTCGTCTAATCCAGGATGCAAGTTTGCACCAGAGCACAATGACATTGCAGATCCACACATTTCTTCTATTGTGATTGTTCCAAAAAAACTTGTCCACCTCTTCCATATTCTCTATATCCTTCCTATAATGTGGCAACCAGAACTGCACACAATTCTCCCAAGAGTGGACAGGCTATAAAGTTATATAGCTTCAGCTTTATTTTCTTACTGTTATACTCAACACCTCTACCATTGAAGGAAAGCAAGACATGTGGTGCCTTTTTCTTTTTATCAACTTAATGTAGCCACTATCAGTGAACTAAGGATGTGGCCCCAAGATTCTTTTGTACTTGAATGCTATTAGAGACCTACCATATACTCTATACTTTGCCCTTCCATTTGACCTCCGAACTCACTTGCCCAGATTAGATTATATCTGCCACTTCTCTGACCATATCTGTAATTGCTCTTGGCTTGTCAGTTCTTGGTATAGAATTAAAATCAATTTGGATAGAGCTACAACAGGAGGTCAGATAAATTCCCCATTCTACTTTCACTCTGACCTAGCTGCCTGTGATCTTCTACACTACTAGAGAGGCTCAATGAAAGCTTGAGAAACAAATCTGGACAAGTTGAATGCTGCAGCCTTAATATCATATCCTCCAATGACAGATAACCTGCTCGTTCTGTCTCTATCAGAACTGGCTATTACCGCCTATCATTACGTACGAGTTCCGTTCCTGAGTCTGTATTTGTCAGATTTGTACGTACGTCGGAACAAGTACATGCGGTATTATTTAGTGTCAGTCAAACGTTTGTCTTAGTATATAGTATATATTTTACCTTTCTATGCATATAAACACTTAAGAAATGTATGTATTGCAATAATTAAACACTGCGTTGCTTAGTAATAATTGTAGCTTTCATCGGGGCAGAGCCTTTCAAATGCTTCATTATTCTCACTTTATCCGTTATCCTTTAAAATTGTTCTGATCATTGACTGACTGTAGCCTAACGCTTTTCTAATGACCGATGGCATTTCACCTCTTTCCAAACGCTTTATTATTTCCACTTTATTTTCAATTGTGATCGCCTCCCGTCAATGGAACAGAAACACTGCGGGCGTCGGGTCCCGACTTCCGCTGGCTCCCGAGGTCCACTGGGTCCTAACAACCACCGCACTAAGACAGGCTGAATGGGACAAGTGGGGGCTGTGCTGGGTTTGCGTATTTGATCATCCACAATATTCTGCGTGGGAATTTAAACTGGAGGTGGCAGTGTTTTATTTTTTTAATGAGGTCAAGTTGCGAGCTCAATATCAACCCGGCACAGATGGTACGGGAGTCACTGGATTGACATCAACCCAGCACGGAAACCTCCATTCTCCAGCCCGGCGCTGATCTCACTGCGCCACCAGCCAACCGGAATTGGGGAGGGGGGCGGGGTCAGGGTGAATCTTACTAAGTAAATTTTAAGCCAAATACAAAGTTAAACACTCAACACAGTGTCAACAGCAACAACTTAAAATGGCAGACGGCGGTCTCCTTCCTCGGTTCATAAGTATGAGTTGTCCATAAGTCGGACGTTCGTAACTTGGGGACTACCTGTATTTGTGTAGTTGCACCTTCTGGGCATTTCCCACAGCCTTTCTTGTATGTAATGTGTAACAGCAAAAAAAAAGTTATGATGTGCTTTTAACAGCCACATTACATCAACTGGAGTCCCCTATCCAAGAGTTTTCCTTAATTCTACATATATCTATCCCACATTCTCTGCTACTAGAATCTAGCTTGTTTACTCTCTTCTCAGTTCTGATCAAGAGCCTTAGACCTGGAAAGTTAAATGTTTCTCTTCCCACAGATGCTGCCTGATGTACTGAGCATTTCCAGCATTTTCTGCCTTTAGTTCAATATGAAACCAGGGTTTTTCGAAACAAAGGAATATTTGAAGGTATAAAAGGCAGGTTGGCTGTGATAAACTGGGATTAGCAGTAGACAGGCAAAAACTGGCATTTAAAGGAACAACACCTGATTTCCAACAAGTATACATCCGTACATACATACATGTGCCAGTGAGGGTAGATTTGGCAGATTAATGAGTGACTGAGATGCTGGTGCAGGGGGCTGGGCTGCAGGTTCTTGGATCATTGGGATCTCTTCTGGGGGAGGTATGACCAATTCAAAAGTGACAGGTTGCACCTGAACCCGAGGGGAACCAATATTCTTGCGGGCAGGTTTGTTAGAGCTATTGGGGAGGATTTAATCTAATTTGGCAAGGTGGTGGGAACCAGAGTGAAGGAACTTGGTATAGGATGGATGGTCAGGAAGATAGGCAAAGATAACATGCAGTCGGAAGGGCAGGCAGATGATAAGACTAAATTGCAGCCAGCACGGTGAGTATCAGTGCATTAGGGATAAAGAATCAAAAAGGGTAGCAAATACAGTACTCAAAGCGTTGTATCAGTGCACATAGTATAACAAATAGGATCTTGTTCCATTATTACAGATTGTCAGGTATGATGTTGTTGCCATCACTGAATCATGGCTGAAGGATGGTTGTAGTTGGGAGCTAAATGTCCAAGGTTGCACATTGTATTGGAGGGATAGATAGATACTTTATTCATCCCCATGGGAAAATTCAACTTTTTTTCCAATGTCCCATACACTTGTTGTAGCAAAACTAATTACATACAATACTTAACTCAGTAAAAAATATGATATGCATCTAAATCACTATCTCAAAAAGCATTAATAATAGCTTTTAAAAAGTTCTTAAGTCCTGGCGGTTGAATTGTAAAGCCTAATGGCATTGGGGAGTATTGACCTCTTCATCCTGTCTGAGGAGCATTGCATCGATAGTAACCTGTCGCTGAAACTGCTTCTCTGTCTCTGGATGGTGCTATGTAGAGGATGTTCAGAGTTATCCATAATTGACCGTAGCCTACTCAGCGCCCTTCGCTCAGCTACCGATGTTAAACTCTCCAGTACTTTGCCCACGACAGAGCCCGCCTTCCTTACCAGCTTATTAAGACGTGAGGCGTCCCTCTTCTTAATGCTTCCTCCCCAACACGCCACCACAAAGAAGAGGGCGCTCTCCACAACTGACCTATAGAACATCTTCAGCATCTCACTACAGACATTGAATGACGCCAACCTTCTTAGGAAGTACAGTCGACTCTGTGCCTTCCTGCACAAGGCATCTGTGTTGGCAGTCCAGTCTAGCTTCTCGTCTAACTGTACTCCCAGATACTTGTAGGTCTTAACCTGCTCCACACATTCTCCATTAATGATCACTGGCTCCATATGAGGCCTAGATCTCCTAAAGTCCACCACCATCTCCTTGGTCTTGGTGATATTGAGACGCAGGTAGTTTGAGTTGCACCATATCACAAAGTCCTGTATCAGTTTCCTATACTCCTCCTCCTGTCCATTCCTGACACACCCCACTATGGCCGTGTCATCAGCGAACTTCTGCACATGGCAGGACTCCGAGTTATATTGGAAGTCTGATGTGTACAGGGTGAACAGGACCGGAGAGAGTACGGTTCCCTGCGGCGCCCCTGTGCTGCTGACCACCGTGTCAGACCTACAGTCTCCCAACCGCACATACTGAGGTCTATCTGTCAAGTAGTCCACTATCCAATCCACCATGTGAGAGTCTACTCCCATCTCCGTTAGTTTGTGCCTTAAGATCTTGGGCTGGATGGTGTTAAAGGCACTAGAGAAGTCAAGGAATGTAATCCTCACAGCACAACTGACCCCCTCTAGGTGAGAGAGTGATTTGTGCAGCAAATACGTGATAGCATCCTCCACTCCCACCTTCTCCTTATACGCAAACTGAAGAGGATCCTGGGCCTCAGATTCTGTATTATCAGCCGCTCCATGGTCTTCATCACGTGCGACGTCAAGGCAACAGGTCTGAAGTCATTCAACTCCTTTGGTTGTGGTTTCTTCGGTACCGGGACAATACCGGGATAGGAAGGTAGGCAAAGGGTGGCGTTGCTCTGGTTAAGAAAGGCATCAAATAAGTAGAAAGTTGTGACATAAGATGTCGATCCTTGTGGGTTGAGTAAAGAAATTGCAAGGGTAAAATGACCCTGATGGCAGTTACATACAGGCTTCCCAACAGTAGATGAGATGTGGACCACAGATTACAACAGGAAATAGAAAAGGCATGTCGAAAGGGCAATGTTATGATAGTCATGGGAGATTTTTAACATGCAGGTCGATTGGGGGAAAAATCAGGTTGGAAATGGATCTCAAGAGAGTGAATTTGTTGAATGCTTGTGATGTGGCTTTTTAGAGCAGTTTATTGTTCAGCCTACTAGGGGATCAGCTATGCTGGATTGGGTGTTATGTAATGAACCAGAGGTGCTTGGGGAGCTAAAGGTAATAGAACCCTTGGGAGCTGGTGGTCGTATTATGATTGAGTTCAACTTGAAATTTGATACGGAGAAAATAAGTCTGACCTAGCATATTTCAGAAGAGTAAAGAAAATTTAAGAGAGAGGAGTTGGCCGCAGTAAATTGGAAGGAGACGCTGGCAGGGATGACAGCAGAGCAGCAATGGTGTGAGTTTCTGGGGGGGAAATGAGGAAGGTGCAGGACAGCTGTATTTCAAAACCAAGGAATTACTCACATGGCAAATAATACAACCGTGGCTGACAACAGAAGTCAAAGTTAATGTAAAAGCAAAAGAGAGGGCAGACAACAAAACAAAAATCAGTGGGAAGATAGAGGTTTGGGAAGCTTTTAAAACCCTACAGAGATCAACTAAAACAATCATTAGGAGGGGAAAGCAAGCTAACAAACAAAATCAAAGTGGATAGTGAAGGCTTTTTAAAATTGTATATAAATAAATAAAAGAGAGAGGGAGAAAATGATTGGAATACACCACTAGAAAATGAGGCTGGAGAATTAATAATGGGGGTCAAGGAGATGGCAAGTGAACTAAATGTATATTGTGCATCAGTTTTTGTGCCGGATATCGAAGGGTATAAAGGAAGCGAAGTGAGTACAGTTACTATTACAAGGGAGAAGGTGCTCAAAAAGCTGAAAGACCCAAGGGTACTTAGTCACCCAGACCAGATGAACTGCACCCTAGGGCTCTGAAAGAGGTAGCAGTGGAGATTGTGGAGACATTAGTAATGATCTTTCGAAAATCGTTGTACTCTGGAATGGTGCCAGTATACTGGAAAATTGCAAATGTCACTCTCTTGTTTAAGAAAGGGGGAAAGCAGCAGAAAGGAAATTGTAGACCAGTTAGCCTGGTTGGGAATATGTTAGAGGCAATTGTTAAGGATGAGATTATGCAGTACTTGGTGACACAGGACAAGATGGGACAAAGTAGCCATGATTTCCTTAAGGGAAAATCTTGTCTGATGAACCTGTTGGAATTTTTTAAGGAAGTTACAAGTGGGATAGATAAAGGGGATGCAGTGGACGTTGTATATTTGGACTTTCAGAAGGCCTTTGACAAGGTGCCACACATGGGCCAGATCACCAAGTTAAGAGCCCATGGTACCACAGGAAAGTTACTGGCATGGTTAGAGCATTAGCTGATTGGAAGGAGGCAGCAAGTGGGAATGAAAGGATCACACACAAAATGCTGGTGGAACGCAGCAGGCCAGGCAGCATCTATAGGAAGAAGTACAGTCGACGTTTCGGGTTGAGACCCTTCATCAGAACTAACAGAAAAAAGAGACAGTGAGAGATTTGAAAGTGGGAGGGGGAGGAGAGACCTGAAATGATAGGAGAAGACAGGAGGGGGAGGGATGAAGCTACAGAGAAGAAGTCATTACTCTGACACAGTGGTGTCAAAAAAAAACCTCTCCCTCAATGTCGCAAAAACAAAGCAGCTGGTTGTGGATTACAGGAGGAATGGAGACGGGCTAACTCCTATTGACATCAATGGATCTGGGGTTGAGAGGGTAAACAGCTTCAAGTTCCTCGGCATCCACATCACCAAGGACCTCACGTGATCTGCATACACCAGTTGTGTGGTGAAAAAGCCAAAGCAGCGCCTATTTCACCTCAGATGGTTGAGGAAGTTTGGTTTGGGCCCCCAAATCCTAAGAACTGTCTGCACGGGCACGATTGAGAGCATCCCGAATAGCTGCATCACTGCCTGGTATGGGAACTGTACCTCCCTTAATCGCAGGACTCTGCAGAGAATGGTGTGGACAGCCCAGTGCAACTGTAGTTGTGAACTTCCCATGGCTCAGGATATTTACAAAGACAGGTGTGAAAAAATGCCTGAAGGATCTTTGGGGACCCGAGTCACCCCAACCACAAACTGTTCCAGCTGCTACCATCTGGGAAACGGTACCGCATCATAAAAGCCAGAACTAACAGGCTCCAGGACAGCTTCCTCCACCAGGCCGTCAGGCAGACTAACTCACGCAGACTTAAATGTATTTCTCTGTTACATAAACGGTTCTATTTATTATAAACTACAACAATTGCACATTTAGACAGAGATAACGTAAGGATTTTTACTACTTATGTATGTGAAGGATGTAAGAAGTAAAGTCAATTCAAGAATGTTTTCCATGGTGGGGGGGTGTCTAGCACAAGAGAACACATCCTCAGGATAGAGGGGCATTCATTTAAAACAGAGATGCAGAGAAATTTATTTAGCCAGAGTGTGGTGAATTAGTGAAATTTGTTACCACAGGCAGCTGTGGAAATCAGTTTTTGGGTGTATTTAAAGCAGAGCTTGATAGGTTCTTGATTGACATAAAGAGACTACGGGGAGAAGGCCAGGGAGTGGGGCTGAGGAGGGGAAAAATGAATCAGCCATAACTGAATGGCAGAGCAGACTTGATGGGCCTAATTACCTAATTCTGCTCCTATGTCTTATGATCAGGCAAAACAGGAAAAGTGTTCCAGTGATGGATTACAAGAGAAAATAAAGATAAGTAATGAATCCAGGTAATGGGTTTATAAAGTTGCGATTAAAAAAAGTGTGAATGTTTTGAGGGAATGCTTTGTAATTAATCAAAAAATGACCAAAGGAATAGATAAGTAAAGGACAAATAAATATAGAAGTAAACTAGCAAGAGATACAAGAATGATGTGAAATTTTCTTTCGTTACGTTAAAAGTAAAAGATGGATTCCCCTTTTTTGACATGCATTTAGAAGACAAACAGTACTCCCAGAAAAACCTGAGAAGCAAGGTCCAGTGCAAATGAGGAAGCTAAAATAATGCATTATTTTGGGCTAAGGAAATCCCAATCAATATTGAGGAAGTTAAAGTCCCCCTTTACAACAGTTCTGTTTCTTTTATATTTTTTCCCATGTTTCAATACCTATTTTAAGCAGGAGGTTTAGATGCAGCAGAGTTTGTTTGGAGACCTTGAGGACGAAGGAGGGAGTTTATGCCTTATGCCAAAAAAATGGCAAGGTACTAATTGGTTTTCTGACTGAAGGATTGTGACCAATGTTGTTCTGTGGGATTGACCCTGGGACCCCCGTTGTTCATGCTTTATATGAATGACTGATGAAAATGTAATGGGCTAATCACTAAATTTGTAGATACATAAAAAAGTTGTTGGATTTATAGATAGTGAAAATTATCAAAAGGTACAGCAGAATATATATGGGCAGAGAAATGACTGATGGAGTTTAATCTGGACATGTTGAAAATTACACTTTGGAAGGTGAAAAGTAAGGAGAATTATATGTAGTGACTGGCGGGACCCTTAAGAGTATTGATGTACAAGGGGATCTTGGGCTGCAAGCTCATAGCTCCCTGAAAAGCAAATGTACTGGTATGTTTGGTAGAGTGAGAAAAGCCAAGGCAATGTCTGTATAATGCAGGAGTTCCCAATCTGAGGTAGACTGACCCCTCGGTTAATGGTAGGAGTCCTTGGCATAAAAAAGGTTAAGAATCCCTGGTAACAGTATAGTTTGTGACTAAAGTATATTTGGGGAATATTTACCTATCACCCACATTTATTTTTGGTTGTGACAAAGATCTTGTCTTTTAAATGTATGTAATCATTCAATGATTCGTGCAAACATACTACAATGATGTGATTATTGCACAACTATAATTTAAAAAAATGTATTTGGTTCCTTTTTAAGGAAGCAAAATATCTCTAAGTGAAATCAAAATATCTTTTAACATATGTTTACTTTGTTTATGCTGGTTACTTCAGACGTTAAAAATGAAGGGAAACTTGTTTCTTCTTCCAAGTAATCTGATATTAATAAATAAAGCATTTTCTGATGCAATTTGCAATAAAAGCCACTGGAGATGGAACAGTACAGGCCCTTTGGCCCACAATGCTGTGCTGACTTTTTAACCATCTCCAATATCACTTCAACCCTCTCCCCCCCCCACCCCCCCATAGCCCTTCATTTTTTTTTCTTCCATGTGCCACTATCTAAGAGTCTTTTAAATCCACCACCTCCTCTGGCAGTGCATTCCAAGTACCGTACTTACAAATTGAACTGCTAACAAATACGGCTGAGTTAGTCTGTCATTAGTCTCTGATTTCCTGTAGTATTGTACAAATCTCACCAATGCTGGCTCAACAAATTTGCAATGTTTATATTTCCATTCTTGTTGCAAGGAAGCCCTGTCAAGAATAAATTGGTTTATTATTGTCAGGTGTATAAAGGTACAGGGAAAAACTTTTGTTTTGCATGCCATCTGTAGAGGTGATTATATCAATACACAATGGTAGTACTAGGGAAAACAAAAAGGGAATGAAGAATAGTGTGTTACAATTACAGAGACAATGTAGTACAGGCAGACAATGAGGTGGAAAACCAGAATGAGGTAGATTGTGAGGTGAAGTCCACGTTATTGTACTAGGGATCTGTTTACTAGTCTTCTAACAGCAGGATGGCAGCTGTCCTGCTTGATATTACATGCTTTGTATCTTCTGCCTGATGGAAGGGGAGAGAAGACAGACTGAAATTTAATGTCAGCTGCTTTACCAACAAGTGTGGACAGAGTCCAGGTAGGGGAGGCTAGTTTTCATGATGTATAATGTTTTGAATTTCTTGTGGTCTTGGGCAGAACAATTGCCAAGTCAAGTGGTGATGTATCCAGGTAGGATGCTTTGTCTGGTGCTTTGATAGAAGTTGATGAGGGTCAAAGGGGACATGCCACATTTTTTTTGTGTCTTGAGGAAGTAGAGGGGCTGATGCACTTTCTTGGCCATAGTATCTACATAGTTGGACCAGGAAAGACATTGGTGGTGTTCACTCCTAGGAATATGAAGCTTTAAACCTTGACCTCAGCACTGTTGATGTAAACAGGAGCATGTACAACACCCTCTTTGTGTTTTGTTGATATTGAGGGAAAGGTTGATGTCACTAGGCTTTCTACTCCTTACTGTACAGCAGTGGTGTCATTTGCAGACGTAGATAGAGTTAGAACAGTATTTAGCCATGCAGTTGAGAATGTATAAGGAGTAATATTTACAGTTCTTCAGAGGCAAAACAGCAACAAGCTCTCTCTTACAAACTTTTTTTAAATGAAATGTCAAGAGCATTGGAGCCAGCAAGAGTGACATTGAACCTGGAAATTTCTTTAGTTTAGTTCAGAGTTGTAACAGGAAGAACATTTCTGAACGCAGTTAATGTTGAAAGGCTCGGCATTTTGAGACTCATTCAGGAAAGCAACAATTACATATTTTCTGTTGCTTGAACATTCAAAGTGGAGTAGTAAACTTGATTTTGTCATTTGAGTGGAAATTAAGGTAATAGCATTCCAGTTCATTTTCCATGTTTGTTATTTTACATCTTTTATTATAGCTGATTAAAACTCAATTTATCCATACATTTCTAAATCAGATAAAATGTGATTGATTCAGGTAATTAATCAAACTGAAGTACAAATATCCCATTAAGTAAATACGAAGGAATAAAAGATGGTTGTTTGAGATAACCATTGAACAAACCAGAGAAGGATGCATGTCCACCCAAGGACACCAGTTCTTCCCAAAATACACTGGACCTATTGTACATTTATTTCCTAGTGCATAAGATGCAGGTAATGACTATTACCAGATTACCAGGAGGGGAAAATAACTACACAATTACTTGTAATTTGGAATATACTGACTGAAATGGTAGTGGAAGAAGGTTCAGTAATGTCTTATTTGAAGCAAAAAGGGTTGCAAGGCTAGAAGTAAATTACAACTCCATTTATTGTCATCTTCAGTGATGTTCCATTGCTTTCAATTTATAACCTAAATGTAATATAATTTTAAAAATATGTAATATTCCTATTCTCAATTTCAATGTTTTAAGAGAAGTATGGATAGGGACATGGATGGTAGGGACATGGAGGCTATGGTCCCAGTGCAGGTTGATGGGAGTAAGCAGTTTAAATAGCTCGGCATGGACTAGATGGGCCAAAAATGTGTGCTGTTCTTTTCTATGACTATAAAATGATTTATTTGATGTGCTGGATGATACAGCCACATGTTATTCTTTAAGATTTTCCGTTTGTATTGTAAATTTCACCTGAGCATTTGGTTACTTGGGATTTATGGAAATCAAAGATTAATTCTCAAATGTATGGAAGGTTTATATGATTTGGGTGAAAATGTAGGTGGACAGAAAGTGACACAAAAATTAGAGGATAGAGACCTTCAGGCCCCCGAACTGGTATGGATAGATCATAAGACATTGGAGCAGAATTAGGCCATTCAGTCCATTGAGTCCTCTCCACCATTACAGGCAGTCCCCAGGTTACGAACGAGATCCGTTCCTGAGTCTGTCTTTAAGTCAGATTTGTACGTAAGTCGGAACAAGTACATCCAGTATTATTTAGCATCAGTTAGTCAAATGTTTGTCTTGGTATATAGCATATGTTTTACCTTTTTATGCATATAAAACACTTAAGAAACATATGTATTCCAATAATTAAACCACTGCGGTGCTTAGTAATAATTGTAGCTTTCATCGGGGCAGGGCCTTTCACATGCTCCATTATTCTCACTTTATCCTTTAAAATTGTTCTGATCGTTGACTGACTGTAGCCTAACGCTTTTCCAATGACCGGTGGTGTTTTACCTCTTTCCAAACGCTTTATTATTTCCACTTCATTTTCAATCGTGATCGCTTCCTGTCAGCAAAACAGAAACACTGCGGGTGGCGGGTCCCGAGCTCTGCCGGGTCCTAAGGACCACCGCACTGAATTCCCCTGGTGCTAAAGTCCACCACACTGAGACAGGTTAAATGGGACAAGTGGGGGCTGTGCTGGGTTTGGGTATTTGATCCTCCACAATATTCCGCGTGGGAGTTGCAAGCTCAACATCAACCCAGCACGGATGGTACAGGAGTCACTGGATTGACATCAACCCGGCATGGGAGCGGTCTGTCACTGGATCGAACTCGGGAACCTCCATTCTCGAGCCTGGCGCTGATCTCACTGCCACCAGCCAACTGGAACTGGGGGGGAGGGGGTGGGTGCGTGGTCAGGGTGAATCTTGCTAAGAAAAATTTAAGCCGAATACAAAGTTACACACTCAACACAGTGTCAACGGCAACAACTTAAAATGGTGGAGGGCGTCGCGATCTGACTTAAAATTGCGGACAGCATTCTCCTTCCTCAGTTTGTAAGTAGGAGTTGTCCGTAAGTCGGACGTCCATGACTCGGGGACTACCTGTACATAATGGCTGATCCCAGATCCTATTCAACCCCAAATACACCTGCCCCCTCACCATATCCCTTAATTCCTCAATCAATCAGGAATCGTTTTCAACTTCCACTTTAAATATAGCTATGGACTTGACCTCCACCGCGGTCTATAGCAGAGCATTCCACAGATTTACTACTCTTTGTCTAAAAAAAATTCCTCCTTCTGTTTAAAAGGTTGCCCTTCAATTTTGAGAGTGTACCCTCTAGTTCTCTATACCCCCACCAGAGAGAACAGCCTCTGTACATCACCTTATCTAGTCCTTTCAACATTTGGTAGTTTTCAGTGAGATCTCCATGCATTCTTCTAACTTCCAGTGAGTACTGCCCAAAGCTGCCAAATACTCCTGGTATGTTAACCACTTCATTCCCGGAATCATCCTTGTGAACCACCTCTAGACTCTCCAATAACAATACATCCTTTCTGAGATAAGTGGTCCAAAGCAGTTGACAATACTCCAAGTGCAGCCTGATATTATCTCCTTTTATATTCTATTCCCCTTCAAGTAAATGCCAATATTGCATTTGCCTTTCTTACCAAAGACTCGACCTGTAAATTAACCTTCTGGGAGTCTTGCATGAGGACTCCTAAGTCCATTTTCACCTTTGATGTTTGAATTTTCTCCCCATTTAGATGATAGTCTGCAATATTATTCCTTTTACCAAAATGCATTATCATACATTTCCCCACACTGTATTCCATCTGCCACTTTTTTTTTGCCCATTCTTCCAATTTGTCTCAGTCCTGCTGCAATCATATTGTTTTCTCAGCACTACCTACCCCTCCACCTATCTTCATCTCCTCTGCAAACTTTGCCACAAAGCCATCAATTCCACTGTCTAAATCACTGACAAACAATGTGAAAGAAGCGGTCCCAATACTGACCTCTGAGGAACACTTCTAGTCATTGGCAGCTAACCAGAATAGGCCCCTTTTATTCCCACTCGCTGCCTCCAACTTGTCAGCCATTCCTCTGTCCATGCCTATATAGAATTGATAATTATTATATATATTAGTTTATATACACACACATACATACAGCTCACAGTACGCTAGTGTGTTCAGTAAGTTGTAGATATAATAATCAAAAATAATGGTCAATGTTCTTTTGAGTAGAGAATAAATTTTTAGCCAACCTTTTTTGAAAACACAGGTAGTTAAGCTTAGCTTACCTTTCTTGAAATTAATCTCTTTCACTTTCATTAATTTTAAACAGTTGTAAGGCAAACATAATAAATTTCTGTTAATTTCTGTTAAATTCTGTAAAAAAATAAATGGGATTTAATTTTTCTAAAGATAGGCTCGGTGGGTTTAATTGAAGGCTGTACATACTGGCCTTTCAAGCCTGCTCTACCATTCAATAAGATCATGGCTGATCTGACCATGGACTCATCTCCACCTACCTGGCTTTTCCCCATAACCCTTGATTTCCCTACTATGCAAAAATCTATCCAACCTTGTCTTAAATATATTTACTGAGGTAGCCTCCACTACTTCATTGAGCAGAGAATTCCACAGATTCATCTCCCTCTGGGAAAAGCAGTTCCTCTTCATCTGTGTCCTAAATCTGTTTCCCCCCCCCCCCCCCAACAAATCTTAGGCAATGTCCCCTAGCTCTAGTCTCGCCTACTAGTGGAAACAACTTTCCTGACTCTATCTTATCTATCCCTTTCATAATTTTATGTTTCTATAAGATCTCCTCTCATTCTTCTGAATTCCAGCAAGTACAGTCCCAGGCAATTCAATCTCTCATTATAGTCTAACCCCGTCATTTCTGGAATCAACCTGGTGAACTTCCTGTACACTGCCTCCAAAGTCAATATATCCTTCCTCAAGTAAGGAGACCAGAACTGCATGCAGTACTCCAGGTGCAGCTTCACCAGTACCCTGTGCATTTGCAGCATAACCTCCCTACTCTTAAATTCAATCCCTCTAGCAATAAAGGCCAATATTCCATTTGCCCTAACCCTAATACCCTACCAAGAATTTTGAGGAATCCAGAAGAGCGACTGCTGGAGAGAAGAGGAGACGCAGGAAGGATCTTACTACCTAATTGCCTGCATCTCTGCTGTTCCCGTGTCCCTACTGTTACAGTGTCTGCAGATCCCAAATTGGCCTCTTTCATCACCATTGATAATGCAGTTACTCCTGAGGACTTTTTTCCCTCCTGATCTTCGTAAGTGAAGAGCCAGCCATTATCAGAATTGAATGTGAAACCTTTTCAGTTTCTCATGCTGCATCTTGTCTTAGTATTTTACCCACTATAATTTTACGTGCTGGAATTATTAACAAAATCTTTATTATGTTTGTTTTGAGATTACAATAGCTACTTAAAATAATCGGCACTTTTATGTGTCATATGACTGTGAATTGTATTTAAGTATTTTTTCAATTTTGCTGAAGCCATTGCTGCATTTGTAAATTGTTTACTACAGACTAGGCACAATGAAATAGGACAACTTGGATCACCAGTCCATGTAAAACCCATTGATAAGTAGCTTTCAATGTAAGAACGTTTTTTTTGGTGTCCATTGTTGCACTTGTGCAGTGAAGTGACTCAGAAGATTGTAATTCAAAAATCGCCACATTGGACCATCAGACATGTCTGTAAAACACGAGCTAATAATATATAAAAATGAGCAAGTCCATTCAATGCTCTGAAAAAGCATTTAACACTCTTCATCAGCCTACTGTCCTCCCCTCCGTGCAATACAGCGCTCACCAGTTATCAACATCCTCCCCTATCATGCATCAAAAACTGAGAGTGGACTCAACCAAATAAACACTGTCCTATGCGGACTGCCGTACTGAGCTGAGGGACCTCAAATAAGTTTGCTAATGGGGCTGCTCAGTCACTGCTCTCACTGCGAGCGCTAGCATCGCACATCAGGTGAAATTCAATAAACAATGTTTGATTTCTTTGAGTCTCACAGCATTAGCCAGTGCGGGCAAATGGGACTAACTGGTTGATATGGACAAATTTGGCTGAGAGACCTGTTTGGGTGCTGTATATTACTACATCAAGCTTCTCAGTCGTGTTGAGGATTGAAAGAACCATTGAACTCATTCAGTTAATAGGATCTTGTTGAATATTTTCACTCCTTTAATTTAAATGGTGTTGCTCAATTGATTATTGTATAATATTTTAAGACATTTATGCAATATATTTTTACATACATCAAGTAACTGGATTTTGTACACAACTGAGAGAGTATCTGCAGATGCTGGAAATCCAAGCAACACACACAAAATCCTGTCCTACCAAAAGGTCTTAGCCCAAAACGTTGACTGTAGTTCTTTCCATAGATGCTGTCTGGTCTGTTGAGTTCTTCCAGCATTTTGTGTGTGTTGCTTTGTATACAACTGTACATGAATTAATGTTTACTGTATTACACAGCACACAGTTAAGTGGATCATGCAATTAAAGATTGACCACTTTAGCACAAATCATGTATAATGAACTCGACTATCTTCTAAATTGTCAGTGAATACGTAGATTTGATCTCCTGAGAAGATCAACTTTATGTTGTCATCAGAGAGAGTCTAAAGGAGGTTCACAAGGATGATTCTGGGAATGAAGGACTAAATGGGGTGTATGTGGAGAGGATGTTTCCTATGGTGGGGGTATCCAGAGCTAGAGGGTACAGTCTCAAAATTGAGGGGTGACCTTTTAGAATGGAGGTAAGGAGGGATTTTTTTTTAGCCAGGAAGTGCTGAATCTGTGGAATGTTCTGCCAAGTCCATGGGTACATTTAAGGTGGAAGCTAATAGTTTCCTGATCAGTCAGGGCATCAAAGGTTATGGTAAGAAGGCAGGTGTATGGGGTTGAGTGGGATCTGGGATTAGTCATTTTGGAATGGAGCAGACTCGATGGGCTAAATGGCCTAATTCTGCACCTATGTCTTATGGTCTTCCAAAGGAAGAGTTTATTTTTTAATTGTCTTTAATCTTTTATATTCTCAGTAGGAGCAAATGTCCTTGAGACACAGATGTAATCTGTTAAATTTAAACAAATTTAAAGTGAGAAACTGACTTGCTGTATTCTCTTGTACAAGCTGCTGTGGAGCTGAAGGATGATCTTACAAAAAAAGTAATTAAATGCTTACAACTGGCACAAATTTGTTAACAAAAGCATATATGCCATGTGGATTATGGGTTTGCTGAGGGGAGGTAATATTTCTGCTGGAAGTGAAGCACAGTGGGATTTATTTAAAATATATTTATAATCATTTGTCACTCAAGCAAGTGAACATCTGCCAATTAATGCAAAAACTGCCAATCAATTTTTACAAACTGCATTTCAAACTCCAGTAAGCAATTCTATTTTTGTAGTCACCCTTTTTTAAAAAAATGGGAGGGATATAGAGATTTAGCTTTTAAATTAAGGAAAACAGCTGCTTATTCATTTTCTGCTGGGAAGCATCTGAAACGTGGTCTGCATGTGGCCAGGTTGGAAGAATACCACATTGTTTATTTTTAATGAAAAAGAAATTATTAAGAGACCCTAAAGTGACAAATAGTAGCTAAAACATTCTTTCATTTTTGTCTGAACTGTAGTGATTTTTAGCATTATGATGACAAAATGGATAGGCCAAAGAAATGATTATTAGGTAAAGCTGACCAGTCTATTGATTGATCTTAAAATTCTTAAACATGAGTGTTTAATGTTGTGGCAACCTATGCTAATTGAATGTGAGGATCTAACATTTTTCTAACAACAATGGTGGAGCAGAACAAGCAAGTCCCATCCTTGCGGGTGCATTTGTCTGTAAGAGGGGATACAAGACATACAGATAGATAGATAGATAGATAGATAGATACTTTATTCATCCCCATGGGGAAATTCAACATTTTTTCCAATGTCCCATACACTTGTTGTAGCAAAAACTCATTACATACAATACTTAACTCAGTAATAATATGATACGCATCTAAATCACTAACTCAAAAAGCATTAATAATAGCTTTAAAAAAGTTCTTAAGTCCTGGCAGTTGAATTGTAAAGCCTAATGGCATTGGGGAGTATTGACCTCTTCATCCTGTCTGAGGAGCATTGCATCGACAGTAACCTGTCGCTGAAACTGCTTCTCTGTCTCTGGATGGTGCTATGTAGAGGATGTTCAGGGTTTTCCATAATTGACCGTAGCCTACTCAGCGCCCTTCGCTCAGCTACCGATGTTAAACTCTCCAGTACTTTGCCCACGACAGAGCCCGCCTTCCTTATCAGCTTATTAAGACGTGAGGCGTCCTTCTTCTTAATGCTTCCTCCCCAACACGCCACCACAAAGAAGAGGGCGCTCTCAACAACTGACCTATAGAACATCTTCAGCATCTCACTGCAGACATTGAATGACGCCAACCTTCTAAGGAAGTACAGTCGACTCTGTGCCTTCCTGCACAAGGCATCTGTGTTGGCAGTCCAGTCTAGCTTCTCGTCCAACTGTACTCCCAGATACTTGTAGGTCTTAACCTGCTCCACACATTCTCCATTAATGCTGGAATCTGGGGGATAAAAGCACAAACTGCTGGAGGAACTCGACAGGTCAGGATGTTTCTGTGGAGAGAAGTGGATAGTTGATGTTTTAGGCACTGCAACTGGACTGGAAGATAGAGGGGAGGTAGCCAGTATAGTGGGGTAAAGGTAAGAGATAGAACATGAGCCGACATCTGGTGGATCCAGATGAAGAGGGATCATTGGTAGATGGAGGAAAAAGTGGAAATTTAGAACTAGACAGTCTCATTGTGTCTGGTTTTATGCAGAAGATAGTGACCACTCATGTTTTATGTATTTAACTCCAAAAAAGAAGTCCAAACCTTCCTTTTCTCTTCTCTCCCACTTCACCAGACCCTTTTCCCACCCCCACACGCCAGACCCCGTAAGATAAAATGGATTGTAGGCTAACAATAACTGAGAAATTGAGTGATGGTGACGAGATTTTGTTGTGTTCAAAAAGTTGCAATAGGTTTTTCAGATGATAATAAACTTGTATATCAGTTTAGAGAAATGGAATAGCAGACAATTTGGATTTTGCAAAATGGTGAATGTAAGATCCTCTTGGGGAATGTTTGAAAGCCAAATTTGGAGGAATCAACTGCATGGATGAAGGCTGCTGGTAGAAAGTCAGTTCAAAGTTATTGGTATGTTTACTATCACATAAATCTTACCATATTTGATTCATTTTCTTGAAGGCATTTATGGGAGAAAAGAAATACAATAGAATTTTATGAAAATTATACTTAAAAACTGTCAACCAATGTGCAAAAAAGACACACTGCAAGTTGTAAAGCATCCTTGAAAGTTGAGTCCATTGATTGTAGAATCAGTTTAGAGTGGTGAAGCAAATGTTGTATCTTCACTGCTCACTTATGTGAGATCAATTAAAGTAACTGGTTTTAATTTATATCATTCTTCCAAAATTATTAGTTCAGAAGTAAATTTTGATGAAATCAGGTGAACGTTTTTTGATATTTTTGTAGCATTCATAGTCATTTCCAATAAGCTGTTTTGTGTATTTTCTTGAGAAAATTTCCAGCTTGCATTATATACTGTACACATTCAGTTCAATTGACTTTAAACCGGGCAGTCATGTTTTCCAGGTTTCTGTCAGCAATCCAAGCTGGTGGCATTATATATGAACATATCCTTAATCTTCGAGCCCATATTTAGACAACTGATGTTCAGAGAGTTTTTTTCTTAAGAAAATAAATTCAAATGTGTTGGTGGTCTGTTCTCAGCTTTAGTGATTGATTTTTCTGTTAGTCTTTATGTTAGTTGAAGTTTTGTGACATGATGGTGTGTTCTTGACATGGCACATGTTAAGCAGAATTCCAATAGAATCTTATTTATCAATACAATTAGAATTCTACGAAGTAAAATTTGTTAGAGACGTCAATGAACTGGTTATGTTGGGATAACATTTGAGCATAGTGTTTTGTCCTAGGCATGCATTTAAAAATTGAAATCCTACACCAAAGACATCAGATTTTAACCAGCAGGTGGTTTCCTTCCAGCTTAGTTCTGTGTTACCAAGGCCCAGAGGGAATTACTGGCATGAACAGCAGTTTTCTTTTGACAGCAGTGTGTCCTTGTTGCTATTGATTAGCCTGTTCAGTAGAGTGAAAAACATTGATTTAGTCTTAAAACTGGTCGTTATGTGATAATCTTGAAGATAAATGGATGTCAAGTGAGGTATTGGTGGAATGAAATCAAATATACTTGGAGTTATTTATTCCTGTATGCCAGCAATAATATTTTAGTGGTGTTGAAATGTAGCTGTACTTGCTAAATCCTTGACATCACCATTAACTAGGGAGTGCACACAGCATGCATACATTGCTGTATGTACAAAGGCCTAGTTATGCTGATAGAGATTCAGTGGGAAACAATTTTTCACTTCCATTTGATGCTCTCAGAGGTATTGATTCTTTGCTGAGTTATGTTTATACTCTGTGTATGAAACAATTGGCTGTTACTTGTGCTTGAAAAAAATAGTATTACCGCAAGTGTGCCCATGTGTTCAAGCATCGATTTGATCATTTACGGTTAAAACTGGCTCCTGATGAAATATGTTTTTAGAATTGTAACTTTAATTATCTAATCCACTCCCATTCTGCCCTACTTGCCTGTGTCTTGCACTGTGCTAATGGAGCTCAGTGTAAACTTGAGAAGCAACACTCATTTACCATCTTGCAGCCTTCTGGTCTCAAATCAAGTTCTGTAATTTCAATTGACTTTCCCTTTTCATATCAGAGCTGTTCACCTCTTTGTCCATGGTTATTTTAATATTAAATCCATGACTTGATAATATCAAATCCATGACTCGGTTTCAGCATTTTCTATTTTCTTTTTGGTTTTGCTTACCAAAATTGTTTTTTGATCTGTATTATCTGAAGCAAATGACTGGGAATACCTTTTTGATGTGTTCGCACTTAAACTAGGACATATTAGCCAGTATCTTATGGGATTCTGGTATGTGGCTAAACAAGATAATCATCTGCAAAGAAATCTCTATGCAGGATTGGTCTAAAGCAGGGCTTCTTGACCAGAGTTCCGCGATCATGATTTTAAAAAAAACATAGTTTTTTGAACTTTGCACGATGCTCGCGCTTTCAGTGGCAGCCAGTGACTGAGCAGCCCCATCAGCAATTTCATTACAGGTCTTTCAGCAGAGTATAGCAATGCACAATAGTACCATATTTACTATTAGGTTTTGACACAAGATGGGGGAGGCAGTTGGTAATTGGTGAGTGCTGTTGTATGGAGGGGAGGATGGTAGGCTGTTGCTTTCTTCCATGACTTTCTGTCCCCTCCTGTTAGATTTCCCCTTCTCCAGCCCTGTATCTCTTCACCGTATCAGTGAGGAATAACAATTCGCTACAGGACTAGTGGACACTTTTTTGATCTGTGACACCTCAAGGCCAAGACCAAAGGGCTGGAAGCAATAGTAGAAACATAGAAAACCTACAGCACAATACAGGCCCTTTGGCCCACAAAGTCGTGCCGATCATGTCTCTACCTTAGAAATTACTAGGCTTACCTATAGCCCTCTCTATTTTTCTAAGCTCCATGTACCTGTCCAAAAGTCTCTTAAAAGACCCTATTGTATCTGCCTCCACCAACGTTGCCAGCAGCCCATTCCACGCACTCACCACTCTCTGAGTAAAAAAAAACCTACCCCTGACATCTCCTCTGTACCTACTCCCCAGCACCTTAAACCTGTGTCCTCTTGTGGCAACCATTTCAGCTCTGGGAAAAAGCCTTTGACTATCCAGACAATCAATGCCTCTCATCATCTTATACACCTCTATCTGGTCACCTCCCACCCTCCATCACTCCAAGGAGTAAAGGCCAAGTTCACTCAACCTGTTTTCATTAGGCATGCTCCCCAATCCAGGCAACATTTTTGTAAATCTCCTCTGAACCCTTTCTATGCTTTCCACATGTTTCCTGTAGTGAGGTGACCAGAACTGAGCACAGTACTCCAAGTGGGGTCTGACCAGGGTCCTATATAGCTGCAACATTACCTCTCGGCTCCTAAATTCAATTCCACGATTGATGAAGGCCATTACACCGTACGCCTTCTTAACCACAGAATCAACCTGCGCAGCTGCTTTGAGCGTCCTATGGACTCGGACCCCAAGATCCCTCTGATCCTCTACACTGCCAAGAGTCTTACCATTATTATTATATTCTGCCATCATATTTGACCTACCAAAATGAACCACTTCACACTTATCTGGGTTGAGCTCCATCTGCCACTTCTCAGCCCAGTTTTGCATCCTGTCAATGTCCGGCTGTAACCTCTGACAGCCCTCCACACTATCCACGACACCTCCAACCTTTGTGTCATCAGTATGAGACTTCCTCTTTGCAGATGACTGCACTCTTGTAGTGCACAATGAAGGGGACCTGCAGGAGCTTGCTGATTGCCTTGCTGTGGCAGTAAGGAGTTTCAGCCTAACCATCCGCTTACAGAAGACGGAAGTTCTACTTCCTCCCACACCGCATACATTCCAAGAAATCCTCTTCCTCAGCACCCTTACCAATTTGGTTCACCCAATCTATATGTAGATTGAAGTCACCCATTATAACTACTACACACACAAAATGCTGGTAGAACACAGCAGGCCAGGCAGCATCTATTGGGAGAAGCGCTGTCGACGTTTCGGGCCGAGACCCTTCGTCAGGGCTAACCGAAAGGAAAGATAATAAGAGATTTGAAAGTAGTGAGGGGAGGGGGAAATGCGAAATGATAGGAGAAGACCGGAGGGGGTGGGATGAAGCTAAGAGCTGGAAAGGTGATTGGCGAAAGTGATACAGAGCTAGAGAAGGGAAAGGATCATGGGACGGGAGGCCTCAGGAGAAAGAAAGTGGGGGGGGAGCACCAGAAGGGAGATGGAGAACAGGCAAACAACTAAATATATCAGGGATGGGGTAAGAAGGGGAGGAGGGGCATTAACGGAAGTTAGAGAAGTCAATGTTCATGCCATCAGGTTGGAGGCTACCCAGCCGGTATATAAGGTGTTGTTCCTCCAACCTGAGTTTTGATTCATTTTGACAATAGAGGAGGCCATGGATAGACATATCAGAATGGGAATGGGACGTGGAATTAAAATGTGTGGCCACTGGGAGATCCTGCTTTCTCTGGCGGACCGAGCGTAGGTGTTCAGTGAAACGGTCTCCCAGTCTGCGTCAGGTCTCACCAATATATAAAAGGCCACACCAGACACAGTCTACCACACCAGCCGACTCACAGGTGAAGTGTCATCGCTCCCTACGCGACTCCCTTGTCCACTCGTCCCCACCATCTCTTCCCACCAATCTCCCTCCTGGCACTTATCCTTGTAAGCAGAACAAGTGCTACACCTGCCCTTACACTTCCTCCCTCACCACCATTCAGGACCCCAGACAGTCCTTCCAGGTGAGGCGACAGTGCATGCAGGTAGCCTCCAACCTGATGGCATGAGCATTGACTTCTCTAACTTCTGTTAGTGCCCCTCCTCCCCTTCTTACCCCATCCCTGACATATTTAGTTGTTTGCCTGTTCTCCATCTCCCTCTGGTGTTCCCCCCCACCTCCTTTCTTTCTCCCGAGGCCTCCCGTCCCATGATCCTTTCCCTTCTCCATCTCTGTATCACTTTCGTCAATCACCTTTCCAGCTCTTAGCTTCATCCCACCCCCTCCGGTCTTCTCCTATCATTTTGCATTTCCCCCTCCCCCCACTACTTTCAAATCTCTTACTATCTTTCCTTTCGGTTAGTCCTGACGAAGGGTCTTGGCCCGAATGTCGACAGTGCTTCTCCTATAGATGCTGCCTGGCCTGCTGTGTTCCACCAGCATTTTGTATGTGTTGTAATTACTCTTGGATAGATTTGTTGAGTATGCCTACAGGAAAATGAATCTCGGGGTTGTATATGGTGACATAGATGTACTTTGATTATAACGTTTACTTTAATTTTAGCAGCATCCCAGGGATGTGTATTTTCCACAAGATGACAGTTGAGTTTGTGTTGATAGTTTCATGAAGCAGCTGTATTTATGGTTGGGCTCGATCCTTGGACCCAGAAAGGAATGAATCAATGATTTGCATTGTTTGTGAAGATGAGATGTTACAAAAATAAAATATGAGGGGTCTGATGTCTTTGAAAATGAACTAACTAAAGGGTGTAATAATTGTTATAACTTTTTGTAATACTTGTTATGTTTTATAGTATTACATTTAATCTGCATCAATAAAATAAGTTACAGTAATTTTTTTACCCATCAACTGATTTGTTAAATAAGTATTTCAAGTTAAATAAGTATTTCAAGTTAATGGATAATAATGTTAGAATTTGAATAATTATAGTTCTCTTAACTTCCCCCATCTAAATCCTCACTACAGTAACGTTTCCTCGCAGATCTGAGCATGCATTTAGCAGTAGGGTAGTGGTAGAAAATAATGAGTCATCTCAATGGAGAAGGATTGCATGATAATCCAGTTGGATTGTAACTCCTAAAGAGTTCAAAGCTCCTTTCTTTCAATTATTTTTCAAAGAGTTGGAGTACACATATGTCACCATATACTATACTGAGACTCATTTTCTTGTAGACATTCACAATAAATACAATGAAACAATAGAATTAATTTAAAAAAACTGCACGTGACAAACAGCCAGTGTGCAAAAGACAACAAATTGTGCAAATATGAAAAGTAAAACAATAATAATAATAATAATAAATTAATAAATAATATTGAGAAACACACATAGATGCTGCCTGGCCTGCTGAGTTCCTCCAGCATTCCATTGGGAAAAAAGTACAGTCGACATTTCAGGCTGAAACCCTTCAGCAGGACAGTCCTGCCAAAGGGTCTCAGCCCGAAAAGTCGACTATGCTTTTTTCCACAGATGCTGCCTGGCCTATTAAGTTCCTCCAGCATTTTGTGTGTGTTGCTCGGATTTCCAGCATCTGCAGATTTTCTCTTGTCTGATGATAATATTGAGAGCATGAGTTGTAGAGTTCTTGAAAGTGAGTCTATAGGTTGGCAACACACACAAATTGCTGGTGGAACGCAGCAGGCCAGGCAGCATCTATAGGAAGAAGCACTGTCGACGTTTCGGGCCGAGACCCTTCGTGTAGCTTGAATTTCCAGCATCTGCAGATTTCTTCATGTTTGCTATAGGTTGTGGAATCAGTTGTGTTTGTGGAATCAGTTGTGTTGAGGTGAGCGAAGTTTTCCATGCTGGTTCAGGAGCCTGATGGTTGAGGGATAATAACTGTTCCTGAACTTAGAGGTATTGGTTCTGAAGTTTCTGTTCCACCTTCCTGATGGCAAAAGTGAGAAGAAAGTGTAGCTTGGATAGTGGGAATTCTTGAAGATGTTCAGAGCCTGCTTTGCACTGATAAACAGAATCCCAAATCTTTGCCTGCCTTCTGATTTGTTTCATAATGTACATAGGCTTAAATACTACAATCTGTGAGAGATTCAGAAGCAACCATTTGTAACACCTTAACTTACCTTGAGACTTGAATGATAAAGAAAATCATAACACCTTTTTTTAAACTTTTGTTTAGCATTTCAAAAGTTTATCCTAGATTGCTTGATATGTATCTGTTATGTTTAGTATGCTGAGTTATACTTTTGTCAGACTGATTCGTCACTTCAGTTTGAAATATTTTTACTACTTAATTTGCACAACTTACTGAATTACTTCTGGGGTAAAGTGGAATAATTCCTATGTTTGTAGTTTGATAGTTGCAAAGATAATATTGTCTGGTTATGCTTTGTAGCGAAGTTCCAGGTTGCTGACACATCATCAGAAAATATCATTTCATAACTCAGGCCTGTTTAAATAGAATTTGGGAAATTAAATGTGTTATTCCAAAAACATAACACTTAACACTACTTTGAATTTTCATGATGAAGTCATTCATAATGCTTTCCAAAGTATTTTATTTTGGTTCTGCAGTAACCAGATCATTGAATTTTATTTACAGATGGGAAAATAAAGTGACCTTTTTACATTAAGTTGAGGATTCAATTAAATTTATAGAAAGTATTCCGAAGCTTTGTCCTTCAGCCTAATATGGCGTCTGCTTTGTTCTGAACCATCGGGGACCATTAAACATTGCCCAATCTATCACAAGCTCATTACCTCCTTCCATCCAGTCCATCTTCAAAGTACATCACATTACTAGCATTTCATTTGGCACTCCTGTTTGCACTATTTTTCTTCGTTGTTGTCCTTTGTATTTATTGTTACTATGTACTCTGCTAACTTGGAGTTCCACATGGGCAAGGAATTTCCTTGTACCCTGATGTCAATGACAATAAACTAATCAGAATTAAAGGGAAAACATAGCCAAGATGACTTAAGGTATGTTGCATGAGCAATGCAGACCACAGTAATAAACGTTGGTCACTTGACTGCACAGTCGACAAAAAAACTGTCCATTGATCAATGTGGAAGGAGTTGTATTGATAAATTGTGATGCACTTTCAAACTAGATTATGTGAAAATGCTGTGTACTTTATAAATGATACAAAATATTTAATAGTGTATGATTTATTGTGAAGGTTGTGGCTATACAATTAAATGAAGTAAATCTCTTGTCTCTAGCCCCGTGCAAATCCCTTTCCAATCTGCAGTTTTTGCCTGGGAACAAAGGAATGCAATCGAGAGAAAAAGGCAGAAGATCTCATCTCTTGCGCTGACTGTGGTAGCAGTGGTGAGTTGAATCTGTTAGTACAGTAGTAGTGCAACAAATGCAAAGAAATTTTACATTGGTGGGAATCTTCCAGATTTATTCACTGTTAAGGCATTTTTCCAAGATTAACATGCCTAATTAGATCTATTGTTTCCATATACATTCTGAGGCCTCCGTGGATATTTTGTCCTAGTTGTCTACGTATACTTCATCCAGCACACCAGCCAGGGTAATATGAGATGGAGAACAAGCTGTTGTCTATACAGTAGGCTCCTACTTTCCATGCAGCTCGTGAATCCAAAGGAACGACAGGGACCAATACACTTTGGCACCACCAGTTGCAGGAGTTGCCAGTTGAACTCAATGTTGGACCACCACAGGAACTCCAGCTCTGGATTTGTCCCTCTGGGTTTACACCTGAAGCCTTCCACTGAGTGGGTATAGCTGCAAAGCAGTGGAGGTTTAGACCATAAGACACAGGAGCAGATTTAGGCCATTTAGCCCATTGTCTCCGTTCTGCCATTCCATCATGGCTGATCATAGATCCCACTCAACCCCATACACCCGCCTTCTCGCCATAACCTTTGATGCCCTGACCAATCAGGAAATGATCAGTTTTCGCTTTAAGTATACCCACAGTCTTGGCCTCCACCGCAGTCTGTGCCAGAGCATTCCACAGATTCACAACACTCTAGATTTTAAAAAAAGTCCTCCTATCTTCCTATTCTAAAGGGCCACTCCTCCACCATAGGAAACATCCTCTCCACATCCACCCAATCTAGTCCCTACAACATTCGGTAGGTTCCAATGAGATCTCACATATTCTTCTAAATTCCAGCGAATCTAGGCCCAAAGCTGCTAAATGCTCCTCATCTGTTAACCCCTTCTCTCCCAGAATCTCCTTTGGGCTCTCTTCAATGATAACACATACTTTCTGACATATGGTGCCTAAAACTGTTGACAGTACTCCCAAGTGTGGCCTGACTAGTGTCTTATAGGAACATTTTCTCCTCATTTTTATATTCTATTCCACCTTTACCACACACTCAACCTGTAAATTAGCCTTCTGGGTGTCTTGCACGAGGTCTCCTAAGTCTCTCTGCACCTCTGATGTTTGAATATTCTCTGAACTATTGTTCCTTGTACAAAAGAACATTGTCACACATTTCCCAAGACTATCCCATCTGCCACTCTCTAGCCCATTCTTCCAATTTGTCTAGGTCCTGCTGCAATTACATTGCTTCCTCAGCACTACCTATCTCTCCAGCTATCTTCATATCATTCATAAACTCTGCCACAAAGCCATCAATTCCATTATCTAAATCATTGACAGATTTTTTACTCAGAGAGCAGTGAGTGCGTGGAATAGCTGCCAGTAACGGTGGTGGAGGTGGATGTGATAGGATCTTTTAAGACACTTTTGGATAGGTACATGGAGCTTAGAAAAATAGAGGGCTATGGGTAAGCCTAGTAATTTCTAAGGTAGGGACATTTTCGGCACAATTTGTGGGCCGAAGGGCCTGTATTGTGCTGTAGGTTTTCTATGTTTCTATGTAACACTGTGAAAAGGCAGTGATCCCAAAACTGACCTCTGAGGAACAACAGTAGTCACTGGCTGCCAACCAGAAAAGATCCCTTTTATTTCCACCTGCTGCGTCCTGCCTGTCAGCCATTCCTCTATACATGCCAGTATCTTTTCTGTAATGCTATAGGATTTTATCTTGTTAAGCAGCCTCATGTGTGGGACTTTATCAAATACCTTCTGAAAATCCAAGTAATTGACAACCACTACCTCTCCTTTGTCTATCCTGCTTGTTATTTGCTCGAAGAGCTCTGGCAAATTTGTCAAGCAAGATTTCCCGTGGCAGAAACCATGCTGACATTAACTTATTTTATCATTTGTCTCCAAATACCCTAAAGCCTCATCCTTAATAATAGACTCCCAACACTTTCCTGACCATTGACGTCAGGCTAACCGGCTTATAATTTCCTTTCTTTTGCCTTCCTCCCTTCTTAAAGAGTGGCGTGACATTTGCAATTTTCCAGTCCTCCGGGATCATGCCAGAATCAAGTATTTATTGAAAGATCATGACCAATGCATCTGTTATCTCCTCAGCAACCTCTCTCAGCACTCTGGGATGTAGTCCATCTGGTCCACATAATTTATCCACCTTAAGATCTTTCAGTTTGCCTAGCACCTTTTGTAATAGCAATGACACTCACTCCCGCTTACTGACACTCACAGACATCTGGCACACTGCTAGTGTCTTTCAAGGTGAAGACAGATGGAAAGTACCGTTTAGGTTCCTCTGTCATTCCTTTGTCCCCCATTACTACCACACCAGCATCATTTTCCAGTGGTCAAATATCAACTCTCATCTCCCCTTTATTCTTTATATAACTGGAAAAAACTTCGGTATCCTGCTTTATATGATTGGCTAGTTGGCCCTCATATTTCATCTTTTTCCTACCTGTAGCTTTCTTAGTTGCCTTTTGTTCAATTTTAAAAGCTTCCCCATCATCTCACTTCCCACTCACGTTTACTACATTATATGCCCTTTCCTTGGCTTTCATGCACTCCTTAACCTCCCTTGTCAGCCACGGTTTCCTACTCCTGCCATTTGAGTGCAACTTCTGTGGGACATGTCTATCCTGCACCTGATAGAAAACATAGAAAACCTACAGCACAATACAGGCCTTTCGGCCCACAAAGTTGTGCCAAACATGTCCCTACCTGAGAAATTACTAGTGCAAATGTGAGGAAATCTGCAGATGCTGGACATTCAAGCAACATGCACAAAATGTTGGTGGAATGCAGCAGGCCAGGCAGCATCTATAGGAAGAAGTACAGTCAACTTTTCGGGCTGAGACCATTCATCAGGACTAACAGAAAGAAGAGATAGTAAGAGATTTGAAAGGGGGGAGGGGGATCCGAAATGATAGGAGAAGACAGGAGCTGGAGGGCTGAAGCTAAGAGCTGGAAAGTTGATTGGCAAAAGGGATACACAGCTGGAGAAGGAAGAGGATCATGGGATGGGAGGCCTAGGAAGAATGAAAGGGGGAGGGGAGCACCAGAGGGAGATGGAGAGCAGGCAAGGAGTGATTGTGGGAGGGGCAGTGAGAGAAAAGGAAAAAGGGCAGGGAGAGAGAGAGATAGATAAATAAATAGATAAGGGATGGGGTAAGAAGGGGAGGGGGCATTAATGAAAGTTAGAGTTCATGCCATTAGGTTGGAGGCTACCTAGACGGAATATAAGGTGTTGTTCTTCCAACCTGTGTGTGGCTTCATCTTGACAGTAGAGGAGGCCATGGATAGACATATCAGACTGGAAATGGGATGTGGAATTAAAATGTGTGGCCACTGGGAGATCCTGCTTTTCTGGGTCAAAATGTGGTCGAAAAGTTGAAGGGCCAAAGAAATTAGTCCTAACTCTTAATAATTTCTCCTTTGGCTCCTCCCACTTCCTCCAATCCAAAAGTGTAGCCATGGGCACCCATGTGGGTCCCAGCTCTGCCAGCCTTTTTGTTGGCTTTGTGGAATAGTCCATGTTCCAAGCATATATGGTCATCCGTCCCCCACTTTTCCTTCACTACATCGACGACTGCATTGGCGCTGCGTCCTGTATGCATGCTGAGCTCGTTGACTTCATTAACTTTGCCTCCAACTTTCACCCTGCCCTCAAATTTGCCTGGTCCATTTCTGACACCTCCCTCCCCTTTCTTGAGCTATCTCTATCTTTGGAGATGGCTTATCTACTGATATGTACTATAAGCCTGCGGACTCTCACAGCTATCTGGACTATTCCTTTTCCCACCCTGTCTCTTGCAAAAATGCCATCACCTTCTCGCAATCCCTCTGTCTCCGCCGCATCTGCTCTCAGGATGTATGCGGGATGGTTTTCTGAACCAACGTGTCGAGGAACCAACTAGAGAGCAGGCCATTCTAGATTGGGTATTGAGCAATGAGGAAGGGTTAGTTAGCAATCTTGTGGTGCGAGGCCCCTTGGGTAAGAGTGACCATAATATGGTGGAATTCTTCATTAAGATGGAGAGTGACATAGTTAATTCAGAAACAAAGGTTCTGAACTTAAAGAAGGGTAACTTTGAAGGTATGAGACGTGAATTAGCCGAAGTCAAAATATAAGTGAGAGGATTGTTATCCGTTCTCACCTCAAACTTGGCTCCATACAGGTAATCGCTCAACTTGTCCACCCACTTCAGCGCCAGGAACTCCAACTTGTGAGTGGGATAGTTTCTCTCAGATGGCGACAAGCTTCGGCTGACAAAGGCTACCGGTCTCAATGCTTTGCCATGCTCCTGGTACAGAACAGCCCCTAGACCCTCTCAGCTGGCATCCGTGTGCAGCACATATGGCTTCTGGGGATCAGCAAAAGCCAACACCGGGGCTTAGGTCAGTGCCCTTTTCAAAGATCGGAATGCCTCTTCACATTGATCATCCCATCTCGAGCCAAAAGGTTCTGCCGGGTTCCAGTATCCTCCAGCGTCTTGCCTCCGGTCCCCCTTCCTTTTCTTTCCCACCGGGGGATAGCCACACAACAGCTGAGTCAACGAGTGACACATTCTGGCGTATCCTTTCACGAATCGGCGGTAATACCCACAGAACCCCAAAAATGAGCGCAGAGCGCTCACTTTCTGTGGTCACGGCCTCTATCTCAGGTGGATCAGTAGCCACTCCCTCTTGCGAAATGAAATGGCCAACGTAGCTGACCGACGACTTGCAGAACTGGCATTTGTCCAGGGAAAGCTTCAGCCCTTCCTCCTTAAGCCGGCTTAATACCTTTAACAGCCGCTCTTCATGTTCCTCCAAAGTCGATCCAAACACTATCAAATCGTCCAGGTACACCAGCACCTCTAATAGAATCATATCCCCCACAGTCCTCTCCATGAGCCTCTGGAAGGTGGCTGGGGCCCCCGATATGCCTTGGGGCATTCGTTCGAACTGGAAGAACCCCAGCGGGCAGATAAAGGCTGTCTTCTCTTTATCGCCCTCACTCATCGGGATCTGGTAATACCCACTTCTTAAGTCCAGCACACTGAACCATTTCGCTCCACTCAGGCAGGCCAACGCGTCCTCGACCCTCGGGACACTATATTGATCAGGGACAGTTCGCTGATTCTAGGTCCTGTAGTCAACACACATGCGCACCCTCCCATTCTTCTTCAGTGCCACCACTATTGGGGATGCATAAGGACTTTGAGACTCAGCTATGATTCTGGCTATCCCCCAGAGGCCCCAGATGAGTGGGGAGGCCGAAGAATACTGTAGGGGATGCAGTCGTTGTATCCGGAGGAAGACCCTGCCAGCGTCAGCAGCTCCACTGTCGCACTTGCATAGTGCGGGACCTCTGGACCTGGTATGTATGGATCTTCTGTCGATTGAGCCTGGCACCAGCAACACTGCGAATGTCTTAGTCATCACTGATCATTACACTCGCTATGCTCAGGCATTTCCCACTATGGATCAGAAGGCGATGACAGTGGCGAAGGAGTTATGGGAGAAGTATTTTGTTCAATATGGCCTTCCTAGGCGAATCCATAGTGAAATGGGGCGGGACTTTGAGAGCCGCCTTATCCATGAATTACTGACTATGCTTGGGGTTGAGAAATCCAGGACTACCCCTTATCACTACAGGGTGATCCTCAGCCAGAGAGGTTCAACAGGACCTTGTTGGATATGCTCGGGACGCTGGAGATGGGGCAGAAAAATAAATGGAGTCGTCATATTGGACAATTGGTTCACTGTTACAATTGTACTCGCAATGATGCTACAGGGTATTCGCCTTGTTATCTGATGTTCGGGCGGGAAGCGAGGTTGCCCATTGACTTGTGTTTTGGGGCTGAAGTGGGTGAATTACCCGGGAAGCCCTATCTAAAGTATGTGTCCGATATGCAGAGGGAGTTACAGAGGGCGAACGAGTTGGTCGAGGCGGCGGCTACCAAACAAAATCAGAGGAATAAGATGAGATATGATCAAAAGGTGAAGTTTGCCCAATTATTGCCGGGTGACCGGGTCCTTTTATGGAATTTGGGACTCCCTGGTAAGCACAAGTTGGCAGATCGATGGGCGGCCAGCCCCTATGTAATAGAGAGCCAGATGCCGAATCTACCAGTTTACCAGGTGAAACCTGAGGATGGGAATGGGCCTATCAAAGTACTCCATCGGAATCACCTGCTGCCCCTGGGTCAAGCGGTGCGGGTGGACAAGGAGCAGAGTGGGAGGTTATGCCTAGTACAAGGACTCTGCGAGGGCGCGGAGCAAGGGAAGAGCCCGCTGCTGAAGAGCTGAGATGGGTCCGTAACCCGGGAATGGATACCGATTCGGAAGATGACGACTCAGATGAGTGGCCCCTGCTCCCATTCGCTGGCGTTTCAGTACCAGAAGAGGAGGCTCCTGGCCCTTCCCCTACTGAGTTGGGCGAGAGGAGGGAAGGTGTTGATGGTCAGATGGAGAGGCAGCCAGTGTTGGGGGGAGAGAGGGTGGAACCCGAACATGAGCCAGAGGGTTCTCAGGTGAGGGGGGAACCCCGTGAGGGAGGGAGTGAGGATCTGACAGGTAGACCTGGGGTGTCCGAGGCAGAGGCTTCACAGGTGAAGAGGGAGCCCAGTGAGGCGGAAGGGTCGGCAGAAGGGGTACGGAGATCTCAGAGGAGTAGGCGCCCCCCCAGAGTGGTTGACATATGTGGTGCCAGGAGAACCGAGTGTGATTTCTACTGCTCTGGGTAGTTATGTCGCTGCTTTCTGCACCTGAGTTGGGTTTTGTGTGTTGCAAGAAGCCTTGGGGAACTCTGGTAATGTCATGAGGGCATGACATTTGCTGGTGGGGGGAGAATGTACAATGTACTGTGTATGTTAATCAAAATGGTTTCTTTGGTTTGCTAGAGTAGGAATGCTTTTATGTTTGATAAGTGTTTTCTCTCGCAGTTGTTTAGCTTTGGACTTGCTGATATGGGGATTGTATTCATTTTTTATCCAATGGGGAATGTTATTTTGTCTTGTGAGACTGGGAGCTTGGGGGTTTTGCGGTCTTTTCAGGGGAGGTGGGAAGGAGACGCCGAGGAAGGTGGACGTGCGCTACACTGCTCGGTCGACCACCGGGGGTGGTCCCAGGTGCGAGGACGTGGAGGTTGGAGGAAAGTGACGAGGGTTCGAATGGTTCGATGGTTGAGCTCCAACGATGTGCACTAAACTGACTTAACTTTGATAAGTTGGCGCCTTTTACTTTATTTTCTTTTCCTTCATATATACTGTATTGCATAGTACTCTTTTAGTTTTAGTAAAATCTTTAAAGTATATTCCATAATGGTATCTGGTGTGAGTTTGATATTGTGTGTGTACGCGCGGCATAAACCTGATTCTCTCTGCATCTGCATGGAGGTGGGGTTGGTGAGTGGCTGGATCTCCTTTTCCCCTAGACATATACCAGCCTGTTGGGTAAGTGTTACACACAGTAAGTACAGGAAACACAATAGAATCAATGAAAGACCACACCCAACAGGATGAACAAAGGACAAACTGCAAATGCAACAAGTGAAAAAATGATAATAATAAATAAGCAATAAATGTCGAGAACATGAAATGAAGAGTCCTTGAAAGGGAGTCTGTACATTGTGAAAACAGTTAAGTGATGGGATGATTGAAGCTATCCCCTCTGGTTCAAAAGCCTGATGCTAGAGGGGTAATAACTATTCCTGAACTTGGTGGTGTGGGTCCTGAGGCCCATGTTATTGAGATGTTTGTTCTTGAACCTTAGCCATTACATAATGTGAATTGATCAAGTAACTGTATACAAATACCTGATGATGTGTGTTTTCCCAGGGCATTTTACACTTAAAAGTAGCCGCTTAGGCTAAGGTGACACCAGAAATAAACCCTGAACTATTTAATTATTTTACACAGCATAATGTAATGTTTTATATAAACTATCATTAAAACACATTTTGACAGCAAAGGAAATAATGTGAATATGTAAACCATGACATAAGTTTAATAGCCCCATAGAAATGTATACAAGTATTACTTCTCTAACTTCCGTTAATGCCCCTCCTCCCCTTCTTACCCCATCCCTGACATATTTAGTTGTTTGCCTATTCTCCATCTCCCTCTGGTGCTCCCCCCCCCCTTTCTTTCTCCTGAGGCCTCCCGTCCCATGATCCTTTCCCTTCTCCAGCTCTGTATCACTTTCGCCAATCACCTTTCCAGCTCTTAGCTTCATCCCACCCCCTCCGGTCTTCTCCTATCATTTCGCATTTCCCCCTCCCCCACTACTTTCAAATCTCTTACTATCTTTCCTTTCGGTTAGCCCTGATGAAGGGTCTCGGCCCGAAACGTCGACAGCGCTTCTCCCTGTAGATGCTGCCTAGCCTGCTATGTTCTACCAGCATTTTGTGTGTGTAGTTGCAAGTATTTTGTATCTCTTTTCACTTAAAATGCTATCTTTTTATTGCCAAAACCAATGTTTTCATAAATGTGCAATATATTCAGTGTAATTGGCTCTACTCCTGAACCCTTTGATTCTATCCTTTCTTGTTTTAATGTATTTTTCTGAGGTGTTTTGCTCATCTCATGGGTTTTTTTTAACCTGCCTTTCTCTCGTGTATCCATCTTGTTTTGTTTAGTCTCACACCCATTCCTTTCTTACTTTCTTGTGTTCATGTTGTTGAATTGGGATCCAGATTGGTGTTTTTATTGTGTGTTTCTATATATTTTTAGCTTTCTTTATATTTGCACCATCTCCTGTTTTATCTAAACATTTATTAAGTTATCGTATCGTCAGTATATTCTGGATAATTAAGCAGCTCTCCTGATTAACTGAAGTTTAAGAAAAGATAAACTACTATTTAACTGAGCAGCAAATTATGTATTTAAATGAAATACTAGACAAATTAGAACTACCAATTCTACTACAGTACTATGTATTGTACTATAAAACTGTATTAGTTCCTAATAGTTATTGACAGAGGAATTCATACAGTGAACGATGCCCTATCTTTTGATTGTAAATGAACAAAATCAGCACAGACACCTGGAGCAGATAATGGACTGCCGCCTTACATGAAGTAGTGTTGTCAAAAAAATCACTTTTTTAATTCGGTGTCAGTCGGCCCAAATAAATAACATAAGCATACAAAGTTGATAATTTTTTTAAACTGTTTGCTCTAAGCACAGTGCAGTTTCTAATGGCCAGCATGTGCATATGAATGATGATAGTTAGAAACTGTTGCATCTTCCATTCAAGATTTTTGTTGATACCTTCAAATTCTTTGCAATTTCTAATTTGCTGAAGTAGTGAATTCTTCTCATTTTCACTTCTGGTTACTTCTTGCATCTCCAAGCCTGAATGCTTGAATCCCCCATTGAGCAAAAAGAGTTCTGAATTGTCTTAAGCTCATTTCTCATCAACTATCAGTGACAAAGAGCACTACTTTTTGAACATAAAGACACACAACTGACACTATTAAAAAAACTGTTCATTTGAAGCATGGTGTAGTGTCTAATGGCCATGCAAGTGCATGCGACTGATATTCGTTAGAAGCTGTTTGACAACAGTCTGCTCACAGTTTTCCTTATCTAATCTGATTTAGACTGATTTGCAGTATAAAGGTCGAGCATGTGGTCAAGTCTTTTGTTACTTCTTTACCTGCCTTGTTTGCTGGTACAGGCTGACCCTGCCTGACCTGCACTATGATGAACATTCATAAAATTGTGACCATACAATTACACCTCATTCTTGACTTCTGGACAACACCATCTCCAGATCTAACAACATTGTGTATAGGTTTACTTTGTTTTTTCTATTATTCTTGGTGTAGCATTTTGCACCACCTTTTCAAATAAAAGACAATTTTTGCACTTAAAATTAGTTCTTTTGTTTGCTCTTACAACATTGCTACGTTACTAAAGTCTTTTCTCACAAATTCTTCAGATCAATAGTACAGCCTTCCGAACCCTCAACTATGAAGGTTTGTAAATCTGCATAGCCAATATCAGAAAGCTAACGGCAGCCTTGCTGAGTTCTGATATATTCCCACTATCGTGTGTCCACGTGGTTATGCTTTTACTGATCTTGTGTATTGAATGGTTTGAACTGAATGGCAGATATGAAGAGACTTTCACTGTGCCCAGGTCTTCTCTGTTAACCTTGTGTGTTTTCCCATTTCTGCTGTTGCTAAACCAGAGCACAGTGAGGTTTGAATTTAGGATTTTTTTTGAATAATTTAATGCCAAAGCATGGGTTGCTTTTGGTGACCGAACCTGCAAGATGAGCTTTGTTTTGAGTAACACTGAATAACTAGAAATAACTCTCTGTAATATTATCAGCTCTTAAAATAATGTTTCCCTTTTATAGGGCATCCATCATGTTTAAAATTCTCTCCAGAGTTAACAGCCCATGTGAAAACCTTAAGATGGCAGTGTATTGAGTGCAAGACTTGCAGTGCTTGTCGAGATCAAGGAAAAAATGCTGTAAGTATTATTTTTTTTCACGCTTCTAAAGATCATCTTTATCACTACATGTTTTGTAGAGGAGAAGAGTGGAAATTTAATGCATTTCATCAACTTCCCTCAAAGTTAGTAGAACATAGAACAGTACAGCACAGGAAAAGGCCATTCAGATCATAACCTTATGTCAAACTAATTAAATTAGTAATTAAATTTCACAGTAGAGGACACGTCTAATATGCCAAAGAATGATGTTATGGACGAAATGGGAGGTGAGGACCTTGATAAAATCACTGTCACTAAAGAGATAGTGATCAGCAAACTAGAGGGCCTGCAGGTCGATGTCCCCTGGTCCTGATGGAATGCATCCCAGGGTGCTAAAGGAATTGGCAGAGGTTATAGTAAATGCGTTGGTAATCATTCATCAAAACTCTATAGACTCTGGACAGGTCCTGGCAGATTGGGAGACAGCAAATAGAACCATAGAACATTACAGCACAGAAATAAGCCTTTTGGCCCTTCTTGGCTGTGCCGAACCATTTTTCTGCCTAGTCCCACTGACCTGCACCTGGGCCATATCCCTCCAAACCCCTCTTATCCATATACCTGTCCAAGTTTTTCTTAAATGTCAAAAGTGAGCCCGCATTCACCACTTCATCTGGCAGCTTATTCCACACTCCCACCACTCTCTGCGTGAAGAAGCCCCCCCCCCCATGTTCCCTTTAAACTTTTCCCCCTTCACCCTTATCCCATGACCTCTGGTTTTTTCCTCCCCTGGCCTCAGTGGAAAAAGCCTGCTTGCGTTCACTCTATCTATACCCATCATAATTTTATACACCTCAATCAAATCACCCCTCATTCTCCTACGCTCCGGGGAATAAAGTCCTAACCTATTCAACCTTTCTCTGTAACTCAGTTTCTCAAGCCCCAGAAACATTCTTGTAAACCTTCTCTGCACTCTTTCAACCTTATTAGTATCCTTCCTGTAATTAGGTGACCAAAACTGCACACAATTCTCCAAATTCAGTCTCACCAATGTCTTATACAACCTCACCATTATATTCCAACTCATACTCAATACTTTGATTTATAAAGGCCAATGTACCAAAAGCTCTCTTTACAACCCTATCTACTTGTGACGCCACTTTTAGGGAATTATGTATCTGTACTCCCAGATCCCTCTGTTCTACTGCACTCCTCAGTGTCCTACCATTTACCTTGTATGTTCTACCTTGGTTTGACCTTCCGAAGTGCAATACCTCACACTTGTCTGCATTAAACTCCATCTGCCATTTGTCAGCCAATTCCTTCAACTGGTCCAAATCCCTCTGCAAGCTTTGAAAACATTCCTCACTGTCCACTACACCTCCAATCTTTGTATCATCAGCAAATTTGCTGATCCAGTTTGCCACATTATCATCCAGATCATTGATATAGATGACAAATAACAATGGACCCAGCACTGATCCCTGTGGCACACCACTAGTCACAGGCCTCCACTCAGAGTAGCAATCCTCCATTACCACTCTCTGGCTTCTTCCATTGAACCAATGTCTAATCCAATTTACTACCTCTCCATGTATACCTAGCGACTGAATCTTCCTAACTAACCTCCCATGCAGGATCTTGTCAAAGGCCTTACTGAAGTCCATGTATACAACATCCACTGCCTTCCCTTCATCCACTTTTCTGGTAACTTCCTCGAAAAACTCTAATAGATTGGGTTAAACATGACCTACCATGCACAAAGCCATGTTGACTGTTTCTAATAAGTCCCTGTCTATCCAAATACTTGTAGATCCTATCTCTTAGTATTCCTTCCAATAATTTACCTACTACCGATGTCAAACTTACCGGCCTATAATTTCCTGGCTTACTTTTTGAGCCTTTTTTAAAGAATGGATCTACATGAGCTATCCTCCAATCCTCCGGCATCTGACCCGTGGATATGGACATTTTAAATATTTCTGCCAGGGCCCCTGCAGTTTCAACACTAGTCTCCCTCAAGGTCCGAGGCAATACTCTGTCAGGTCGTGGGGATTTATCTACTCTGATTTGCCTCAAGACAGCAAGCACCTCCTCCTCTTTAATCTGTATAAGTTCCATGACCTCCCTACTTGTTTGCCTTGTTTCCATAGACTCCATTCCAGTTTCCTTAGTAAATACAGATGCAAAAAAACCATTTAATATCTCTCCCATTTCTTTTGGTTCCATACATAGCCGACCACTCTGATCTTCAAGAGGACCAATTTTATCCCTTACTATCCTTTTGCTCTTAATATACTTGTAGAAGCTCTTAGGATTATCCTTCACCCTGACTGCCAAAGCAACCTCATGTCTTCTTTTAGTCCTCCTGATTTCTTTCTTAAGTATTTTCTTACTCTTTTTATACTCCTCAAGCATCTTATTTCCTCCCTGTTGCCTATACATGTTATACATCTCTCTTCTTCTTTATCAGAGTTCCAATATCCCTCGAGAGCCAAGGTTCCTTATTCTTATTCATTTTGCCTTTAACCCTGACAGGAACATACAAACTCTGCACTCTCAAAGTTTCTCCTTTGAAGGCCTCCCACTTACCAATCACATCCTTGCCAGAGAACAACCTGTCCCAATCTACGCTTTTTAGATCCTTTCTCATTTCTTCAAATTTGGCCTTTTTCCAGTTTAGAACTTCAACCTGAGGACCAGATCTGTCTTTATCCATGATCACGTTGAAACTAATGACGTTATGATCACTGGAACCAAAGTGTTTCCCTACACACACTTCCGTCACCTGCCCTAACTCATTTCCTAATAGGAGATCTAATATTGCATACTCCCTAGTTGGTACATCTATATATTGATTTAGAAAACTTTCCTGAACGCATTTCACAAACTCTAACCCATCTAGACCCTTAACAGTATGGGAGTCCCAATCAATGTGTGGAAAATTAAAATCCCCTACAATCACAACTTTCTGTCTCCTGCAGTTGTCTGTTATCTCTCTGCAGTTTTGCTCCTCCAATTCTCGCTGACTATTGGGTGGTCTATAATACAGCCCTATTAACATGGTCATACCTTTCCTTTTTCTCAGCTCCACCCATATGGCTTCAGTAGACAAGCCCTCTAATCTTTCCTGCCGAAGCACTGCTGTAATATTTTCCCTGACTAGCAAAGCCACCCCGCCCCCCACCCTTCATCCCTCTGCCTCTATCACATCTGAAACATCGGAACCCTGGAACATTGATCTGACAGTCCTGCCCCTCCTGTAGCCAAGTTTCAGTAATGGCTATGATGTCATAATTCCATGTGTCAATCCAGGCCCTCGGCTCGTCTGCCTTTCCCACAATATTCCTCGCATTGAAATATACACACCTCAGAAGATTATTACCACCACACACAACCTTACTATTTGTGACTTTGCATGAACTACTAACATCATTTATTTTACCCCCATTCCGCTATCTACTCTGGCACTTTGGTTCCCATCCCCCTGCAAATCTAGTTTAAACCCTCCCTAATAACACTAGCAAACCTCCCTGCAAGTATATTGGTCCCCTTGTAGTTCAGGTGTAACCCGTCTCTCTTGTACAGGTCCCACCTGCTCCAGAAGAGGTCCCAATGATCTAGAAATCTGAAACCCTGCCCCCTACACCAGTTTCTCAGCCACGGGTTCATTTGCCAGAGCATCCTACTCTTACCCTCACTGGCAAGTGGCACAGGCAGCAATCCGGAGATTACTACCCTCGAGGTCCTGTTTTTCAACTTCCTACCAAGCTCTCTGTACTCACTCTTCAGGACCTCCTGACTCTTTCTACCTATGTCATTGGTACAGATGTGCACCACGACATCTGGCTGATCACCCTCCCACTTCAGAATGCTGTGCACACGATCAGAGACATCTCTGACCCTGGCACCCGGGAGACAACAAACCATCCGGGAGTCTCTGTCACGACCACAGAATCTCCTGTCTGTACGCCTGACTGTGGAGTCCCCTATCACTACCGCTCTCTTCTTCCTCCCTCCCTTCTGCACTGCAGAACCAGACTCAGTGCCAGAGATTCGGCTGCCGCAGCTTGGCCCAGATAAGCCATTCCCCCCCCCCCCCCCCCCCAACAGTATCCAAATCGGTATACCTGTTCTGGAGGGGAATGACCACAGGGGAACCCTGCACTACCTGCCCTTTCCCCTTCCCTCACCTGACAATAACCTAGTTACCTGTGCCCTTTTCCTTAGGTGTAACTACCTCCCAGAAGCTACTATCTATAACCTGCTCAGTCTCCCGAATGATCCGGAGGTCATCCAGCTCCAGCTCCAGTTCCCTAACGTGGTTTATTAGGAGCTGCAGCTGGATGCACTTCTTGCAGGTATTGTTGTCAGGGACACCTAAGGTCTCCCTGACTTACCACGTCCTGCAAGAGGAGCATTCCAACATCCTGCCTGGCATATTTTATAGTCTGAACCAAAAAAAAAAGAAAAACAGGAACTTACCGGAACCTACCCTCGCCTCTGCCTGTTTCTCGCCTAAGCCTGATTAAGCTAAAGCTGTCCCACTCCGACTCAGTCCACTCCAATGATGGCCGTTGTATATGGCGGTCTCCCTTTCAAACCTTGGCGCGCTACGTCACGCGCCTGTGCAGTAGAGCCTCTTTTCCCCGATCAGTTAAAGAAAAGAAAAACGACCTTCCCTCAGCAATGCTTCATTCTTTCACTCTCAGCCTCTTGCTTTGATTGAAAAGTCACGCCACTTTTTAAAAAAGGATGTAGGCAAAAGACAGGCAACTTTCGGCCAGTTAGCTTCATGCCTATAGTCGGGAAAATGCTTGAAGCTGTCATTAAGGAAGAAGTAACAAAACATTTAGAAAGGAGTGGTTCCATTAGACAGACTCAGCATGGATTCAGGAAGGGCAGGTCCTGTTTGACAAATTTACTGGAGTTCTTTGAGGGCATAATGAGTGCAATGGATGGAGGGGAACGGGTGGATGTCACATACTTGGATTTCCAGAAGGTGTTCGATAAGGTGCTGCACAAGAGACTTATAAATAAGATACGGATGCATGGAATCGGAGGAAGTGTATTGGCATGGATAGTGGATTGGTTAACCAGTAGAAGGCAGAGAGTTGGTATAAATGGGTGTTTCTCCGGTTGGCAGTCAGTGGTGAGTGGGGTGCCGCAGGGGTCGGTGCTGGGCCTGCAGCTGCTTACCATTTACATTGATGATTTGGAAGAGGAGACTGAGTGTAGTGTAGCAAAATTTGCTGATGACACTAAGCTGAGTGGAAAAGCAAATTATACAGAGGATGTGGAGAGTCTGCAGAGGGATATAGATAGGTTAAGTGAGTTGGCCAAGGTCTGGCAGATGGAATACAATGTTGGTCAATGCGAGATCATGCACTTTGGAAGGAATAATAGAAGAGCAGATTATTATTTAAATGGTGAAAGACTGCATCATGCTGTTGTGCAGAGGGAGTGCTTGTTCATGAATCGCTAAAAGTTAGCTTGCAGGTACAACAGGTTATTAAGAAGGCAAAGGAAATGTTGGCCTTCATTGCTAGAGGGATTGAATTCAAGAGCAGGGAGGTCATGCTGCAACTATGCAGGGTACTGGTGAGGCCGCACCTGGAGTACTGTGTGCAGTTCTGGTCTCCATACTTGAGGAAAGATGTACTGGATTTGGAGGCAGTACAGAGGAGGTTCACCAGGTTGATTCCAGGGATGAAGGGATTAACCTATGAGGAGAGGTTGAGTTGCCTGGGACTATACTCTCTGGAGTTCAGAAGAATGAGAGGGGATCTTATAGTGTTACGTTCCCCAGTAACCGGGTAGTTTTCCAGCAAAGATAGATGGATCCACCGAAGCCTGATGCTACTATTTTCAAACGTTTTTATTTATAAAGGGGCACAAACATATGGTTAATACAAAACATTCAGATCATATACGTCGTCACAACTCAATCTAAAGCACAGGTATAGTAATAATCAATCAGAAATAAGCTCTACAGTTGTCTAGGGGTAATGTAGATATATATTGTTTACTGGATATTTAAAAGTCTTTTTGCGGTCACTGCAGTTCCACCAGCCGCCGTCGTTTGTGGTGTCGCGTTGGTGCACTTTTGTTAGAAAGAGAGAGAGAACGAAACATTTACCCGACAGGTTTTCCAACCTGTAGGAGGTAGTCGGAAGTCTCGTTGGGGAATGGACTCTCATCTGTGGCTTCCCCTGTAGCTAGGCCGTTCTTCCGTGGTGAGGTCGCCAATCCCAGGCAAGGGAAGGACGCACACGAACCCCACCACCGGCTGTCGCTCTCTAAACGCAGTTGCAGGAATTCTCGCGTATCTTCCGGTGCGTCTGGCGCCCCGCCTCGGCAGCCCACCTTTTATCTGGACGGGCAGGGTTGTAGATGTCCATCAGGGTAGGGGGGGCGAGGCAATCCTTCCCCCATCACCCATCTCACATTGCCCTGAGATTTTGCACGTAGGCCAATTCCTTATCCCACAAAGGTGTCTCCCAAGACAATGGCTATGTCCGAGGCTTTTGTCTTGTTGAGCGACCAGCCCACTTTGCCCGAGGGCTTTACACGTTGTTTTCATGAGACAATAGTCAAAGAGTCGCTTTATTCTGCTTCCCTGGGGAACGTGGTCTTCAGCACGTCTCCCTCTCTCTCTTGGGTCATTTGACCCCCCCTTGACTAGGGCTCTTGCGAATCTCACAAAGGAGGGGGCTGGGGTCATAACAATAGAAACATACAAAATTTTGAAAGGAATAGATAAGATAGAAGTAGCAAAGTTTCTGTTGGTAGGTGAGACTAGAACTAGGGGACATTGCCTCAAGATTCAGGGGAAGAGATTTAGGATGGAGATGAGGAGAAACTGTTTTTTCCAGAGAGTGGTGAATCTGTGGAATTCTCTGCCCAGGGAAGCAGTTGAGGCTTCCTCACTAAATATATTTAAGAAACAGTTAAGTAGGTTTTTACATAGTAAGGGAATTAAGGGTTATGGGAAAAATGCAGGTTTACAGACAGATCAGCCATGATCTTATTGAATGGCAGGGCAGGCTCAATGGGCTGGATGGCCTACTCCTTCTCCTATTTCTTATGTTCTAATTAAACAACTCCCTTATGCCTACATAATGCCCACATCCTTCCATTTTCTGGGCATTCATGTGCCTACCTGAGACCCTCTTGAGTACCTCTATGGTATTTACCTCCATACCACCCCAGGCTGTATACTCCAGGCACCCACCACTGTCTGTGTAGGGAATAAAAACTTGCCCTGCACATCACTGAACTTAACCCCACACTTTAAATACATGCCCTATGGTATACACATTTCAAACCTAGGAGAAAGATACAAGCCATCTATTCTATCTATTCCACTTATAATTTTATAAAGAAATAGTAATGGGGGACAAATAAATGGCAAATGAACTGAAGTATTTTGCATCATTTTTCAGAGAACACCAGCAGTATGCCAGAAATGTGAGTGTGTCAGAGGGCAGAAGTGAGTGAAATTGCTATTACTAAGGTGAAGGTGCTTCGGAAGCTGAGAGGTCTTTATGTAGATGTCATCTGGACCAGATGGACTACACCCGAGTTCTGAGAGAGGTAGCTGAAGAGGTTACAGAGACATTAGTTGTGATCATTCAAGAATGATGGTAGGAGTAAAGAAGGCTATGGTCCTGGTGTGGGTCGATGGGAGTAGGCAGTTTAAATAGTTTCAGTGTGGACTAGATGGGCCAAAGGCCCTGTTTCTATGCTGTACTTTTCTATGACTCTAATCACTAGATTCTGGAATGGTCCCAGAGGACTGGAAAATTGCAAATGTCACTCAATTCTTTAAGAAGGGAGGGAAACAAAAGGAAGGAAATTATAAACCAGTTAGCCTGACTTCCGTGGTTAGAAACAAAGAAAATAGGTGCAGGAGTAGGCCATTCGGCCCTTCGAGCCTGCACCGCCATTCAGTATGATCATGGGTGATCATCCAGCTCAGAACCCTGTACCTGCTTTCTCTCCATACCCCCTGATCCCTTTAGCCACAAGGGCCATATCTAACTTCCTCTTAAATATAGCCAATGAACCGGCCTCAACTGTTTCCTGTGGTAGAGAATTCCACAGATTCACCACTCTCTGTGTGAAGAAATTTTTCCTCATCTCGGTCCTAAAAGGCTTCCCCTTTATCCTTAAACTGTGATCCCTTGTTCTGGACTTCCCCAACATCGGAAACAATCTTCCTGCATCTAGCCTGTCCAATCCCTTTAGAATTTTATATGTTTCAATAAGATCCCCCCTCAATCTTCTAAATTCCATTGAGTATAAGCCTAGTCGATCCAGTCTTCCAGGTTGGGAAGACATTGGAGTCTATTATTAAGAATGGTGTTTTGAGTTACTTGAAGGCACATGATAAAATAGGCCAAAGTCAGCATGGTTCCCTTAAAGGTGGTAAGGGAGGCAAATGCAATGTTAGCCTTTGTTTCAAGAGGGCTAGAATATAAAAGCAAGGATGTAATACTATAGCTTTATAAAACATTGGTCAGACTGCACTTGGAGTATTGTGACAACAACACACACAAAATGCTGGTGGAACACAGCAGGCCAGGCAGCATCTATAGGGAGAAGTGCTGTCGATGTTTCGGGCCGAGACCCTTCGTCAGGACTAACCGAAAGGAAAGATAGTAAGAGATTTGAAAGTAGTGGGGGGAGGGGGAAATGCGAAATGATAGGAGAAGACCGGAGGGATTGGGATGAAGCTAAGAGCTGGAAAGGTGATTGGCGAAAGTGATACAGAGCTGGAGAAGGGAAAGGATCATGGGACGGGAGGCTTCGGGAGAAAGAAAGGGTGAGGGGGGGAGCACCAGAGGGAGATGGAGAACAGGCAAACAACTAAATATGTCAGGGGTGGGGTAAGAAGGGGAGGAGGGACATTAACGGAAGTTAGAGATGTCAATGTTCATGCCATCAGGTTGGAGGCTACCCAGCCGGTATATAAGGTGTTGTTCCTCCAACCTGAGTTTGGATTCATTTTGACAATAGAGGAGGCCATGGATAGACATATCAGAATGGGAATGGGACGTGGAATTAAAATGTGTGGCCACTGGGAGATCCTGCTTTCTCTGGCAGACCGAGCGTAGGTGTTCAGCGAAATGGTCTCCCAGTCTGCGTCGGGTCTCACCAATATATAAAAGGCCTCACTGGGAGCACTGGACGCAGTATACCACACCAGCCGACTTACAGGTGAAGTGTCGCCTCACCTGGAAGGACTGTCTGGGGCCCTGAATGGTGGTGAGGGAGGAAGTGTAAGGGCAGGTGTAGCACTTGTTCCGTTTGCAAGGATAAGTGCCAGGAGGGAGATCGGTGGGAAGGGATGGGGGGGACGAGTGAACAAGGGAGTCACGTAGGGAGTGATCCCTGCGAAAAGCAGAAAGGGGGGGAGGGAAAAATGTGTTTGGTAGTGGGATCCCGTTGGAGGTGGCGGAAGGTGGCGGAGAATTATACGTTGGACCTGGAGGCTGGTGGCGTGGTAGGTAAGGACAAGGGGAACCCTATCTTGAGTGGGGTGGCGGGTGGATGGGGTGAGGGCAGATGTGCGGGAAATGGGAGAGATGCATTTGAGAGTAGAGTTGATGGTGGACGATGGGAAGCCCCTTTGTTTAAAAAAGGAAGACATCTCCTTCGTCCTGGAATGAAAAGCCTCATCCTGAGAGCAGATGCGGCAGAGACGGAGGAATTGTGAGAAGGTGATAGCCTTTTTGCAAGAGACAGGGTGGGAAGAGGAATAGTCCAGGTAGCTGTGAGAGTCTGTAGGCTTATAGTAGATATCAGTAGATAATCCATCTCCAGAGATGGAGACAGAAAGATCAAGAAAAGGGAGGGAGGTGTTGAAAATGGACCAGGTAAATTTGAGGGCAGGGTGAAAGTTGGAGGCAAAGTTAATGAAGTCGACGAGCTCAGCACGCGTGCAAGAGGCAGCGCCAATGCAGTTGTCGATGTAGCGAAGGAAAAGAGGGGGATGGATACCAGTATAGACTTGGAGCATGGACTGTTCCACAAAGTCAACAAAAAGGCAGGCATAACTGGGACCCATACGGTGCCCATGGCTACACCCTTAGTTTGGAGGAAGTGGGAGGAGCCAAAGGAGAAATTATTGAGAGTAAGAACTAATTCTGCTAGACGGAGGAGAGTGGTGGTAGAGGGGAATTGGTTAGGTCTGGAATCCTATATTGTGTGGAGTATTGTGAGCAGTTTTGGGCCCTTTAATAAAAGATAAGTTTCAATAAGTACATTTAACGTTAGAGAAATGTATACAATATACATCCTGAAGTTCTTTTTCTGCGCAAAAGTCCACGAAACAGAGGAGTGCTCCAAATAAAGCATCAGCACCCTCCACTGAGTACTCAAGTGTACAGCAAAGCGTCAGTAAAGACACAGACTTGCAGTACTCCAAAGACTACTCATTCACCCAGTAATTTGACATCCCACAGGCTCTCTCTCTCCCTAATAAGGGAGAAAGAGGTGTCCCTGTTTCACGGATATGTGGTATAGGAGAGGGTCCAGAAGAGGTTAATGGGAATGATTTCAGGAATGAAGGGGTTAATGTATAAGGCGTATTTAATGCCTCTGAGCCAGTACACACTGGAGTTTAGAAGAGTGATAGGAGATCTCATTGAATATTGAAAGGCCTAGATGGAGTGGATGTGAAAAGGATGTTTTCCACAATGGGAGAATCTAGGACCAGAGGGCACAGCCTCAGAATAGAGGGACATCACTTTGGAACACAGATGAGGAGGAATTTCTTTAGCCAGAGAGTAGTGAATCACTGGAATTCAATGCCATAGATAGCCATGGAGGCCAAGTCATTAGGTGTATTTAAAGCAGAGGTTGATAGTTTCTTATTAGTAAAGACATCAAAGGTTATGGGGAGAAGGCAGGAGAATGGGATTGAGGGGAATAATAAATTGGCCATGATGGAATGTTGGAGCAGACTCAATAGTTTGAATGGCCTAATTCTGCTTCTGTATTTGATGGACTTAAACTTCTTATCAAATCTCCCTTAAGCCTTCTCTGTTCCAGAGAAAACAAAGTTTATCCAACTTCTCCTTTTAGCACATGCTCTCTAATCCAGGCAACATCCTGGTAAGCCACTGCGTCATCTCCAAAACCTTGATATACTTCCTTTAATGGGGAGTCCAGAACTGAATGCAAAATAGCAGATATAGCCTAACTAAAGCTTTATAAAACTGTAATGTAACTTCCCAACTCTTAAACTCACTTGCTCAACTAATAAAGGCAAGTATGCCTTCTTAACCACCCTGTCAACCTGTGCAGACACTTTCAGTGAACTGTGGACTTGGATCCCAAGATCCCTCTGTACTTCAACACTTATGCACCTTGTCATTAACGGTGCTCTATCACTTTACATTTGATCTCCTAAAGTGCAACACTTTGCATTTGGCTGGGTTAAACTCCATCTGCATTTCTCTACCCATATCTGAAGATGATTTGTATACCTCACTATATCCTTCCTTTACTAGTCTTCTGCACTATCCACAGTACCATTTAGATAAGGATAGGATGCAGTTTGTTACCCTTTACAGCAAATCTGTCTGTTGGAATGAAGAATGTCCTTGTAGACAGAATCGGATTCAGTTTTATTATCACTGCCTTACATGACATGAAATTTGTTGTTTTGCAGCTTCAGAACAGCACAAAGATATAACATTAAGCTACAAAATAAATAAATAGCACAAAGGAATAATGAGGTAGTGTTTATGGTTCATGAACTTTCAGGAACCTGTTGGCATGGTGTAAGAATTGATTCTGAATTTCTGAGTGTAGATCCTCAGGCTCCTATAGCACCTGGTAGTAATGAGAAAAGGGCATGTCCTTGATGGTGAGGGCCTTAATGATGGATGCCACCACCTTGAAGCACTGTCTCTTAATGATGTATTTGATGGTGGGGAGAGTTGTGCCCATGATGGAGTTGAATGAGTCTGTAACTTGGTGGGTTCTTGCAGCCTGTGATGCAACCAGTCAGACTCTTCTCCAATGTACATCTTTTGAAATTTGCAAGAGCCTCTGATGTATGAAATCTCCTCAAGCTCCTTAACAAAAAATAGAGCCACTGTCATGCCTTGTTCACGATTGAAACAATGTGTTAGGCCCAGGACAAATCCTCTGAAATGACAAAACATCCAGAAAATCTCACCCTTTTTATTACAGATCCCTCATTGACAATTGGTGTATGTTCTCCTGACTTCCCCTTCCAGAAATCCAACAATCCATTCCATGTTCCAGCTGGCACTGAGTGGGAGGTTATTGTTGTGACACCACAGCCAGATGATCTGTCTCACTCTTGTATGTCATCATTGCCATCTGAGGCTTTACAAACAACCATGGTGTCATATATGACTGAATAGATGGTTTTTGAGTTGTGCTTAGCCACAGTCATAAATGTAGAGAATATAGAGTAGTGGTCTAAGCACACATCCTTGAGGTGCGCCTGTGGGATACATCAGTGAGGAGGCGATGTTATTTCTGATCCACACTGACTGTGCCTTCTGATGAAGAATCAAGGATCCAGCTGCTAAGGAAGGTACAGAGCCCATCTTCTGAAGTTTGGTGGTTAATACTGACAGATGATGGTGCTGACTCTTCCTCACTGTTGAAGAATTCAGATCTTTTATCCTTCTTGTGTTAGTAAAGAAAGCAACACAAAACTAGTAGAGGATCCTTCGTAAGTCCCAAAATGCATGTCCAACTTAGTGGCTTTAAAATATATTCTCCTAGAAGAATACCTAAATAGTGCATTGTACTGCTGCTGCAAAACAACAAACAATGAATTTCAGAACATTTGTCAGTGATAATAAACCAGATTCTGATGGCCAGTTGTATAAAGCGCAATCCTGAATATGGCCATGAGATGAAAATCAGACCAGTTTATATGAGGAAGGCTCTTGCCTCCTCCACCAACACCTTGCCAGCACTCCACCTGTTACTCCCTTTTTCCTCATGTGCTTGTTGTATTCCCCCAAGTTTCACCCTTCACAACATTTTGGAGTGTTTAATAGCTGTCTCTTCCATTCTTTCCTTTGTGTCTCCATCTTCAGCCTGCTGCTTTGGCCTTCTTTCTGCAAATATCTTAGGTCAACTTACTGCCATAAAACCTACTCTCATCTAGTGTTGAGGCTCCTTTCCAAAGTATCAACATTTCAACACTGAGATTTTTTTCCTCAAGGTGTTAATGGATATGGAGCAAAGGTGATGAATGGGGTTAGCATACAGATCAGCTATGTCCTAATTGAATGAAAAACACATTTGTAAGTATGAATGGCCTAGTCCTGTTACTGGGAAGAGAATACATTTTCCACCCAAGCCAGCTTTATATTCAAGTATTTTAAATCTTGTCCCATTACCATCTACTGAGGTTAACTAAGATTGGTGGTCCTTCAAAACCTGATTCTTTCAGTTTTATTAGTGAATGCTGAATAAATGTATAGAAGTACCATCCAGGAGGGAATCTGCAGATGCTGGAAATTCAAGCAACACGCACAAAATGCTGGTGGAATGCAGCAGGCCAGGCAACATCTATAGGAAGAAGCACTGTCGACGTTTTGGGCCAAGACCCTTCGTCAGGCCTAACTGAAAGAAGAGATAGTAAGATTTGAGAGTGGGAGGGGAGATCCAAAATGATAGGAGAAGACAGGAGGGGGATGGATGAAGCTAAGAGCTGGAAAGTTGATTGGCAAAAGGGATACACAGCTGGAGAAGGGAGAGGATCATGGGACGGGAGGCCTAGGGAGAAAGAAAGGGGGAGGGGAGCACCAGAGGGAGATGGAGAGTAGGCAAGGAGTGATTGTGAGAGGGACAGAGAGAGAAAAGAAAAAAGGAGGAAAAATAATAAATAAACAGATAGATAAATAAATTAATAAACAAGGGATGGGGTAAGAAGGTGAGTGGGGTATTAATGGAAGTTAGAGAAATCAGTGTTCATGCCATCAGGTTGGAGGCTACCTGGACGGAATATAAGATGTTGTTCCTCCAACCTGAGTGTGGCTTCATCTCGACAGTAGAGGAAGCCATGGATAGACATATCAGACTGGGAATGGGACGTGGAATTAAAATGTGTGGCCACTGGGAGATCCTGCTTTCTCTGACAGACAGAGCATAGGTGTTCAGCAAAACAGAGTCCCAGTCTGCGTCGGGTCTCACCAATATATAGAAGGGAACACAGGACACAGTATATCACATCAGCCGACTCACAGGTGAAGTGTCGCCTCACCTGGAAGGACTAGGGCCCTGAATGGTGGTGAGGGAGGAAGTGTTAAGGGCAAGTGCGTTGGCTGGTGTGATATACTGCGTCCGATGCTCCTGGTGCGGCCTTCTATATATTGGTGAGACATGACGTAGACTGGGAGACCGTTTCGCTGAACACCTAACGCTCTGTCCGCCAGAGAAAGCAGAATCTCCCAGTGGCCACTCATTTTAATTCCACGTCCCATTCCCACTCTGATATGTCCATCAATGGCCTCTACTGTCAAGATGTAGCCACACTCAGGTTGGAGGAACAACACCTTATATTCTGTCTGGGTAGCCTCCAACCTAATGGCATGAACATTGATTTCTCTAACTTCTGTTAATGCCCCCCTACCCTTCTTACTCCATCCTCTATCTATCTACCTATTTATTTAATTACCCATCCCTTTTTTCTTTTCCCTCCTTCTTCTCTCTCTGTCCCTCTCACAATCACTCCTTGCCTGCTCTCCATCTCCCTCTGGTGCTCTCCTCCCCCTTTTTTTTTCTCACTAGGCCTCCCATCCCATGACCCTCTTCCTTTTCCAGCTGTGTATCCCTTTTGACAATCAACTTTGGAGCTCTTAGCTTCATCCCTCCCCCTCCTGTCTTCTCCTATCATTTCAGAACTCCCCCTCCCCCTCCCACTTTCAAATCTCTTACTATCTCTTCTTTCTGTTAGTCCTGATGAAGGATCTCAGCCCAAAGCGTCGACTGTACTTCTTCCTATATATGCTGCCTGGCCTGCTGCGTTCACTGGCATTTTGTGTGTGTTGCTTGAATTTCCAGCATCTGCAGATTTCCTTATGTTTTTTTAATTTCATGTATTTTGTATTCTTGATGTGTTAGGGTACATTTGTTTCTTAGTACAGCTTAAGTCTGAGAAGTTTGGCCCAATGGTTGGGGGTAAAATTCCAAATTGGATAAATTACAGTTTCCAGATGGATAATCCTCTACATAAGGGTTGTGAACATCCAGATGCTGAGTATATTCAATGCCTAAATTGATAAGATAGGCAAAAGGCACTAAGATTGAATAGTGGGGCAAGTAGTCTACTCCTACTGCGACATGTTCTTTGAATGAAATACACAATTTTTGTAAAGAAGTAATTTAAATAGCAGCTCATAATTTGCATTTGTAATTCCCATGAAATTGTCAGCATTCACAGTTATTACATTGTGAAACTGATAATGAACAGTTGAACATAAAAATTTAGATTGTCCATGCTCTTTAGTGGCATTTGTGTCATGTGAAATAAAAGAATTGTGGAAAACCTTATGGACTCATCTGGGTGTAAAGATCTTGTGCTTTTTTATACAAGTGTGAATAAATTTGTAAGAGGTAAACAATGGCAGTCCACTGTAACTGTCTAGAAAATAGCCAGGATCTAAAAAGCATAACTTTATGCATTTCCTCAGTTAAATTTTACATACTAATTTTTAATTATTATATTTTGAGGTTGCAGTCTTTACTTCATTCTCAGTAAAGTGTGCCTGGAATCCACTGCCAGAGGTGGTTATAGAAGCAAATCTGATAAAAGGCATCTGAGAAACTCTTAAGTAAGCACACGGATGTCCACAAAATGGAGGGATATGGACATCATGTAGGCAAAATGGATTAGTTTAATTAGGCTTTTAATTACGTTTAATTAGTTAAGCACAACATCGTGGGTTAAGGCCCTATCCTGTACTGTATTTTTGTATGTTCTGTAGCTCTTACTGGTGACAAATACACTAGAGTGAGATTGAAACAGTTGAGTAAAATTAACAAACTGATTAAAGTTAAAACTTGTGATCTTCCCTTCAAAGCAAAACAAGAAAATAGGGTAGGATTAGGTCAAGAGGTCCCTCAAACTATCCCTGTCATTCATTGTGATCATGGCCGCAACTCCATACCCTGCTTCAATCTATCAAATAGAACATAGAACATAGAATAGTACAGCACATTACAGGCCCTTCGTCCCACAATGTTGTGCCGACCCTCAAACCCTGCCTCCCATATAGCCCCCCAACTTAAATTCCTCCACATACCTGTCTAGTAGTCTCTTAAACTTCACTAGTGTATCTGTGTCCACCACTGACTCAGGCAGTGCATTCCACGCACCAACCACTCTCTGAGTAAAAAACCTTCCTCTAATATCCCCCTTGAACTTCCCTCCCCTTATCTTAAAGCCATGTCCTCTTGTACTGAGCAGTGGTGCCCTGGGGAAGAGGCGCTGGCTGTCCATTCTGTCTATTCCTCTTAATATCTTGTACACCTCTATCATGTCTCCTCTCATCCTCCTTCTCTCCAAAGAGTAAAGCCCTAGCTCCCTTAATCTCTGATCATAATCCATACTCTCTAAACCAGGCAGTGTCTCGGTAAATCTCCTCTGTACCCTTTCCAATGCTTTCACATCCTTCCTATACTGAGGCAACCAGAACTGGACACAGTACTCCCAAGTGTGGCCTAACTAGAGTTTTATAGAGCTGCATCATTACATCGCGTCTCTTAAACTCTATCCCTCGATTTATGAAAGCTAACACTCCGTAAGTAACTACCCTATCTGCCTGTGAGGCAACTGTGAGGTAGCTTAATACTTATCCACTGTACATCCACCTTAAATGCTTTAGTAATCCGGCCTCCAGCTCTCAATGGAATAAAGAAATCTGGAGATTCACAACCCTTGGCTTGGAGAAATGTTTATACCTCTCAGTTTTAAATGGATCTCCCTCACCTTTTAGTTGTCTCCTTGTTTGAGACTCTTTCACTGGTGAAAACATCCCAGCATCTGCTCTTTCAAATCCCTTAAGATCTTACATGTTTGACTAAAGTCACACCCCTCATTTTTAAAGTCTGAGGAATACAGAGCTAAACTATTTAGTCCTGCCGTAGGGCAATTATATAATGTAATCATGCCAAAAAACTACATTCATTATTTACTTAAGTGCTTGGAAAGAGTTTGGAAAAAAATATTAAAAAGAATTGTACATTGGAATGCTTCATAATTTTTCTCTCCTGTAGGATAACATGCTTTTCTGTGACTCCTGTGATCGAGGGTTTCACATGGAATGTTGCGACCCGCCTTTATCCAGAATGCCAAAAGGTATCATTAAACTAAATCTGTTAATGAATTTAGAACTTAATTCAAAATGTACTCGGATGCATTTACCATTATGGAATGATTAGATTTGAAGATATTTTGAGTTAAACTTCATTAATCATTTTTCTCCCAAGAAAATTTTGCTTCCCCTTGTGCACAGATGTTGATAATTTAGAGCTAGATTTGCCACCTGATGATGGATAGTATTTTCTGAGTGTTAAGCAAGAAAGCTTTGAACAAGTTAAAGTTATATCCCATTGATCTGTTCATTGTACAATGCACTTGCTATAATTTTCAGCTTTATCAAGTTCAAGTTTAATTGTCATTCAACCATACACATGAATACAGCCAAACAAGACAGCATTTCTCCAGGGCCAAGCGGCAAACCACAGTACCAACAGTCATCCACAGCACACAACACACATAGATCAATCAATAAGTCAGTAGGTACATTTAATGTGAGAGAAATGTATATAATATACATCCTGGAAATTAAAAATCATGCAAAAACAGAAATAATATATATTTAAAAAGTGAGGTAGTGTTCATTGGTTTGATGTCCATCTAGGAATCTGATAGCAAAGGGGAAGAAGCTGTTCCTGAATCGCTGAGTGTGCGCCTTCAGGCCTCTGTACCTCCTACCTGATGGTAACAATGAGAAAAAGGCATGCCCTGGGTGCAGGGGGTCCTTAATAATGGAAACTTCCTTTCTGAAACACTGCTCTTTGAAGATGTCCTGAGTACTTTGTAGGCAAGTACCCAAGATGGAGCCGACTAGACTTACAACCCTCTGCAGCCTGTCAGAATGCTCTTTAAAACTCCTAATGGATTCTAGTCACTGTCTTGCCTTCTTTATAGCTGCATCGATATGTTGGGACCAGGTCTGGTCCTCAGATATCTTGACACCCAGGAACTTGAAACTGCTCACTCTGTCCACTCAAAAAAACCCTGCAGATTCTGGAAATCTGAAATAAAAACAGGAATGCTAGAAATATGTTGTAAGTCAAATTGAGGAGAAAGACAGTTAAACTTTAGGAAATGACCTTTCATCATTTTGTATCTACTTGGCCTAAACCTCAATCCAAGCCTATATCCAGCTATAGAGCTGGGTCTATTGTACTGGTAAGTACATGTCTGTCACTCTGAAATACTGGGGCACACTACTGAGTATATATCGTCACTATATAACAGAGGTACAGTGCTTGGGAACAAGTTTGTCACTGTAACACTGGGAAACATTACTAGTGAGCACATATATAGTACATTGTTAGGGTAAACTGTATTGTTGGGTAAAGATCTTTCACTATGGCGAGAGTACTGTACAGATGGGCATAGGTCTAACTTCAAGATGCTTACAGTACTCATGGGTATGGGCCTCTTGCTAGAACGAGTTTGGAGGCGACATCGGATGCACGGCACCTCTGGCAGGGTCTGCAAGACATTACTTTCTACAAAGCGGAACAAAGCAGTTTCAGTAGTATGAATGGTAGCGATGCTTCACTACCAGAAGAACTCAACACCTTCTATGCATGCTTTGAAAAGAAGAACACAACTACAGCTGTGAAGATCCCTGTTGCACATGATGACCCTGTGATCTCCATCTCAGAGGCTGTCTTTAAAGAGAGTGAACCCTTGCAAGGTAGAAAGTCCCGATGGAGTACCTGGTAAGGCTCTGAAAACCTGTGCCAACCAACTAGCAGGAGTATTCAAGGACATTTTCTACCTCTCACTGCAATGGGTGGAAGTTTCCACTTGCTTCAAAAGGGCAACAATTATACCAGTGCCTTAGAAGAATAATGTGGGCTGCCTTAATGACTATCGCCCAGTAGCACTCACATCGACAGTGATGAAGTGCTTTGAGAGATTGGTCATGACTAGACTGAATTCCTGCCTCAGCAAGGATCTGGACGCATTGCAATTTGCCTATTGCCACAATAGATCAACAGCAGACGCATTCTCAATGGCAGTCCACACGGCTGAAAACTGGACAACACAAACACCTACGTCAGGATGCTGTTCGTCGACTATAGCTCAGCATTTCATACTGTCATTCCCACAGTCCTGATTGAGAAGTTGCAGAACCTGGGCCTCTGTACCTCCCTCTGTAATTGGATCCTCCACTTCCTAACTGGAAGACCACAATCTGTGCGGATTGGTGATAATATATCCTCACTGACGATCAACACTGGCGCATCTCAGGGGTGTGTGCTTAGCCCACTGCTCTACTCTCTCTATATACGTGACTGTGTCACTAGGCATAGCTCAAATACCATCTATAAATTTGCTGATGATACAACCATTGTTAGTAGAATCTCTTTCTTTTTCAATCTTTTTATTATTAATATCAACATAATAAGATTGATACATAGATAATGGGATTACAAACATACACATTTCAACTGAACATGAGAGAATACATAAGCAATAGTTACAGTATAAATGAGTCTTCCCAAATCATGGACGATACAAGTAACCAATAAACAAGGCAAACCTAGGTATATCGTAATATGTATTTTAAAAAAAACAGAGACTTCCGGTAAGATGGCGATAGTTTAGCTGCTCCGAACTTTTGTTCCATTACTGTCGCTATCTTTGCACTAAATGTCTCCATTTTTTAAACCTTAGTTAGGAATTTTTTCGGTATCTCTTACTTGCCTGTGAATATATCTAACTTACAATGTCTAGCAAGAGTTCTAAATCCGGGAGAAAAGAAGCTATCGCTCCCTCGGACGAGACTTTGGTTGCGCTCGGAAAGCTCCGAGACGAAATTTTAAAGGAATTTAAAACCGCTTTCAAACAGTTGGAAGACAAACTGGATCGGATCAACGATAAAGTGGACAAACATGCTGAACACTTGTCTCGCATCGATTTGACTTCTGAGGATTTAGAAAGTCGTGTTCGATACTTGGAGACTCTCTGTTCCAGTTTAGAGGAAAAATCTAACAAACTTCTTTCCAAAATGGTGGATCTCGAAAATCGCAGCAGACGCTGCAACCTCAGAATTCTTGGATTGCCAGAGGCGACCGAACAGGAATCAACCGTGAAGTTTTTCGCCGAGTTTCTCTGTGAGATATTCGGGAAAGATTTGCTTCCGAAGCCGCCCGAGCTCGAACGGGCACACAGAGTTTACGTTCCCCCCGGAATTCTGGGCTCCCATCCGCGACCAGTGGTCTTGTGTTTCCATCAATACCAGGTAAAACACAGTCTGATTGTAGAGGCGCGTCGCAGGGGGTCTTTTCCTTTCCAGGATACAACCATTCGCTTTATGGAAGATTTTGCACCCCAGACCTTAAAGATGCGCGCTGAGTTTAAAGGCGCAATGAAAGTGCTTTTTGATCGTGGTTTCAAACCTTCTCTTTGCAATCCTGCCGATCTACGAATCAAGCTTAATACCGGGAAATACAAGTGGTTCAAATCAGCGAAGGAAGCTGAAGCATTTGTGGCAAGTCTTCCGGCTATCCAGTCATCTTCGGAATCTGATCGGACCTCCTAAAATGGTGGATAAGTACTCCTCGTAGTGAAATTACTTTTTCTGGACTCAGACTTCACTTGAATCACTCAGACATTATTCATTGAAACTTTGAGGACTGTTGACAATCTCTCCCGGGATTTGGTGTGTGTGTAATCTATTTTTATTCTTGTATAGCTTTACCTGCAGAGTTCTACAACTAACTCTAGCTTGTTTTGGAGGTTCGGGGTCTTTGGTGAGGGCCTCCCTGTTTGTTGGTTCACAGTTTAATTGTTGATTTATTTTTCCTTTTTTTAAATATTTATTTTATCTTTTTTTTTTCTTCACCCCTTTTTTCTAATCTGAATTTTTTTCTCCCCTCTCTGTAAATGGTTGATAAATACTCGTCTTGAATTTGTAACTTTCCCCTTCCTCTTCTTTTTTCTTTTTCTTTCTTACCTTTTTTTTCCCTTTCTCCTGCTTTATTCTTCTATAATTTTTCGCGGGTAGGTTAGTTTTGGTTTTCTTCCGATTTTCTCTGTATTAAGTTTTATATTTCTGCAGAAGGTGTTCTAATCTGTAGTTATGTTTTCTAGTGCATAAATTAGTTACTATTTGCTATAGTATTTATACGGAACTGTTGTTAATGACACAGATCTGGAAGTTGTATTTGGGTTAATTTTTTTGGTAGAGCTAGCTACTTGTTTTGGTAGCCGTCTAGTTTTGGGTTGTGCGGATGGGGTGGGTTTTCCAGTTCCAACATCACTCACTGTATTTATTGTTTCTCTTTATTGCTCAGGACATGTTTATATTTTGACTTTACGAATCTATGTTTACATCTCTGCTCCCAGACTGCTATTGTACTGCTTGACTTTTTATATGCCTGCTGCCTTTTATGCATTAGCAATTGATAATGGCTAGTGCACTTAAATTCGTGAGCTGGAATGTAAAGGGATTGAACCACCCTGTTAAAAGGAGGAAGGTATTCTCACATATCAAACAACTCAAAGCTGACATTGCTTTCCTTCAAGAAACTCATATTCGTTGTTTTGATAACTCCCGGCTTCTGTCAAAGTGGGCGGGTCAGCATTTTCATTCATCCTTTGCCGCTAAAGCTAGGGGAGTCTCCATTCTTATTAACTCAAATATTCCTTTTGAACTCCATAATAAAATATCTGATACAAATGGCCGTTTTATTATTGTTTCTGGTAAACTATATAACTCTAAAGTTGCACTAGCAAACCTGTATGCCCCCAACTTTGATGATGTTAACTTTTTTGGACTGTTTTTTTCCTCATTACCAGACTTAAACTCATACTCTCTTATACTGGGTGGTGACTTCAACTGTTGGTTGAATCCTAAACTGGACCGATCGTCCTCTGTTACCAGATCACCTACTAAATCTGCCTTAGCTATTCAATCGTTTCTCTCTAATTTTGGTATCTCTGATATATGGCGTTTCCTCCATCCTACGGAGAGAGATTATTCTTTTTTCTCACATGTTCACCATACCTTCACTAGAATTGACTATTTCTTACTCGATAACCAACTTATCCCATTTGCCCACTCTTGTGACTATCAGAGTATACTAATTTCTGACCATGCCCCAATTACCCTCTCTCTGAACTTTCCTGGTCTCCCTCAGAGGAATAAACACTGGCGGTTTGATTCAACTTTATTGTCGGATGATGATTTCGTAAAATTTATTAAGGATCAGATAACCTTTTATTTTAACACTAATACATCACCTGAAGTGCCATCCCAGATTGTCTGGGATGCCATGAAAGCATATCTGAGGGGTCAAATAATCTCTTACACAGCAAATCTCAACAGAAGATCCCGTGCAGATCGAGCAGACCTCATCAACCAGATTAAAGATTTGGATCAAATATATGCCCAAACTAAGAACCCTGAATTATACAAGAAGCGCGTTGAACTCCAAACTAAATTTAACCTTCTGTCCACTCAACCTGTCGAACGCCAACTTCTCGAAAGCAAGAGTCGCTTTTACATTCATGGGGATAAGTCTGGTAAATTCCTAGCCAATCAGCTGAGGCGTTCCAAAGCCAAACAACATATTACAAAGATCCGGAAGGAGAACGGAGACTTTACATCGGATCATTTAGAAATTAATGACGCATTTAAAATTTTTTATTCTCAGCTTTATTCCTCTGAATCTCTGAATGACAATATTTCTGTGGATCAATTTTTACAGAATCTGAAAATCCCCTCACTTTCATCTGATTTCAAAGCCAAACTCAATGCGCCTATATCACCAGAAGAAATATCTTTTGCAATTTCTGCACTGTCCTCAGGGAAATCTCCTGGACCTGATGGGTTCCCTGTAGAATTTTATAAATCATTCTCTTCACTTCTTTCTCCTTAGTTACTTTCAGTATTATCTGACTCGTTTAATTATGGCAAATTGCCACCCTCTTTCAATGAGGCATCTATTATTATTCTTTTAAAAAAGGGCAAAGACCCAACAGAGTGTTCCTCGTACAGGCCGATCTCTCTGCTCAATGTTGATGTAAAGATCTTAGCTAAAGTGTTGGCTCATAGATTAGAAACCGTTATTCCCTCCATTATCTCTGATGACCAAACAGGCTTTATTAAAAACCGTCTCCCTTTCTTTAACATTCGGCGTCTATTTAATATTTTATACTCAGCTCCAACTGGGACTCCTGAATGTGTTATCTCCCTTGATGCGGAGAAAGCATTTGATCGTATAGAGTGGAACTACCTTTTCGCAGTCTTAGAAAAATTTTACCTCGGCCAAAGTTTCATCTCTTGGATCCAAGTGCTGTACCTGTGTCCTACTGCTTCTGTTCTAACTAATTTTCAGAAATCCCAAGTATTTAATCTCAAACGTGGCACCCGTCAGGGATGCCCCTTAAGTCCCTTTCTCTTTGATTTGGCTATAGAACCTCTGGCGATAGCATTTCGAAATTGTCCTGAATTGACCGGGATTTGGAGAGGGGGTGTTGAGCATAAAGTTTCTCTCTATGCTGATGACTTATTACTCTTTCTCTCAAATCCGTCTACATCCTTACCTCTAATGTTTTCACTTCTTGACCAGTTTAGCCAGATCTCTGGCTATAAACTCAATTTACATAAGAGTGAACTTTTCCTAATTAATAAAGAAGCACAAGAACTAATATTTCGTGATCTCCCCTTTAAAGTAGTTCATAATCAATTTACTTATCTTGGAATTACAGTCACAAGGAAGTTTAAAGATCTCTTTCGTGAAAACTTTGTCAATCTTTCATATGCTATAAAACAGAGTCTGGTACAATGGTCACCTCTATCTATGTCCTTGGTAGGTCGTATTAATGTTGTTAAAATGTATGTTCTCCCCAAATTTTTATACTTATTTCAATCTATCCCAATTTTTATTCCTAAATCTTTTTTTGATTCCTTAGACTCTATTATTTTGTCATATCTGTGGCAGAATAAGCGCTCTAGAATTAATAAAATCCACCTCCAAAAATCTAAAAGAGAGGGTGGCATGGCTTTACCTAACTTTCGCTTATATTACTGGGCAGCTAATATACGTTGTGCTGCCTTCTGGTCTTTCTTCCACGGTCAACCCGAGTGCCCTAACTGGGTGGCAATGGAGTTGAGCTCCACTAAAGAATTATCTATATCTGCACTTCTTGGCTCTGCACTCCCTAGCAGTCTGCCCAGATCAATAGCTAATCCTCTTGTTAGACACACTTTGCGTATATGGGCTCAGTTTAGGAAATGCTATGGTTTCCAGGGGTTTTCCGTTTCTAGTCCTGTCGCACATAATCACCTTTTTTTACCTACTACGTATGATTCAGCATTCCATGTTTGGTACAGGAAGGGCATTAGACATTTTGAAGATCTCTTCATTGATAATCACTTCGCTTCTTTTCAGCAGCTCTCTGTTAAGTTCAACCTGCCTAACGCTCACTTTTTCAGATATCTCCAAATCCGACACTTTACTGCTCCTTTAATTCCTAACTTTCCTGAAATGCCTGCAAAAAATGCTATGGACCTACTTCTTTCCATTAATCCACTAGGTAAAGGTTTAATATCAATTATCCGAGATAAACTAGCAGCCTTACGACGGGCCCCTGTGGATAAAATTAAAATGGCCTGGGAGCAGGATTTAAATATCTCCTTATCCGAGGAGAGCTGGGACTCAGTTCTCAAATCGGTTAACTCAACCTCCCTTTGTGCTCGCCATTGCCTTTTACAGTTTAAGATTGTTCATAGAGCCCATATGTCTAAATCTAAATTATCTCGATTCTACCCTGGCATTAGTCTGCTCTGCGATAAATGCAAGAGGGGCGTGGCCTCTCTCATCCATATGTACTGGTTCTGTCCTAGCTTGGAGAAATTCTGGAAAGATGTCTTCACTACATTATCGGGTATTCTGAATCAGCACCTAGAACCTAACCCCTTAATTGCTCTGTTCGGTTTTTGGGGCGAGACAGATTTATGTCTGGGTCCGACCAAATGCCGAATACTATCCTTTGCCTCTCTCCTGGCGAGACGCTTGATCCTCCTTAGATGGAGAGATGTTGCCCCGCCCACTCATGCGCAATGGCTTAACGACATTATGGCCTGCTTGGACCTCGAAAAAATTCATTATTCAGTTTTTAATTCGGATCTAAAGTTCCATAAGGTCTGGGGACCTTTTATCGAGTACTTTCATAACCTTCCTCTTGACTAGGGTTTTTTTTTTCTTTTTTTTTCAGCTCCCTTTTTTTTCTGGTAGTAGGCATTATTATCCTCTGTTGCTAAGTGTATTCCCAGTCTGGGAGTTTGACTGTCCTGACTTATACTCTCTATATTGTGTGGTGGTTGGTCTGGATTTGTTGTTGTTTTTTTCTTGTGTTGTGGGGCTTGGGGAGGACACTAAGCTTACTTGTCTTTAATTTAGGTGCTTTTTTGTTAAATTCTCTTCCTTTGTAGCATATTGTTATTGTATGCTTAATTTTGCACTGTATTAATGCTCCTCATTGGGATTTGGGGTTTTTAATTTTGTAAAATGTTTTGAAAAACTAATATTTTTTTTAAAAAAAACAGAAAACAGAAAAAGGAAAAAAATACTTATGCAAAAAAAACTAATCTAACAATCTAATAACTAATAAGAAAAAAAAACGAGAAAAAAAAGGGAAAAAGAAAAAATGAAAAAAAAGGGCTGTTTATAATATCTAACAAAGATACAAAATCATCAGTGTCGTCAACTCCGATCCTCTCAACATATGTAAAATCAAAACTGGAAAAACAAATAGGCTTGGAACAGGGTCATATTACATCATATGAAAATATTGAATAAATGGTCTCCATATCTTTTCAAATTTAATAGAAGTATCAAATACAACACCTCTAATTTTTTCTAAATTTAGACATAATATAGTTTGAGAAAACCAATGAAATACGGTAGGAGGATTAATTTCTTTCCAATTCAACAAAATAGATCTTCTAGCCATTAATGTAAGAAATGCAATCATTCGACAAGCAGAAGAGGATAAATGAAGTGAGTCCATCATTGGTAAACCAAAAATTGCACTAATAGGATGGGGTTGTAAATCAATGTTCAATACCGTGGAAATAATATCAAAAATGTCTTTCCAATATTTTTTCAAAATCGGACAAGACCAGAACATATGAGTTAAAGACGCTATCTCTGAATGATATCTGTCACAAATAGGATTTATATAGGAATAAAAATGAGCCAATTTATCCTTGGACATATGAGCCCTATGCACAACCTTAAACTGTATTAATGAATGTTTAGCACATATAGATGATGTATTAACTAATTGAAGAATTTTATCCCAATTCTCAATAGGGATAGTAAGGTTAAGTTCTCTTTCCCAATCATTTTTAATCTTATAGAAGGGCTCTGAACGTATCTTCATAATTATATTGTAAAGTTTTGATATTAGCCTTTTCTGAGAAGGATTTAGTTCAAACAAATTCTCCAAAATACCTGAAGACACAAGATTTGGAAAGGTAGGAAGTACAGTATTTAAGAAATTCCTAATCTGTAAACATCTAAAAAAAATGAAATCTAGGCAAATTATATTTATTAGATAATTGCTCAAAAGACATAAAACAATTATCCAAAAATAAATCGGAAAAACGTAGTAATCCTTTAGTCTTCCAAGCTGAATAAGCTTGATCTATAATAGAAGGATAAAAAAAGCAATTGGATACAATAGCAATATTTAAAACAAACTGAGTCAACCCAAAAATTTCCGAAATTGAAACCATATACGTAAAGTATGTTTAACTATCGGATTGTCAATTCGTTTCTGCAATTTAGAAAGAGCAAAGGGAAGAGAAGACCCTAAAATAGAACCCAATGCAAATCCTTGTACAGATTTAATTTCCAGGTTCACCCAATGAGGGCTAAAAGATAATCCCAATCCTTTAACCAACATATCAAATATCGGATATTGACTGATAATAAAATCTAAAATTAGGCAATGCCAATCCACCTTCCTTCCTTGCCTTCTGTAAATATTTTTTACCTAATCTAGGATTTTTATTCTGCCATATATATGAGGAAATTTTTGAATCAACATTAGCAAAAAAAGATTTCGGAATAAAAGTTGTACCGCTTGGAATATATATAAAAACTTGGGTAAAATAACCATCTTAATAGCATTAATCCGACCTATCAGAGATAAAGGTGCTGGTGACCATTTAGTAAACAAACATTTAATCTGATCGATTAGGGGTAAAAAATTAACCTTAAATAAGTCCTTATAGTTTTTGGTGATTTTAATCCCTAAATAAATAAGAGTCATTAACTAATTTAAAAGGTAATTTTCCATAAATTGGAACCTGTCTATTTAAAGGAAACAATTCACTCTTATTAAGATTTAATTTATACCTGGAAAAATTACTAAATTGAGCCAACAATGATATAACTGCAGGAATGGATTTCTCAGGATCAGAAATAAATAATAATAAATCATCTGCATATAATGATAGCTTATGTATATCCGTCCCACGATTAATGCCAAAAATGTTCTGTGATTCTCTGATAGCAATTGCCAAAGGTTCTAAAGCAATATCAAATAATAATGGACTAAGAGGACAGCCTTGTCTAGTACCCCGAAATAAACGAAAAAAGGGAGATCTTTGATTGTTAGTAAGCACCAAGGCTACTGGAGTATGATATATCAGTTTAATCCAGGAAATGAATGTCGGACTAAAATTAAACTTCTCAAGCACAGTAAATAAGTATGGCCATTCAACTCTATCAAATGCTTTCTCCGCATCTAATGAAATGACACATTCTGAAGTGCTATGTGAAGGAGTATAAACAATATTCAATAATCTCCTAACATTGAAAAAAAGAATAGCAATTTTTAATAAAACCAGTTTGATCTTCCGAGATAATTTGAGGTAATACCTTCTCCAGCCTGGATGCCAGTAACTTGGAAAAGATCTTGGAATCTACATTCAATAAAGATATTGGTCTATAGGATGCACATTCAGTAGGGTCTTTATCTTTCTTCAATATTAAAGAAATGGAAGCTCTATAAAAAGATTGTGGCAGATTACCCAATCTAATTGCTTCTTCAAAAACCCTGCATAACCAAGGAGAAAGCGTCGCGGAAAAACATTTTAAAAATTCTACAGTATACCCATCTGGACCTGGTGCTTTCCCAGAATTCATAGAGGAAATAACCCCTTTAATTTCTGCATCCGTAATAGGAGTTTCTAATATTGAAAGATCATCAGATGATAATTTTGTAAAATTCAATTTCCCAAGAAAATCAGACATGGTATTATAATCATGAGGGAATTCAGAATGATACAGGGAGGTATAAAAATCTTGAAAAGATTTGTTTATCTCATCATGGTTAACTGTCAGATCCCCATTCTGCTGACGAATCTTAGTAATTTGACGTTTAACCAAAGCATTCTTCAATTGACTCGCTAACAGTTTACCCGATTTATCACTGTGTATATAAAAATCAGATCTGGTTTTCATTAATTGATTTTCAATCGAAGATGTAAGTAATAAACTATGTTCCATTTGAAGTTCAACCCTTTGTTTGTAAAGCTCATCACTAGGAGTAGTCGAATATTTCTTGTCAATCTCTTTAATTTTTTCAACCAGTAAAAGAGTTTCCTTCTTAATGCGTTTTCTCAGACCAACGGAGTAGGAGATAATCTGTCCACGTATATATGCTTTAAAAGTGTCCCAAAGTGTCCCGCAAGAAATATCATCCGTGGAATTAGTTGAAAAGAAGAAATCAATCTGTTCCTTCATAAATTTAATAAAATCCAGATCTTGCAATAAGGTAGAATCAAATCGCCATTGTCTAGCATTAGAAGCTGTATCCATAAATTTAATAGAAAGTTTTAATGGAGCATGGTCAGAGATGGCTTTAATATCATAATTACAACCAATTATCGATGGAATAAAACAAGAGTCAAAAAAAAAATCAATTCTCGAGAAGGAATGATAAACGTGAGAAAAATGAAAACTCTTTTTCCTTAGAATGCCGACTTATTAGGTAAAGTCTGAGTAGAAAATTCGTCGTCGTTCTTCAAATTTTTCATTTAAAACCTCCAATAACATTTCATAAGTCAATTCAGTGCGCTTAGGATCGGTCTTTTTCTTCTTCCCATTCCCGTTAGAATCTTTCCCAGGGTCTTGCCCTTTAGATCTCAGAGCCATTTCTGTATTCATTTCTTCAAAATTCACAATAAACTCTTAAAGATAAGTCCAAAAAAGTAGCAAGGATCTTTTGGTGTAGGTAAAAGTAAGTTAAATAAGGGTGATCATAGGTTAAAAAAAGTAAAGGAGCGAATCTGAAACAGTGCTCACTCCATGAACGCCTCCTGCTGACCTCTTGTTAGTAGAATCTCAGGTGGTGTAAGAGGGCATACAGGAGTGAGATATGCCAACTAGTGGAATGGTACTGCAGCAACAACCTAGCACTCAGCATCAGTAAGATGGAAGAGCTGATGATGGACTTCAGGAAGGGTAAGACAAGGAACATTTACCAGTCCTCATAGAGGGATCAGAAGTGGAGAGAGTGAGCAGCTTCAAGTTACTGGGTGTCAAGATCTCTGAGGATCTAAGCTGGTCCCAACATATCAATGTAGTTACAAAGAAGGCAAGACAGCAGCTATACTTTATTAGGAGTTTGAAGAGATTTGGTATGTCAGCAAATACACTCAAAACTTCTATAGTTGTACTGTGGAGAGCATTCTGACAAGCTGCATCATTATTTGGTATGCAGGGGCTACTGCACAGGACTGAAAGAAGCTGCAGAAGGTTGTAAATCTAGTTGGCTCCATCTTAGGTACTAACCTACAAAGTACCCAGGACATCTTCAGGGAGCGGTGTCTCAGAAAGGCAGTGTCCATTATTAAGGATCTCCAGCACCCAGGGCATGCTCTTTTCTCACTGTTATCATCAGGCAGGAGGTACAGAAACCTGAAGGCACACACTCAGAGATTCAGGAACAGCTTCTTACCCTCTGCCATCCAATTCCTAAATGGACATTGAATGTTTGGACGCTACCCTTTTAAAAAAAAATACAGCATTTCTGTTTTGCATGTTTTTTAAAAATCTATTCAATATACGTAATTGATTTACTTGTTTATTCATTATTATTTATTTTTTTCTCTCTGCTAGATTATATATTGCATTGAACTGCTAGCTGCTAAGTTCACAAATTTCACGTCACATGCCGGTGATAATAAACCCAATTCTGAGTTACTGTAATTTCAGAAAGATTGGATACTAGGCACAATGATGAGCTGTATGATTTGTGTTAGTGTTTCTGTTATCACCTTGCTCCCAACAGGCACAAACTTAGTGAGGGTGACTTAATGGAGTGAGAAATATAGAGTCACATACACAGCCTTGAAATGAGCCTTTTGGTCCACCAGTCAGTGCCAGCATCAACCTTCAATTTGCACTAATCTTGCATTAATCTCAATTTTTATTCTTCCCACATTCTCATTAACTTCCCTCAGATTCAGCACTTGATGCAAATTACACTTGTCAATAAACTTACCATCCCAGGAAAAGACATAAATACATGTCTTTCAAGATGTGGAATGAACTTGGAGGATCTGGAGGAAAACAAGGTTATCATAGGGTGAGCGTGCAAGCTCCACACAAACAGCATCCGAGTTCAGGTTTGAACCCATGTCTGAGGCAGTTGTGTGTGCTGTCCTTTACTCTATAACAAATGATCACCTAACATTTATTGAGTACAATTATTTTTAACATATTTTTCTGTGTGGCGTGCATATATATTTGTTTATCATGAATGGCCCTTGAAGAAAGTTCAGATTGTATGCCTTGACCTCCCTATAATGGGATAATGGGAATGTGTTTTATGGGAGAGATTAGATAGGCTAGAGTTTCAAAGAGGAGAGGTGATGATTGACACATAAGATTCTGAGAGATTTTGACAGCATGGATATGAAGAGGATGTTTTCTCCTGTTGTAAAATCAAAAATTTGCAAACAAAGGTCACCCAGTTAAAGCGTGGGTGAGGTGAAATTTGTTATCTAAAGAATCACGAACCTTTGAACACTTCCTCAGGCATCAGAGTATTTGGGTATTTTTAAGATGTGCATCCTTAGACTGTTGATAAGCAAATATATTCCTATTAAGTTTATCCATGCAGTGAGGAATCTTACTCCCTCATTTATTTCCATGTAACCTATTCTTTCAAATATTTCATTATCATGCCTCTTACTCCCACATGCATTTGAAGAAATCAATGTAGCCCGTTAAGCTGTCAACCAGCACAGCTTTGGGATGTGGGAGGAAACTGGAGCACCTGGAGATAACCATAGTGCTGTAGTTACAGGGAGAATGTACAAACTCCAAACACGTAGGAGTGTAGTGAGCATTAAACCTGAGTCACTGGACTTTTGAGCCAGTTGCACAAACTGCATTGCCATAGTGAAAAATTACTAGGAGTAGATGGACTACAGTTGAGATTACAATCAACCCTGATCCAATTATGTGCCAGAACAGGCTTGAAAGGTCAAGTGGTATCTGCTGTTAAATTGCACGTTGATTAGAAATAGTTGTAGACCACTGCATTGGACCGGTCCAGCTTGATCAAGGCCTAGGTATTTTACCAAGGTCCTGAGGAAGACTGCTACACTCCTGGCTGAAACCTGGACTCCATTACTACTGTGCTCCCAGCTGCTATTTTCAATGATTCCTCATCACATGTAATGTTCAGGTCTCCTACTCTCACACCTGTACAACCTGCGTGACTTTCTATTATGGGAAATGTCTTGGCTGTAAAATCTAATATTTTATACACCTTAACTACCTTATGCACCCATCTCACCACCTTCAGAAATTAGTTGATATACAGCCCAGGAGTGCTTCATTGCGCTGAGCTTATGTACCCCAGAATTTATTGTTTCTTTTATCGTGTTTGTCCACCTGGTATCTGTACTGTACATGGAATTCAAGCTGTCTGTTAACCACATCACTCTTAGTAACAATTGTATATTCTTTGCTCCAGCATTTGATCAAATTTTTCTGTTGCACAAATAGCAAAGGGCCTAGTGCTGAACCCGAGATCATTGTTGCATAAAGGCTGCCAATCACATCAATTGGCCATTTCTTCCTTGTTACTAATGAGTCACCTGCAATATTTCCTTGTAATTCATGGCTCTTTACTTTTCTGATCGTTCTCCTTGCTGGGTGTGACACACACAACACGCTGGAGGAACTCAGCAGGTTGGGCAGCATCCGTCCTGATGAAGGGTCTCGCCCTGAAACGTTGACTGTTCATTTCCACGGATGCTGCCCGACCTGCTGAGTTCCTCCAGCGTGTTGTGTGTGTTGCTTTGACCCCAGCATCTGCAGTGTATTTTGTGTTTACAATTCCTTGCTGAGTGTCTTGTGAAATATACTATCCTCATTGGCATTACTCAACATTTAGTTAAGTTCATCAGATAGGACCTTCCTTTAGCAGGTACTTGTTGAATGTGTAACAATATATTCAGTGTTTTTTTCAAATGATAAATGCTGTCCCACGGGATTTTAAATCATTTGTTTACTACTGGACCACAATGTTGTCTATTTAGTTCCTTGCTGTCTGTCTTCCATTTGATCTAGGTCTTGTGGTGTTTCACAGTTTTGGACTCCCTTAAGATAATCTCTGTGTTTATCACATCCAGTGTTTTTCCCCCCTCCTTATATCAAACTCAATTACGTTTCCTCCTCTTTGTGAAGACAGACTCAAACTATTCATTGATGTCAGAAGGGCATGATCATTCAACCTTTACTGTCTGCTCCACAGTTCTGAAAGATCAGGGATAACCTTTCACCTCAGCACCACTTCCCTGCACCAATGGCAGATCCTATGACTCCCTTATTATCTCAAACTATATCTGTCTCCTTTTGAAAGTGCTCTGTGGTAGGGTCTCCACAGCCTTGTTGGGTTGATTCAAAGATTCAGTAGCTTCTGGCAAATACATTATTTCTCACTTCAGTGCTAAATGACCAATTCCTTATTGTAGGACAGTAACCCCATGTGTTTTTTATAAACCACAGCCAGGAGAGGAAGAATTTTGTACTGTATGTTTCAATATGGATTTAGGCTAATGGGAGATAACAACACAATTCCATAATCATGAATAGCACTAATTTCTAACAGGGTAATAGTCATTGATCACTACAACACAGAAATAGGCTTTTCAGCCCATCTAGTCTGTGCCAAGCTCTTATTCTGCCTAGTTCCATCGACCTGCACCTGGACCATAGCAATCCATACTTGTTCCATGTACTTACTCAAGCTTCTCTTAGGCGTTCCAATTGAACCTGCATCCGCCATTTCCACTGCCAGCTTGTTTCACACTCGCACCACCCTCTGAATGAAAGTTCCCCTTAAATAATTCACCTTTCACCGTTAAGTCTCTGACCTCTAGTTTTAGTCTCACCCAATCTCAGTGGAAAAATTATGCTTACATATACCGTATCTATGCCCCTCATATTTCCCCTCATTCTACCATATAACCATATAACAATTACAGCACGGAAACAGGCCATCTCAGCCCTTCTAATCCGTGCTGAACGCTTACTCTCACCTAGTCCCATTGACCCGCACTCAGCCCATAACCCTCCATTCCTTTCCTGTCCATATACCTATCCAATTTTACTTTAAATGACAATACCAAACCTGCCTCTACCACTTCTACTGGAAGCTCGTTCCACACAGCTACTACTCTCTGAGTAAAGAAATTCCCTCTCGTGCCTCTTATTTGAATCTCCCCTACTTTCAATGGAAAAAGCTAATCTACGTCAACTCTATCTAACCCCCTCATAATTTTAAATACCTCTATCAAGCCCCCCCTCAACCTACTATGCTCCAAAGAATAAAGACCTAACTTGTTCAATCTTTCCCTGTAACTTAGGTGCTGAAACCCAGGTAACATTCTAGTAAATCTTCTCTGTACTCTCTCTATTTTGTTGACATCTTTTCTATAATTCAGTGACCAGAACTGTACACAATAATCCAAATTCGGCCTTACCAATGCCTTGTACAATTTTAACATTACATCCCATCTCCTATACTCAATGCTCTGATTTATAAAGACCAACATACCAAAAGCTTTCTTCACCACCCTATCCACATGAGATTCCACCTTCAGGGAACTATGCACCATTACTCCTAGATCACTCTGTTCTACTGCATTCTTCAATGCCTTGCCATTTACCATGTATGTCCTATTTGGATTATTCCTACCAAAATGTAGCACCTCACACTTATCAGCATTAAACTCCATCTGCCATCTTTCAGCCCAGTCTTCTAACTGGCCTAAATCTCTCTGCAAACTTTGAAAACCTACTTCATTATCCACAATGCCACCTACCTTAGTATCATCTGCATACTTACTAATCCAATTTACCACCCCATCATCCAGATCATTAATGTATATGACAAACAACATTGGACTCAGTACAGATCCCCGAGGCACACCACTAGTCACCGGCCTCCAACCTGACAAACAGTTATCCACCACCACTCTCTGGCATCTCCCATCCAGCTACTATTGAATCCATTTTACTACGTCAATATTAATACCTAACGATTGAACCTTCCTAACTAACCTTCCGTGTGGAACCTTGTCAGAGGCCTTACTGAAGTCCATATAGACAACATCCACTGCTTTACCCTTGTCAACTTTCCTCGTAACCTCTTCAAAAAATTCAATAAGATTTGTCAAACATGACCTTCCACGCACAAATCCATGTTGACTGTTCCTAATCAGACCCTGTCTATCCAGATAATTATATATACCATCTCTAAGAATACTTTCCATTAATTTACCCACCACTGACATCAAACTGACAGGCCTATAATTGCTAGGTTTACTCTTAGAACCCTTTTTAAACAATGGAACCACATGAGCAATACGCCAATCCTCTGGCACCATCCTCGTTTCTAATGACATTTGAAATATTTCTGTCAGAGCCCCTGCTATTTCTACACTAACCTCCCTCAAGGTCCTAGGGAATATCCAGTCAGGACCCGGAGATTTATCCACATTTATATTCCTTATAAGCGCCAGTACTTCCTCCTCTTTAATCGTCATAGTTTCCATAACTTCCCTACTCATTTCCCTTACCTTATACAATTCAATATCCTTCTCCATAGTGAATACCGAAGAAAAGAAATTGTTCAAAATCTCCCCCATCTCTTTCGGCTCCACACATAGCTGTCCACTCTGATTCTCTAAGGGACCAATTTTATCCCTCACTATCCTTTTGCTATTAATATAACTGTAGAAACCCTTCGGATTTATTTTCATCTTACTTGCCAAAGCAACCTCGTATCTTCTTTTAGCTTTTCTAATTTCTTTCTTAAGATTCTTCTTACTTTTTTTATATTCCTCAAGCACCTCATTTACTCCATGCTGCCTATACTTATTGTAGATATCTCTCTTTTTCCTAACCAAGTTTCCAATATCCTTTGAAAACCATGGCTCTCTCAAACTTTTAACCTTTCCTTTCAACTTAACAGGAACATAAGGATTCTGTACCCTCAAAATTTCACCTTTAAATGACCGCCATTTCTCTATTACATCCTTCCCATAAAACAAATTGTCCCAATCCACTCCTTCTAAATCTTTTCGCATCTCCTCAAAGTTAGCCTTTCTCCAATCAAAAATCTCAACCCTGGGGCCAGTCCTATCCTTCATAATTAAATTGAAACTAATGGCATTGTGATCACTGGACCCGAAGTGCTCCCCAACACATACCTCCGTCACCTGACCTATTTCATTCCCTAACAGAAGACCCAATACTGCCCCTTCTCTAGTTGGTTCCTCTATGTATTGCTGCAAAAAAAAACCTGCACACATTTTACAAACTCCAAACCATCCATCCCTTTTACAGTATGGGCTTCCTAGTCTCTGTGTGGAAAATTAAAATCTCCCACAATCACAACCCTGTGCTTACTACAAATATCTGCTATCTCCTTGCAAATTTGCTCCTCCAATTCTCACTCCCCATTAGGTGGTCTATAATACGCCCCTATAAATGTTACTACACCTTTCCCATTCCTCAATTCCATCCAAATAGGCTCCCTAGATGAGCCCTCTAATCTATCCTGCTAGAGCACCGCTGTAATATTTTCTCTGACAAGCAACGCAATACCTCCCCCTCTTGTCCCTCCAATTCTATCACACCTGAAGCAACGAAATCCAGGAATATTTAGTTGCCAATCACACCCCTCCTGCAACCATGTTTCACTAATAGCTACAACATCATATTTCCATGTATCAATCCTTGCTCTAAGCTCATCCACCTTTCTTACAATGCTCCTAGCATTAAAATAAATACATTTAAGAAATTCTCCACCTCTTCTTCTATGTTTATCTCTTAACAGTACAAAGAACTTTACTGTCTTCTTTTTCTTCCTTCTCCCATACATCTGTTCCTACACTCTGGTTACCCTCCCCCCTCACATCTAGTTTAAATCAACTGGAGCCTCTCTAGCAAACCTACCTGCAAGAATATTTGTCCCCCTCCAATTCAGATGTAAACCGTCCCGCCGGAACAGGTCCCACCTTCCCTGGAAAACTACCCAATTATCTATAAATCTGAAGCCCTCCCTCCTGCACCATGTCTTCAGCCACGTGTTGATCTGCACAATCTTACTATTTCTAAACCCACCTGCACGTGGCACTGGTAGCAGTTCTGAGATTGCTATCCTGGAGGTCCTATCCTTTAACTTGGCACCTAGCTCCCTAAACTCACCTTTCAGGACCTCCTCACTCTTCCTACCCATGTCATTGGTCCCTACATGGACCATGACATCCAGCTGCTCACGTTCCCTCTTGAGAATACTGAGAACTTGATCCGAGATGTCGTGGACCCTGGCACCAGGAAGGCAACAGACCATCTGGGATTCTCGATCTCTTCCACAGAACCCTCTATCTGTTCCCCTAACTATCGAATCCCCTATCACTACTGCTCTCCTCTTTTCCCTCCTTCCCTTCTGAGCTGAGGGTCCAGACTTGGTGCCAGAGGCGCAACCACTGCAACTTGTCCCTGGTAGGTCGTCCCCACCAACAGTATCCAAAATGGTATACTTATCGTTGATGGGAATGGCCACAGGGGTGCTCTGCTCTTCCTGTCTATCCCCCTTCCCTCTTCTGACAGTCACCCAACTACCTGTCTCCTGACTCCTAGGGGTGACTACCTCCCTGAAACTCCTGTTTATTTCTGCCACTGCCTCCTGAATGATCCAAAGTTCATCGAGTTCCTGCTCCAATTCCCTAACACGGTGTGTCAGGAGCTGCAGCTGGATGCACCTTTTGCAGGTGTAGTCATCAGGGACAACAGTACTCGCCCTGACTTCCCACATACTGCAAACGGAGCACTCAACTGCCCTAACTGCTGCCTCCATTACCTACTCCTAAGCTAATTAGATTAATTAAAGGAGCTTACCCGGCTTTACCTCACCCGGAGTGAAGCTTGTACTCAGCCTCTGCTTGCTTTTTAAATTGCCCTGCTGATCTCAGAGGCAGACTTTCATGCGCTTGCGCAGTTGTGCCCCGTTCAAACCTTGCCAAAGCCGTCCCACTCTGCCTCAGTCCACTCCGATGATGGCCGCTGTATATGGCGGTCTTTCTTTTTAAACTCCATTCTCCTAAGTTTCAGAGAATAAAGTTCTAACATTTTCAACCTTGCTCTATATCTCAGGTCCTCAAGTCCCAGGAACAGCCAGAAAATATTATTGGTATCTTTCCTGTAGGTAGATGACCAGAACTGTGTACAATACTCCAAATTAAGCTTCACCAGTGCCTTGTACAGCTTCAACATAATCTTCCAACTCCAGTACATAATACCTTGATTTGTAAAGGCCAATGTTCCAAAAGGGGTAGGCCATTTAGAACAGAGATGCGGAAAAACTTTTTCGCCCAGAGAGTGGTGGATTTGTGGAATGCTCTGCCCCAGAAGGCAGTGGAGGCCAAGCCTCTGGATGCATTCAAGAGAGAGTTAGATAGAGCTCTTATAGATAGTGGGGTCAAGAGATATGGGGAGAGCGCAGGAACGGGGTACTGATTGTGTATGATCAGCCATGATCACAGTGAATGGCGGTGCTGGCTAGAAGGACCGAATGGCCTACTCCTGCACCTACTGTCTATTGTCTATAAAAGTTCTCTTTGTGACACTATCAACCTGTGACACCATTTGCAATGAATTATGGATCTGCATTCCTAGATCCCTTTGTTCTATCATACTCCTCAGTGCTCTACCACTCACTGTCCATTCCCTACGCTGGTTTGCCCTCCCAAAGTGCAACACCTCATGTACTTGACTGCATTAAATTCTATCTGCCATTTTTCTACCCATTTTCCCAGCTGGTCTAGATCCCACTACTAGCTTTGCTAGCCTTCCTTGCTCCCCACTATGCTGCCAATCTTGGTGTCATTCACAAATTTGTTAATCCAGTTTACCACATTATCTTCAAATTTTTTTAAAGTAGATTACAGACAACAATTAAACCAGTACAAATCCCTGTGGCATACTACTAGTCACAGACCTCTAGTCTGAGAGACAATCATCTACTACCACTTTCTGGCATCTACTGCTAAGCCAATATTACTACTTCATCCTGAATGCTAACTTCCCATGCAAGATTCTGACAAAGCCTTGCTAAAAATCCATGTAGACAACGTCTATTGCCTTTTCTTCATCAACTTTCCTAGTAACCTCCTCGAAAAATTGTTTAGACAAGACCTGGCATTCATAAAGGAAACAACATTCATGACAGATAAAGGAGAGTCATTGGATATTGTTTACTTGGATTTTCAGAAGGCCCTTTTTTGAAAAAAAGAGGCTGCTAAACAAGGTGTCACGTACCCCACCCTGTGACCAGGTTAAAGAACCAGCAGAAATGGAAAACACATTGGAGTCTGGTATTGCTATGAACTAATAGTGTTTATTAGTAACTAAGCAATACAGTAATATAAATGCAAATATATCAAACAGGTTAGCAATGAGATATATATATATTAAGAGGAATAGACAGAGTGGACAGCCAGCGCCTCTTCCCCAGGACACCACTGCTCAGTACAAGAGGACATGGCTTTAAGGTAAGGGGAGGGAAGTTCAAGGGGGATATTAGAGGAAGGTTTTTCACTCAGAGAGTGGTTGGTGCGTGGAATGCACTGCCTGAGTCAGTGGTGGAGGCAGATACACTAGTGAAATTTTTTTTTTTTTTTTTAATTTTTTAATTAGTTTTTCAAAACATTTTACAAAATTAAAAACCCCAAATCCCAATGAGGAGCATTAATACAGAGCAAGGTTAAGCATACAATAACAATATGCTACAGAGGAAGAGAATTTAACAAAAAAGCACCTAAATTAAAGACAAGTGAGCTTAGTGTCCTCCCCAAACCCCACAACACAAGAAAAAAAAACAATTCCAGACCAACCACCACACAATATAGAGAGTATAAGTCCGGACAGTCAAACTCCCAGACTGTGAATACACTTAGCAACAGAGGATAATAATGCCTACTACCAGAAAAACACTAGTGAAATTTAAGAGACTACTAGATAAGTATATGGAGGAATTTAAGGTGGGGGATTATATGGGGGGCAGGGTTTGAGGGTCGGCACAACATTGTGGGCCGAAGGGCCTGTAATGTGCTGTGCTATTCTATGTTCTCTCTCTCTCGCTCTCTCTCTCTCTATATAATACACACACACACACACACACACACACACACACACACACACACACACACACACACACACACACACACACACACACACACACACACACACACACACACACACACACACACACACACACACACACACGTGTGGAAATAGGAACAAAACTAGGCTCTTTCAAACCTAGGAGTAAATGGATAGAGTCTTATGATGATGAAGAGAGTTCAGTTCAGTTTGTGGTATGTAGTTGAGTAGCGTTGGAGAGAGAGGTGAGAGGTGAGCTGGTGCCGTCAATCTTCCCGTTGTCTTCCGAAGTCCTGTTGTGGTCACTGACTATGACCATGATATGTACGACTGTTCTTTAGTGGTGGAATTATCACCCAGGTGAGGGTGGACACACAAATAATTCCCCACCGGTTGAACCTTTTCACACTGTGAGCACTGATCAATTTCCCCGAATCGATCATCCAAAACCCCACCTTCATGTGGGTGCAACAAAACTCGTTCAGTGTCTGAACCTGTGTATCTCGTGGTGTGTCTTTTTGTGTAACAGCGGACTGGCTTTTATCTCTCCATGTTGGACACCAGCAGTCTGTCAACCTGCTCCGCCCTGCTCTCTCTGCAGGAACTACGACAAGCAGGCAAGTGACCTTGGGGTAAAAGGTAAACAAGCTGGCAGCGAAACCATAACATCAATCTTTCAAGCAGTTTCTGTCTGTCTGTCTGTCTGTCTCTCTCTCTCTCATTGCTCTGGACGTCTCCCTACTCTCTCTTAATAGCAGCACAGTTCATAGGGTCTATTCTGGACCCTGTTTCAACTAGGTTTTCCCATGACAAAGGTAAGTGCCCGTGGTATTCCAGGAAAAATTCTAGCATGGATAGAAGATTGAAGATAGCAGGAGACAAAGAATGTGGGAATAAAGGGGGCCTTTTCTGACTAGCTGCCAGTGACTAGTGGTGTTCTTCGGTGGTCGGTGTTAGGACCACTTCTTTTCACCATTATATGTCAGTGATTCGGATAAAGGAATTGATGGCTTGGTGGCCAAGTTTACAGATGATATGAAGGTAGGTGGAGGGGCAGATAGTCTTAAAGCAGGGAGTCTGCAGAAGGACTGGAACAGATTAGGAAAATGGGGAAAGCTGGCAGATTGAATGCAGAGGGAGTTCATGAGAATGAAAGGGTTAGTGTATGAAGAGTGTTTGATGGCTCTAGGCCTATACTTATTGGAGTTTAGAAGATTGAGGCGGATATCTGTTACGTTTTGTAACTGTAAAACATAAAACTAATATAAAGGAAAAGTGGAAGCCCAGGAAAACAGGTCTTAGTTTTGTTCTTTAGCGAGATGCACATGTATCATGTGGTGGTGTCATAACATATGCAATTTGAGTATTTTTATATATAACCCATAATGAATTATTTAAATGAATGAGAATGCTTAATCAAATATATTTACAAAATTACTTAAATATTACTGAAATATTAAATGCACAAAACGCCTCCCTGCTTAGCTATAAACTCAATAGACAATGCATCTCAACTATATACAATCGGCCTCCTTATCCACAAGGGATTGGTTCTCGGACCCCCCCCGCGGATACCAAAATTCACGGATGCTCAAGTCCCTTATTCAACGTGTCTCAATGAGGTGAATCTTAGGACCCAGCGGAACCCCAGACCTTACTTAACCTGTCTCAGTGCGGTGGACATTAGGAACCGGCGGCAGGACTCTGAATCCGCAGTGTTTCTGTTCAGGAAAATAATCATGATCATGATTGAAAATAAAGTGGAAATAATAAAGCGATCAGAAAGACGTAATACGCCATCATTCATTGGAAAAGCATTAGGCTACACCAGTCAACGATCGGAACAATTTTAAAGGATAAAGTGAGAAAGACTCTGCCCCGATGAAAGCTACAATTATTACTAAGCAACGCAGTGGTTTAATTATTGGGTTTTGGGGTTTTGGGTTTTTGATCCTCCACATCAACCTGGCATGGTGCAGAGCGCACTCGGGAGTTATCTGTCGCTAGATCGAACTCGGGAACTTCTGTTCCCGAGCCCAGAGCTGAAACATACGTTCTTAAGTGTTTTATATGCATAGTAAGGTAAAATATATACTATATACTAAGACAAACGTTTGACTAACTGACGCTAAATAATACCGGATGTACCTGTTCTGACTTGCTTAGTAAGAGAACTTCCGATTTTTTTTCCGATCCCGATCCATGATAACCTACGTACTTCCTCCTGTATACTTTAAATCATCTCTAGATTACATATAATACCTAATACAATGTAATTGCTATGTAAAATAGTTGTTATACTGCATTGTTTAGGGAATAATGACAAGAAAAAGTCTGTACATGCTTGAACAACAAGTGCTGGAAGAGCACTTCCGGGTTTTCGCGATTCGCGGTTGGTTGAATTGGCGCATGCGAAATCCGCAGATAAGGAGGGCCAACTGTATACAGAATACTATATACAGACATCCACAGCATAGTAAATTTTAAATTATCCCATTCAGGCCTAAAGATTTAATCGCTCTGGAGGCTTTCTTACTCTTGTCTTTCCTGGCAAGGAGGATTGCTGCTTGGCAGGTTAGACTTGTGGCTGTGATATAATCACATACAAAAGAACATCTGCAGATGCTGGAAATCTGAGCAATACACACAAAACGCTGGAAGAACTCAGTAGGCCAGGTAGCATCTAGGAATAGTTTCAGATTGAAATGTCGATTGTACTCTTTTTCTAGATGCTGCCTGGCCTGCTGAGTTCATCTTGCATTTTGTGTATGTGACTGTGAAACAATCTCAGGTTCTGGGGCATCCTCTATGGTGATTGCAGGAGTTAACTCTGAGACTGCAGGAAGTGTTTCTGACAGTGATACGCACCTTTTTTTTCTCTAACAATTGATTCTACTCTCCTTAGCTGATCGATGTGTCCTCTCCAGATGTTATCAGATGCAATTTCACTGTATTGGAAAGTGGTCCAGTTCTGTCCTTAATCTTTCCAGGTGCACACTTTTGATCATCTCTGTAGACCTTCGCTAGGACTGCTTGTCCAGCAGTGAAACATGGAACTTCCTTGTTTGATCAGCCTTCAATTTGTCTCAGCTCTGTATCCTGCATACTCCTTCTGAGATTGGGTTTGAGGAGATCCAAGTGTGATCGCAAGGGATGACAAGCAGCATAGCTGTTGAGCTGGTGTGGAGTGTGCTCCATTGTAATATGCAAGGTGGAAATTGGTGAGATTATGATTCAGTGTCAGTGCAGTGTGCTCTGACATTGCTCGCAGTGCATTCTTTAGACTGGACATACCTTTCTGCCAAACCATTTGTAGCTGGGTGGTATGGTGCGGATGTAATATGTCTTATTCCATTCATTTTTAGGAATGATTGAAACTGTTCATAACAAACTGTGGTCCATTGTCACTGACTAAAGTTTTCTGGAACACCAAATCTTGAGAAGAGGCTTCTCAACTCATCAACTGTGTGTGAGGCTGTAGTGGAGGCTATTGGGAACACTTCTGCCCACTTTGTAGCTGCATCCACTACTACCAAGAAATTTGTGTCCATGAGTCGTCTGGTAAAATTTACATGAATCCTCTGCTAAGGCAATGCAGCCATTCCCAGGGATGAAGGTGTGCTGCTCTTGGCATCTTCTGGACATGTTGGCATCCCAAACAGTGCATGGCAGACTGCTCGATCTTCTCATCTATCCCAGGCCACTAGACAAAGCTTAGAGCCAACACTTTCATTTTAACCAAGCCTAGATGATCGGCAGGTAGCTGCTCCAACACTTTAGCTCTCAGCATGGATGGTACAACTCGTAATCCCCACAAAAGCCAACCTCCCAGGGCAGGTTCATCCCAACGCTGGTAAAAATGGGAGAACTGGTGTTTCTGCTGCACATTCCAGCCATTTTGGGTGGCCGTGTAAGCCTAAGATAGTGTGGGGTCTTCTCTGTTTTTTTCTTTGGAATAATTCTGCCGTAACAGGGAGACTTTTGATTTGTGTAGGGCGAATATGTCAAGTAGAGTGTCCTTTCTAGTAAACTTTTCTGATATTTCCTTTACCAAGGGTAAACGGACAATACTTCAGCATTTCCATGATTAGTTATCCTCTTGATTTCAATCTTGTAATTGTGTCCTCCAAGGATCAGGGCCCAACTCTGCATTTGTACTGCTGCTGTTAGTTGAAAATGGACATAAGTGGTTGATGATCAATAATGAGGGTAAACTGTGTTCCATACAAGTACTTGTTGAAATGTTTTATACTCCTCATTAGACTGGAGGCCTTTCTGTCAATCTGCCTAATTTTTCTCTGCAGCAGTAAGTGAACATGCTGCAAAGACAATGGGGCGTTGACTTCCATCACTCATGTGACATGACTGCACCTATACCATAAGGCAGCGTGTCACAGGCAAGCTTCACTGGACGATTTGGATTATGATGTGTGAGTACAGTGTCTGATGTCACCATTTCTATTGCCTTTGGGGAAACCACCATACACTGCTTTGTCCATTGCCTTTTCTTCCCAATCTGCAGTAATGAGTTCAAGAGATGGAGCACAGTGGCAAGGTTTGGCAAGAGCTTGTTACTTTAATTGACAAATCCTAAAAAGGACTGCAACTATGATATGCCCTTTAGCCTTGGGGCATCCACCACCGCTTGAATTTTCTCAGCACACTTGTGTAAATCTTCTGCATCATTGAGGTGATCACAGTAAGTGATGCTTGGTTTAAAGAATTCACACTTGTTGAGCTCATAATCTTCTAGTCTTTTTAACACTGTCTTGACATTTTGGAGATGATCTTTATTATCCTTACTGGTAACACTGAGTGCCTGGACATCCTTGCAGCACCTAGTCCATAGCTTTCTGCTGGAGTGTAGGTGTAGACGCTGCTCCAAAAAAAAAATACTTAAAGGCTAAAGCACTTGATGAGTGTTTATGGGGGGAGTTAGAGAGAGTGTGTGTGTGTTTTTTTTTGCTTGGATTTCCAGCATCTGCAGATTTTCTCTTGTTTACAAATCCTGACAGACCCATTCTTGGCTATTGGATCCACTGGTGTGCCCATGGGACCTACTCAGACTTGAAAAGAATTCCTTTAGCTTCCATGTGATCTAGCTCACTGGCTACTTTAAAAGATTCAAAGTACCTTTATTACCAAAGCATGTTCACAGTATACAACCCTGAGATTAGTCTTCCCCACAAAACAAAGTAAACCATGGAACCTGTTCAAATAAAAGCTTCAAACCATACCTCCCCCACATGCAAAGGAATATACAAATTGCACATATGGCAACAAAAAAAAGCAAAAAACACTATCTCTCACTGCTATGGGCAGAAGTTCCCACTTGCTTCAAAAAGGCAGCAATTATACCAGTGCCAAAGAAGAATAATGTGGGCTGCCTTAACTACTATTGTCCAGTAGCACTCACATCGACAGTGATGAAATGCTTTGAGTGGTTGGTTATGACTAGACTGAACTCCTGCCTCAGCAAGGACCTGGACCCATTGCAGTTTGCCTATCGTCACAATAGGTCAGCGGCAGATGCAATCTCCATGGCTCTTCACACGCTTTAGACCACCTAGACAACACAAACTCCTACATCAGGATGCTGTTCATTGACTATAGCTCAGCATTTAATACTATCATTCCCACAGTCCTGATTGAGAAGTTGCAGAACCTGGGCCTCTGTACCTCCCTCTGTAATTGGATCCTTGACTTCCTAACTGGAAGACCACAGTCTGTGCGGATTGATAATAATATCTGTATACACATGACTGTGTGGCTAGGCATAGCTCAAATACCATCTATAAATTTGCTGATAATACAATCATTGATGGTAGAATCTCAGGTGGTGACGAAAGGGTGTACAGGAGTGAGATATGCCAACTAGTGGAATGGTGCCGCAGCAACAACCTGGCACTCAACATCTGTAAGACAAAAGAGCTGATTGTAGACTTCAGGAAGGGTAAGACGAAGGAACACATGCCAATCCTCATGGAGGGATCAGAAGTGGAGAGAGTGAGCAGCTTCAAGTTCCTGGGTCTCAAGATCTCTGAGGATCTAACCTGGTCCCAACATATTGATGTAGTCATAAAGAAGGCAAAACAGTGGCTATACTTTATTAGGAATTTGAAGCGATTGTGGCATGTCAACAAATACACTCAAAAACTTCTATAATTGTACTGTGGAGGGCGTTCTGACAGACTGCATCACTGTCTGGTATGGAGGGGCTACTGCACAGGACCGAAAGAAGCTGCAGAGGGTTGTAAATCTAGTCAGCTCCATCTTGGGCACTAGCTTACAAAGTACCCAGGAAATCTTTAGGGAGTGGTGTCTCAGAAAGGCAGCGTCCATTATTAAAGACCTCCAGCACCCAGGGCATGCCCTTTTCTCACTGTTACCATCAGGTAGGGGATACAGAAGCCTGAAGGCACACACTCAGCGATTCAGGAACAGCTTCTTCCCCTTTGCCATCTGATTCCTAAATGGACATTGAAGCTGTGGACACTACCTCACTTTTTTTTTAATATACAGTAATTCTGTTTTTGCACTTTTTTAATAATCTATTCAATATATGTAATTGATTTACTTGTTTATTATTATGTTTTATTATTTATTATTATGTCTTTTCTTTCTCTGCTAGATTATGTATTGCATTGAACTGCTGCTGCTAAGTTAACAAATTTCACGTCACATGCCGGTGATAATAAACCTGATTCTGATTCTGACAAAAATGAGAGAATTGTTTATCATACGAGGAACATTTGATGGCTCTGAGTCTGTACTCTCTGGAATTCAGAAGGTTGAGGGGAGATCTCATTGAAACCTCTCAAATGTTGAAAGGCCTAGACAGAGTAGATGTGGAAAGGATGTTTCCCATGGTGGGAGAGTCTAGGACAAGAGGGCACAGCCTCAGGATAGAGGGGTGCCCTTTTAAAACAGATGCAGAGAAATTTCTTCAGCCAAAGGGTGGTGAAGCTGTGGAATTTATTGCTACTGTAAATTCCAGTGTATAAGCCGAGAATTTGGCCCTAAATTTTGGTCCTAAAATTAGGGGGTTGGCTTATACACAGGGTGCCAACTTTGGAAAAACGAATACATGGAAGACAGGTCGTATTTATTGGCTGTTTTTGAGTAAAATTCGTTCCACTGTCGTCACATGAATTCTTTGAATGATTTGTTTAAACTCACATCTAGTGGCTGGAGCACAATGTCTGTATTTTCAGCCTTCAGTGCTGCTTTTGTCTCACCTGACAAGTGCACTTTGAAGACATCCCAGACAAATAGCGACATTTCTTTCCCGAAACCTTCGGGACGTCGACGCCACACCTCTAACCCACTTCAAGCAACCAGCTTTGTCCATCCAGCAGCGTTCTTGAACGTGCACAACACCCCGCGGGAATTTTCTGAGCAATCTTTGTTTTTTGTCTCAACAAAAGATCATGTCTAGTCATAAATCAGGTGCACCAACTTCGTGTAGCTTTGAATTTTCACTGACCTCACGGTGTTTTTCGTCCCATTTCAACACTTGAACTCGAATCATTTCTCTGGTAACAATGTATCCTGACGATCACTGGTGATTCACCCACTATAAAACTTTTTGTTCCAGTTCTGGCCACTGGCATGTTTTCCCATGGTTTGCACATTTTGTTTTGGAATTTCCCTCAGCGTGTTCTCTGCCTTTCTCCACTCTCTCTCTCGGAATGGCAGGCTGTGACCAGTGGGGTACGGCAAGGTTCGGTGCTGGGACAGCAGCTATTTACAATATACATTAATGATTTAGATAAAGGGATTAAAAGTAACATTAGCAAATTTGCCAATGACACAAAGCTGGGTGGCAGTGTGAAATGTCAGGAAGATGTTATGAGAATGCAGGGTGACTTGGACAGGTTGGGTGAGTGGGCAAATGTATGGCAGATGCAGTTTAATGTGGATAAATGTGAGGTTATCCACTTTGGTGGCAAGAACAGGAAGGCAGATTACTATCTAAATGGAGTCAAGTTAGGAAAAGGGGAAGTACAACGAGATCTAGGTGTTCTTGTACATCAGTCAATAAAAGCAAGCATGCAGGTACAGCAGGCAGTGAAGAAAGCTAATGGCAAGAGGAATTCCTATAACAAGAGGAATTGAGTATAGGAGTAAAGAGGTCCTTCTGCAGCTGTACAGGGCCCTGGTGAGACCCCACCTGGAGTATTGTGTGCAGTTTTGGTCTCCAAATTTGAGGAAGGACATTCTTGCTATTGAGGGAGTGCAGCGTAGGTTCACAAGGTTAATTCCCGGAATGGCGGGACTGTCATATGTTGAAAGATTGGAACGACTGGGCTTGTATACACTGGAATTTAGAAGGATGAGAGGAGATCTGATTGAAACATATAAGATAATTAAGGGATTGGACACACTGGAGGCAGGAAGCATGTTCCCGCTGATGGGTGAGTCCAGAACTAGAGGCCACAGTTTAAGAATAAGGGGTAGGCCATTTAGAACAGAGATGCGGAAAAACTTTTTCACCCGGAGAGTGGTGGATATGTGGAATGCTCTGCCCCAGAAGGCAGTGGAGGCCAAGTCTCTGGATGCATTCAAGACAGAGTTAGATAGAGCTCTTATAGATAGTGGGGTCAAGGAATATAGGGAGAGGGCAGGAACGGGGTACTGATTGTGTATGATCAGCCATGATCACAGTGAATGGCGGTGCTGGCTAGAAGGGCCGAATGGCCTACTCCTGCACCTACTGTCTATTGTCTATTGTCTCTCTCTCGTTTACACTAAACTTCTTAGCAGCTGCAGAATTATTCGTTCCTTTAGCAAAATCAACAACCTTCAGCCTGAAGCCAGCATCATATCACATTCGTTTTAATCTTTTGTACATGGCGGTCGCAAACTCAATACTGAGTAGATGTACTGATCCCGCCTCCCCATGTTATGTTTTAATGAGATTACGATGGGCGCTAAATGGTTTCGCGGGGGTTACAATTCTGAGGATTCTTTACCATTGGAGACCTAATCCAAGATTTCCCTCCCTGATTTATTTATTAAGAATTCACTTATAATGCTCTACAATGTGTAGGCCTGTTTTCTTAGCAGATACTGGTTCACAGAATTTCCCGGTTCCAGATCTGGCAAAGCTGAGTACAGACATGTGAGATCTTGTGATCTTTTCTGGTTAAATCAAAAACCTCTACAGAAGGGGTCGGCTTGTACAAAGGTAACATGAAAAAGGCACTTTTTTAACCTTGAAAATGGGGGGGGTCGGCTTATACTCCGGAATATACGGTATAGGGAGCTGTGGAGGCTCAGTCATCGGGTGTATTTAAGGCAGAGATTGCAAGGTTCTTGATTGGACATGGCATCAAAGGTTACAGGGAGAAAGCTGGGAACTGGGGTTGAGAAGGAGAAAAATAAGGATCAGCCATGATTGAATGGCGGAGCTGACTTGATGAACCAGATGGCCTATTTCTGCTCCTATGCCTTATGGTCTTATAAGAGTTGGAATCTTCAGCATCTAGTGAATAGATATTATATATTAGGATTGGAAAAGAAAATTTATCACTTACTGTTCAGGTGAGTTCACTTCCAGCTGCAGTCCTTTAGCATTCATCTCCATTTCATTTTGCTTCTTGGTGTTGTGGTCCGTTTCCAGACTTCACTTGGTCAATTCATTATTATTCAAAGATACATATTTTAATTATTTCGTAACTAAAAATCTAGACTACTCAACAGCATACACACAAGAGATACAGCAGATGCTGGAAATCTTGAGCAACACACAAAATGCTGCAGGAACTCAGCAAGTCAAGCAGCATCATTGCTGTTAGACTTCTCAACAAATTGAGTTTGATAAAAGTCATCTCTTATTGATGCAAGTTCCATTGATAAACATATGAACTACTGCAGTGGGTTGTGAAAGAGACAGGTATGTTGATCTCTGTATACAGTATTGTTTAATGATTGCTTCTTGAATTAGATTCTTACCGTAAATTATGTAAAATGCAAATGTAATCATTGTTAAATTCGGTATGTTTCTAACTGATATTTTAGTTGCAAGCAATAACCTGTCCAATATATTTCTCATACACCTCTCTGTAAATACAAATCTTGTATGCAGCATAGATTTTGAAACTTACAAGAAAGCTCATGGCTGTATTCTTTACAACAGGAATGTGGATTTGTCAAATCTGCCGGCCAAAGAAAAGGGGAAGAAAGTTACTACATGAGAAAGCTGCTCAGATCAAACGTCGTTATGCAAAACCACTAGGACGTCCCAAAAATAAACTAAAGCAAAGAACCATGTATGTTTATCCTTTTCTTCGGAACGTATAACCAATAATTAAAGAAAAATTACTTTGCACTATTTTAATGAAGTATGTTTCATATTTCCATATAATTGTTAATTCCTCATAAAATGCTGTTACTTTAGTTCAGAGGGGGTCAAAACACAGGAAATGTTAGTTTTTTTTAATGAATGCTGCACCTTCAGTAAACAACTGTTCTCAGAATTATCAATAAACATTAAACAGCAGCAAAATGTCTTATCTCATTACTGAAGTCTCTCATTAAACCATACATGAAGATAAAGATTCAGGAATAATGGTAACATAGGATTAAAATATGTCATTACTCTGTCATGAGATAAATGCGATTTATCTACTAAGCTTGATGCTTTCCATCATTACAGTTTCCAAGGAATTCTGTAATAGTGATGCTTTAACAGCATTGTTGTAGATTTTTGAATACTGTCGACTTGGGGAATTTTATTATTAAAGCACTTAGTTGTTGATGCAGAATTAGAATTTGTTTTGTTATTGTCACATGTAGAAAGATACAGTGAAAAGTTTGTCCTGCATTCTCTTCATACAGATCAAATCATTACAGAATGCGCTGAGGTAGTACAGGGCAAAACAGGATGCAGAATAAAGTGTAACAGTTAGAGAGGAAGTGCAGTGAAGGTAGACAATAAGGTGTAAATGAGGGGTCTCAGCCCGAAGCATTGACTGTTTATCCTTTTCAATAGATTCTGCATGACCTGCTGAATTCCTCCAGCATTTTGTGTGCATTACTCTGGATTTCCAGCATCTGCAGAATCTCTTGTATTTATGTGTCTAACTGTATTGTTTTCTTTCTTTCTCTATAATATGTACTTTTCAGTTTCCTCTGATATACCCACATTTTAATTGATTTGAGTTTATTATTTACATCCTTCATATACACGAGTGAAAATCTTTACATTATGTCTCTAAATGTACAATGTGCAATTTATAGTGATGTATGATAAAGTGTATGTACAACAGGACAGTCAATATAACATAGAAATACAGTTGTGTCAGCATGAATTAATCAGTCTGATGGTCTGGTGGAAGAAGCTGTCCCGGAGCCCGTTACCATTTCCCGGATGGTAGCAGCTGGAACAGTTTGTGGTTGGGGTGACCCGGGTCCCCAATGATCCTTCGGGCCCTTTTTACACACCTGTCTTTGTAAATGTCCTGAATAGTGGGAAGTTCACATCTACAGATGCGCTGGGCTGTCCACACCACTCTCTGCAGAGTCCTGTAATTGAGGGGAGTACAGTTCCCATACCAGACAGTGATGCAGCCAGTCAGGTTGCTCTCAACTGTGCCCCTGTAGAAAGTTTTAGGATTTGGGGGCCCATACCAAACTTCTTCAACCATCTGAAGTGCAAGAAGTGCTATTGTGCCTTTTCACCACACAGCCAGTATGTAAAGACCACGTGAGATTCTCGGTGTTGTTTGTGCCGAGGAACATAAAGCTGTTCACTCTCTCAACCCCAGATCCATTGATGTCAATAGGGATTAACCCATCTCCATTCGTCTTGTAATCCACAATCAGCTCCTTTGTTTTTGTGACATTGAGGGAGAGGTTGTTTTCTTGACACCACTGTCTCAGGGTGATGACTTCTATGTAGGCTGCCTTATTATTATTTGAGATTAGAGCAATCAGTGTAGTGACATCAGCAAATTTAATTAGCAGATTGGAGCTGTGAGTGGCAACGCAATCATGGGTATACAGAGAAAAAAGGAGAGGGCTTGGGACACACCCCTGAAGGTCAGAGGAGCAGAGGTGAGGGAGCCCACTCTTACCACCAGCCGACAATCTGACAGGAAGTCCAGGATCCAGCTACACAAAGCAGGGTGACGGCTGAGGTCATTGAGTTTCTTGTCGAGCCTGGAGGGAACTGCAGTGTTGAATGCTGAACTGTAGTCCAAGAACAGCATTCTCACATAAGCATCTTTCTTCTCCAGATGTGTAAGGATGATGCGTAGAGCTGTGGCTATGGCGCCATCTGTTGAACAGTTGTGTCGGTGGGCAAATTGTAGGGGGTCCAGTGTGGGTGGTAGCATGCTGCAGATGTAGTCCTTGACCAGACTCTCAAAGCATTTGCTTATTATTGAGGTGAGTGTGACAGGACGCCAATCATTCAGGCATGTTACCTTGATCTTTTTGGGTACAGGAACAATGGTGGATATTTTGAAGCAGGAGGGCACTCTACTTTGCGAAAGGAAGAGATTAAAAGTGTCTATAAACACACCTGCCAGTTGTGCCGTGCATATCCTGAGTACCTGCCCTGGGATGCCATCCGGTCCCGCAGCCTTATAACTGTCCATTCGTTGGAAACACTTCTGTACTTTGGCCTTGGATGACCAAGCTGCAGGTCGCATCAGCAGCTCTGTGCAGGGACTCAGTATTGGCAACATTGAATCGAGCATAAAAAAGATTTAGCTGATCTGGGAGAGAGGCAGAGATGTTGGAAACTTAACTGCGTTTAGCTTTGAAGTCTGTGATGGTGTGCCATAATCTGTGTTTGTTGTTGGTGGAGAGTTGTGCCTGAATCTTGTCCCTGTTTTGTTGTTTCGCTGCCTTGATGACTTTGTGCAGATTGCAGCTGCATTTCTTAAGTTCCTGTTGGTCACCGACAACGTAATCTCTGTGTCGCGCGGTAAGCGCTGCTCACACAAAACTGTTCCAGGATTTCTGGGTTAGATAGACCCTGACCTATTTCTGGGGGACAGCAGCCTCAATGCACTTCTGGATGTAACTTGTGACCCCATCTGTGAACTTGGAGACATCCTCATCATGGAAGACATTCCAGTTGGTGTCATCAAAGCAGTCCTGTAGCACAGAGACTGATTGGTCAGACCAACAGTGGATGGTTTTAACTATGGCCTCCTCTTATTTCAGCTTGTACTCTTTACCTTATTTGCATTCATTATTTAGTCAGGTTTTGATACATTTGTTTGATCAGAATCATTGTTATGCAACAGGACCTGATCCTTTTGCTACTTGACAGGTTTTCCAACAGGATGTTTTTGAATAATACAGGCCAGCCCTCACAGAATGGCCAGTCATCAAACCCACCTGGATCAATGAACATAACTGAGGTTCAAACCTAATACCTTTGTTGTTTATGTTGCGGATTTTTCAAGTATATTAGTTGTGGAACTTAATGTTGGAGGATTACAAGTACCTGGGGATATGAATGGACAATAAACTGGACTGGTCAAAGAACACTGAGGCTGTCTACAAGAAGGGTCAGAGCCGTCTCTATTTCCTGAGGAGACTGAGGTCCTTTAACATCTGCCGGACGATGCTGAGGATGTTCTACGAGGTTGTGGTGGCCAGTGCTATCATGTTTGCTGTTATGTGCTGGGGCAGCAGGCTGAGGGTAGCAGACACCAACAGAATCAACAAACTCATTTGTAAGGCCAGTGATGTTGTGGGGGTGGAACTAGACTCTCTGACGGTGGTGTCTGAAAAGAGGATGCTGTCCAAGTTGCATGCCATCTTGGATAATGACTCCCATCCACTCCATAATGTACTGGTTAGGCACAGGAGTACATTCAGCCAGAGACTCATTCCATCGAGATGTAACACTGAGCATCATTCCTACCTGTGGCCATCAGACTTTACAACTCCTCCCTAGGAGTGTCAGACACCCTGAGCCAATAGGCTAGTCCTGGACTTATTTCCACTGGGCATGATTAACTTATTATTATTTAATTATTTATGGTTTTATATTGCTATATTTCTTCACTATTCTTGGTTGGTGCGGCTGTAACGAAACCCAATTTCCCTCGGGATCAATAAAGTTATGTCTGTCTCTCTCCTATAAGTAGTACACTCTCACCATTTCAGATCTTGCAGAGTACAACTCTACCCAAAACTCCTTTAGCCTGTTTCCTGTGATTAGCTCCTGTTGCTACATCACTATGCATGAATAAGTCGAAGGCTCTGGACCTCATGAGTTTACCATAATTTTCTGTTTGCATTTTTCTTGGGTGAAAAATTATCCTGGTTTGTGGTGGGCACCCAAATCTTGAATTAAATTTTTTTTTGGTTTAATGTATTTCTAGAGTCTTGCAGTATTGAAAGATCTTTTTTGTAATTCAGATCCTCAAAAGTCTTGGTACCTTTTCAGTAAAGTATTGATGCAGCCAGCTTTTCCAGTGTTCAAGAACTGACTTCAATCACTCTGTGCAGAAGGACTTAAAATAAAATTTAATGTCAAAGTTGATGGATGTTGACCTTTTGTAGTTGAAGCAAATACTGTACCAATATCCATTCCTTCACTCTTCATTGCTCATTTCTTCAGGGAAACATCTTTGCTATTATGCACATAGGCTACAGCAAATTAATCAGAATGATCCTCTCTTCAACTAAACTGAATTCCAAATTCAATATAAACATTTTGTTTTATGAACCTTCAGGTTTCACATAACTTGAGTAAATAGGTGGAATTTAAAGTAAAGGTTGATAGATTCTTGATTAGTCAGGGCATCAATGGTTACAAAAAGTAGGTAGGAGAATGGGGTTCAGAGGGATAATAAATCAGCCATGATCAAATGGTGAAACAGACTCAATAGACTGAATGGCCTAATTTGGCTTCTGTCTTTGGGTGAATTTCTAGAAAAATTCACTATGAAGTATGACAGCCTTCAACAGCTTGGAGCCATTAAAAACTTCTAAGAGTGAGTATTGTGGCTACCTAATAACTAGTTTTCTCTGAATTGTCCAGTTCCCTTCCACAGTCCAAAGATGTATCGGGTAGGTAATTGATAATTATAAACTGTCCCATGGTTACGTTAGGGTTATATCGGAGTTGTCATTGGTTGCTGGGTGGTGCGGCTGGGAAGGCCTTTTCATTGCTCTATCTCTAAATGAGTAAATAAATAAATGCTGTTTAGAGCTACTCATCTGCAAAGACAATGTTTCAGTAGATTAATTATTACTAAGTCAGATGAATGTTTGATATATCCATGTGTTCCTGTAATAAATTTATGAAGAAACAAAGGCTTGGAGTGAAAAATATTAGTAGTGATTGGCTGAAAAAATGGGTTTTGAAAAGACATTTTTTTAAAAAAAAACAAGACTGTCCAAGGGGTCTGGTGTTTTTGTCACCAGTGGGTCTATGGGGAATGGTTGTCCAACAGGACTGCTGTTTATGTCACCATTGGTCCATGGGAATGGTTGTCCAAGGGGGCTGATGTTTTTTCTATCATCAGTGGGTCCATGGAGAATGGTTGAGTATAAATCACCAGAGATGAAGAATAGAGTATGCAATGTTTCAAAGAGAATGGATGACTATTTAAGTGTTAAAGGGAAAAGATGATGTGCGCCAGTGAAGACAAGTTTGACAAGCACATATAAAGTAGCATGGAATGGAATATGGGCAGATTGGAAGTTGAGACTCAGTTGTTTTGGAAAGAGAGAACTTTGACTTACCTTTTTCATTGGCAGAAGTCATGATAATTCACCCACATGAAATGTTTTGTCATGATATTTTTGATTCATGACTATTTCTTAAATATTTCTAGTCTGAAAAGGTAGTTGAGATTCTTTTGTGTTTGTAGTGTAACGTGTTCAATAATGTTTTTATTTTTATTACCTTACATGGTATAACAAAGAATATAATCTGTACAAATGAACCAAGGTCAGTCAGCTTAAGTTAAACAGCTTGTTTGTTGCAACAAGCAGGATTTCTTGTTCTCTAATTCTCAAACCTGTAAATCATGTTACATGGTAATCATAGTTATTGGTATTCTATAAATAAGAAATAATCCATCAAACGACTATAGTAGATTAATTAAACAGAATAATCACCGTCTTTAATGTATAGAACATGGAAAAAGGCAAATCCCGCTTTCCCTGCCTGAAATAGATTTTTGCTTGTAATTTCCTTTGAAGGTTCAGTTACTCTGTGACTCTAATTTTGGAAGTATGCCTTCATGTCCTTCATTCCCAAACAGTACACTGATACTAATTAAAACTTGCAAGTCCATACACGTTAATTTCATGCAAGAAGATTTAAATTTACTATGGTTTTCTTCATTCGATAGTGGCTATTACTTGATTCCTTTGTGTCTGTCCTCCGTTTCCATAAGACCATAAGAGTGGAACTATGGCATTTAGTTCATTGAGCCAACCATCAGGCTCTTGAACTAGAGGGAATAAAAATATCTAGTGCTTTCTTGGCATATATGATGAATAAACTCTTCTTGGGCTTCTACTCAGGTGAGGCTTATCATCAGTGGGATAGATTCTCTAACTTACTACCTTACTAAGCATTTAACAACCTTGCTGCCCTCCTTTCTTAGGGGCCATGAGCATCCCATCACAAATTCGACTGATTTCGTTAAAACAATAACCAACATCCAGCTGAACCAGAAGGGCATAATGGTCAGTTTCAACATGACGTTCCTGTTCATAAGAGTTCCCATTAAGGACAGATTGGTCTTCCTGCAGTCGTACATCCAATTTACATTGGAGATGGAGAAGAATGGTTGCCTCCCGTTCCTGGACATTCTAATATGACAAAAACTAGATGATAGCCTTGGACATGCCATCTATCGGAAACCCACTCACTTGTACCTCAGTAACAGCCACCGTCATGCCTCCCAATATAGAGTGGTTCTTTCTACTTTGAATAACCATGTGAAAACGATTTCAGACCCAGGAAGTTTCCCAAGGAATTAAGTCGATTATGAATGACGTTCCTACAGAATAGCTACAAGGTGAAGAAAATCAATCGGGCCCTTTCAAAGGGCCAACAGAAATACCAAGAAACCTAACAATGAAAAGGAACTTGTCGCTACCACCTTTTGTCCCTATATTTCCATGGTTTCTGGAAGGATCGCCAGGATCTGGAAGAAATACTGGATTAATACCATCCACAAACCCATAAGGAAGCTCAAATCACAGCTTATGCCGGTCAAAGATGAGCTGGGACTCAGGTCAGCTGGCATTTACAGGACTCCCTGTGAATGAGGAGCACCCTGTATTGGCCAGACAGGACGCGTGGTGGAAGCCCACATCAAGGAGCACAGGTGTAGTATCCATTTGGGTTACTAAGAGAAATTGGCGGTAGTGGAACATTGCATTCACAATGGCCATAGGATTGACTTTGACAGCACCAAACTACTGTGCCACACCAATGGCTTTTGGGAGTGCCTGGTTAAGGAAGCCATTGAAATAAAACTAAAGTAAAAAAAAAACAAAGACGAAGGTCTCGCTCTAAGTAAGAACTGGAATTCAATTGTAAATAAGGTGGGAGAGCCGAAACCTGATTGGCTGGGGAGTAACCAATCAGGAAGGAATGACTACAAGGGTATAAATACCACCGGAGTAGATATGCCCAGATATTATCTCTGATTAAAATAGAGTGTGTCATGGAAACACTGGTTATAATTGATACCTCTACCTGACTGGAAGCCCAAGTTGAGGGAATAACTTCACTCACCTCAACAATGAAATGGTTCCACAACCTATGGACTCACTTTTGAGGACTCTACAACTCATGTTCTCAATATTTATTGACTTATTTATTTATCATTTATTATTATTATTTTGTTTTTTTTTCTCTATTTGTATTTGCATAGTTTATCTTTTGCACATTGGTTGTATGCCATCTTTGGTGTGTGCAGTTTTCATTGACTCTTTTGTGTTTCTTTGTAGCTACTGTGCATTATCTTAAGTACATGAATCACAGGGTAGTATATGGTGACACATACGTACTTTGATAATGGATGCCAAGGTAGCATAGCAGTTAGCATAATGTTATTTCAGCTCAGTGCATCAGAGCTCGGAATTCAATTCTGACATCATCTGTAAGGAGTCTGTACATTCACCCCATGGAATGCGAGGGCTTTCTCTGGGTGCTCTGGTTAATAGGTTAATTGGTCATTGTAAATTGTTCTGTGATTAAGCTAGGGTTAAATCATGGTTTGTCGGTCAGCGCGGCTTGAAGGGCCAGAAAGGCCTGTTTCGCGCTGCATATCAATATATAAATAAATTAGTTTTGAACTTTGTGTCTGCTCACCATTGAATCATGGTTGCTTTTTTTCAACCTCATTCTTCTATCTTCTCCCCATAGTTCTTAACTCCATTACCAATCTTACCTAGAGTTTATCAATCTCTGCCTTAAATACACCAAATGACCTGGCCTTCACAGCATTCTGTAGCAACAAATTTCAGATTCACCAGGCCGAAGAAATTTCTCATCTCAGTTTTAAGTGGATGTGCCTTTTAATCTGGACTATGCCCTCCAATCCTATTAATGGAAATATTGTTTCCACATCCACTCTATCCAGGCCTTTCAAAAGTTCAAAATATTTGAACTTTGATAAATTATCAAAATAAATATGTCACTATATACTACCTTGAGATTCATTTTCATGCATGCATTCTTAACAGAGCAAAAAATGCAATCAAGTTAGTGAAAACCTGTATACAAATCAAGACTGGACCCTCTTCAGGGCCAGCACATCATTCCTCGGATACATGGCCTAAAATTACTCACATTATTCCAAATGCTGTCTTGCTAATGCCTTACACAAACACGAGAAAATATGCAGATGCTGGAAATCCAAGCAACATGCAAAATGCAGGAGGAACTCAGCAGGCCAGGCATCTATGGAAAAGTGTAAACATTCAACATTTCATGCTGAGACCCTTCATCAGTTCTGGTCTGTTGAGTTCCTCCAGCATTTTGTGTGAGTTGCTACTAATGCCTTATAAAGCCTAAGCTTTATAATCTTTGCCTTTATATTCTCATCCTTGTGAAATGAATGCTAACATTGCATTTACTGTCCTTACTACCAACTCAACCTTGAAATTAACCTGAAGGGAATCCTGAAGTAGGACTTCCAAGAACCTTTGCACTTTCCATTTCCGAAGTCTCTCCCCAATAAGAAAATAGTCTGCACCTTTTCCCTACCTCATATTTCCCTGCTTTACATCCTTTCTGCCATGTCTTTGCTCACTCTCCTAAACTGTCAATGTCCTTCTGCAATCTCCGTGCTTCTACGACACTACATGTCCCTCCACCTGTATCGTTTGCAAACTTGGCCATAATGTTATCAATTCTGTCATCCTTATCATTAATGTATAATGAGAAGAGTTGTGGAGCCAACATTGACCACTGCATAACTCCACTTGTCACCACAGCCACCCTGAAAGTGACCCTTTATTCCTGCTCTTTTCCTTCTGCCAGTCATCCAGACTTCTGTCTATGCTAGTACCCTGTCTTGTAACACCTTGGGCTCTTACCTTGTTTAGCAGTCTCACGTACAGCACCTTGTCAAAGGCCTTCTGAAAATCTAAATCCACTAGCTCCCCTTTGTCTAACCTGCTTGTTACCACCTCAAAGTATTTTAACATTTGTCATGCAAGCTCTTCTCTTAACAGAACTGTGCTGACCTCACCCTCTCTTTATTATGTACTTGAAGTACTCTGAAATTCCATCCTTTATGATGGACTCTTAAGACCTCAGCACTAAGGTCAGGCTAACCAACTATAATTTTGCCTCCGTTCCTCCTTAAACAGGGGTGTCATATTTGTGATTTTCCAGTCCTCATGAGGCCTCACTGAATCCTTGATTTTTGAAAGATCACTACCCATGCAAGGCTTATTCAGAAAGTAAGGAGGCATGGGATCCAAGAGAACATTGCTTTGTGGATGCTGAACTGGCTTGCCCACAGAAGGCAAAGAATGGTTGTAGACGGGTCATATTCTGCATGGAAGTCAGTGACCTGTGGTGTGCCTCAGGGATCTGTTCTGGAACCCTTACTCTTCGTGATTTTTATAAATGACCTGGATGAGGAAGTGGAGGGATGGGTTAGTAAGTTTGCTGATGATACAAAGGTTGGAGGTGTCGTGGATAGCGTGGAGGGCTGTCAGAGGTTACAGTGGGACATTAATAGGATGCAAAACTGGGCTGAGAAGTGGCAGATGGAGTTCAACCCAGATAAGTGTGAGGTGGTTCATTTTGGTAGGTCAAATATGATGACAGAATATAGTATTAATGGTAAGACTCTCGGCAGTGTGGAGAATCAGAGGGATCTTCGGATCAGAGTCCATAGGACACTCAAGGCTGCTGCGCAGGTTGACTCTGTGATTAAGAAAGCATGCGGTGCATTGGCCTTCATCAGTTGTGGGATTGAGTTTAAGAGCGGAGAGGTAATGTTGCAGCTATATAGGACCCCGGTCAGACCGCACTTGGAGTACTGTGCTCAGTTCCGGTCGCCTCATTATAGGAAGGATGTGGAAACCATAGAAAGGGTGCAGAGGAGATTTACAAGGCTGTTACCTGGATTGGGGAACATGCCTTATGAGAATAAGTTGAGTGAACTTGGCCTTTTTTCCTTGGAGTGACAGAGGATGAGAGGTGACCTGAAAGAGGTGTATAAGATGATGGGGGGCATTGATCGAGTGGATAGTCAGAGTCTTTTTCCTAGGGCTGAAATGGCTAGCACGAGAGAGCACAGTTTTAAGGTGCTTGGAAGCAGGTACAGAGGAGATATCAGGGATAAGTTTTTTTACACAGAGAGTGGTGAGTGCGTGGGATGCGCTACTGGCGACGGTGGGTGAGGCGGATACGATAGGGTCTTTTAAAAGACTCCTGGACAGGTATATGGAGCTCAGAAAAATAGAGGGCTATGGGTAAGCCTAGTCATTTCTAAGGTAGGGACATGTTTGGCGCAACTTTGTGGGCCCGAGGGCCTGTATTGTGCTGTAGGTTCTATGTTTAATATCTCTTCAGCTCCTCTTTTTCGATCTTTCTGCGTGATGTATCTTGTGAATGAATCCACTCAGATCATTCTAGTCTGAACTGGGTAAATTAAAAAGCTATTCTGTAGTTTGGATTTCACTCCATGCTTCTGGCAAAACATTTTAATCTTTTTATCTTTGATTAATCTCAGCAATGCCAGTTTAAAGATTGCTCCCAACTTTGATATGGTAAACATTTTGCCTTATTTTGTAATTAACTGCATTTAATATGATTTACTAATTAAACTTTGTAAAGCCTAACTAATTGTAATTGAAGTATACAAATTTAGACATTCAGATTTTGAAAATCTAACTGCATCATCCTGTTAAATATCATCTAAGGGAGTCTATTGAAAGTATAATTAAAGTGAACAACTAGGATATTTGCATTCAGCTTCAAATTGCACACTCACAGGCCCAGATCTGCCTACCTTTTCATTGGCTATGTAGAACGATCTATGTTTGAAACCTTCCCTGGTTATACTCCCCAACTCTTTTTCTGCTACATTGATGACTCTATTGGCACTGCTTCATGCACTCATGCTGAGCTCATCAATTTCACCTCCATTTTCCACCCTGCTCTTGCTTTCACTTGGGCCATCTCTGACAACTTCCCTCCCCTTTCTTGATCTACCTGTCTCCATCTCTGGAGACAATTGTCAACCAACATCTTTAATAAACCTACTGATCCCCATAGTTAACTCAACTATTCCTCTTCCCATCCTATTTCCTGTAAAATGGTATTCCCTTTTCTTAATTTCTTCGCCTCCATCGCATCTATTCTCAAGATATGTCTTTTCATTCCAGGACATCAATCAAGATGATCTCCTCATTTAGAGAAAGTGATTTCCCTCCCTCTAATATTGATGCTGCCCTCACTCGCATCACCTGCATTTCCCGTACTTCTGCACGTATCCCATCTTCCCACTGTCATAATAGTGATAGAGTCTCTCTTGTCCTTACCTACCACCCCATCAGCCTCCACATCCAACACGTTATCCTCCACAATTTCCACCATCTCCAAAGGGACTCTACCACTAAATATATCTTTACCTCCCCAACTCTCACTCCCCGCCTCTGCTTCTGCATTCCGTAGGGATTGCTTCCTCCGCGATTCACTTGTCCATTTGTCCCTTCCCACTAATCTCCCTCTAGGCACTTGTTCCGGCAAGCAGCCTTGATCCTGCCTGTCCTTCTAGGTGAGGCAACACTTCACTTGTGAATCTGCTGGGGTTGCTTATTGTGTCTGGAGCTCCTGATGCAGCTTCCTCTACATTGATTGGACCTGTTGTAAATTGGGAACCATTTTGTCAAGCACCTCTGCACCATCTGCCACAAACAGGACTAGCTGATGGCGAAATATTTTAATTGCAATTCCCATTCCCATTCCAGTGTGTTGATCCATGGCCTCCTCTTGTTCCAAGATGAGGTTACCCTCAGGGCGGAGGAGCAACACCTTATATTCTGTCTGGGTAGACTCCAATCTGATATGAATATCTGTTTCTCCTGGTGAACAAAATCCCCCCCTCCCTTTCCTCTATTGTCCACTTTGACCTTTTACCATTTCTCACCCATCTATTACTTCCCCCCCACCCACCTGCCCCAGGTCCCCTCCTCCTCCTATTGTCCACTCTTATCTCCTGTCAGATTCTTTCTTCTCCAGCCCTAGACCTTTCCCACCTAGCTGGCTTCATTTATTACCTTCCAGCTAGCCTCTTTCCCCTCCCCTCACCTTGAATTCGGGTATCTTCCCCCTTCCTTCTCAGTCCAAAAAGGAGCCTCAGCCTGAAATGTTGACTGTTTATTCATTTCCTTAGATGCTGCCTGACCTGCTGAGTTCTTCCAGTATTTTGTGTGTTGCTTTGGATTTCCAGCAACTGCAGATTTTCTCGTGTTTATGATTTACAGATTCTGATCTTTTCCAGTTACCAATTTTCAGAATGGTCCATTTCATTGCAGATCCTTACAAGCACTACAGTGTAAATATCTGCCAGTTTACACCAAGTGCATCACAGTCAATTGCACTTATAAGAAACTTGCATCATTTCATAATTTAATGTTTAGTGTGACTTGGAAATTCTAAGATTAATGGGTGAGTAAATGCAAAATCCAAATACAAGGAATGGTGAACAATTGTATCAGTGGGAATAGTTAGCTTTTTGTGTTTAATAAATTTCCTGCCAGTGGGAGATACTAAATTACTTGTATAAAGTTTCTTTGAGGTAGGGTGTGCAGCATTGCTGCCTGCCAGTGTGGTAAAGCACACAATGCTACAGACTGTTGAGTATAAAGCAGTTTTGTTTGTACAATTTTCTAATATGATTTCTGAATTTTTGCTAGATGAGCAGAGCAAATTGTGCATATTATTGCATGTTATAATGGCTAACTGCATTGCCAGTGACCTTTGCAATTTAGTAGCTCTATTACACTCTATGGTGAATGGTTGGAAGTGAGGAAGATAAACAAGTGGAGCAGAAAATATCTAGGAAAACAAAGATTAGTTGCATCAAACGAAGATGCAATTTAATAATTAATTAATGAATTTGCATTCATAAATCTAATATTCCCATTTATTTTCCTCCCTTGTATAAATGTCCTAATTTTGTATATAATCCTGCAAATAATGTATGTTCTTCATACAATTGACAGTGTACTTTCCACTTTTCCACAGATCTGCAGACAGTGATGGAGGATCTTTAACAGTGGACACAGGAAGGGGGTCAACTGGTAGGGGTCAAAAGATTAAACGCACTCCTACAGCTTCATTTGGTCATGCTGTGACTCAGAAGGACTCAAGTAGTAGAGATCCAACCCTGGCTGGTGCTGTCACCTACACATTCACATTTAACAGAACAATAGTTGGTCTCATTGATGGGCTAAGTAAATTTTCTATGCTTATTTGCCAAAAGGCATGGGGTTAAATGATCAGCCTAATGCATTCTCACCTAACAGCCTTCCTGATAATAACTATCAAAAATATCTCGATGGGCTCTCACATATTTCCACCACTTATAGGGTGTCTCAATAGATAACACCAACCAGTTATGTTCCTCTTCTACACAAGTCTTAGTTGACTCCTTTACCAGAAATTTATCCAGATTTCCTTGAAAAGAAAGGAGTTATAAATAGTAACCCGGTGTTCACTGTCTAATCCCATGATGTTAGGCTTCCAGAGCATGATCACTGAAATCAGATATTCACTTGAGACAAATTTTGTTTCTTATAAAGCACCAAATGGTGCGACTCTCCCCCATCCCCCCCACCTCAAAGCAGAGTTAGGGAGCTTGGCATATGGAAGGATTAAGCTTGATCAAGATGATGGTAAGCAAAGGTCCAAACCAATCTCCAACCTGTCCAGTAACAGTTCCTGCTAATTTATCACATAGCACTTCTTACGTTTTCTTTTTCTTTTGTAGGAATATTAACTAAACAAACTACCTTGCCCCTTTGTCATCCTGATCATTAATGTATGATGTGACGAGTTGTGCTCCCAATGCTGACCACTGCATAACTCCATTAGTCACCTGCAGCCACTCTGAAAATGACCCTTTTTTCCCCGCTGTTTGCCTTCTGCCAGTCAACCAATTTTCTGTGTATGTTAGTATCGTGCCTTTTAACACCATGGGCTCTTACCTTGTTTAGCAGTCTCATGTACAACACCTTGTCAAAGGCCTTCTGAAAATTGAACACCAACTGATTCTCCTTTGTCTAACCTGCTTGTTATCACCTCAAAGAATTTTAGCATTTGTCGTGCAAGCTCTCTTCTTAACAGAGCTCTGCTGACCTCACCCTCTCTTTATTATGTGCTTTGAAGTAGTCTGAAATTTCATCCTTAATGATGGACTCTGATCTTAGGCTACGTCCACACTACACTGGATAAATCCGTAACCGAAGCTTTTTCTCTTCACTTTTACCCTCCGTCCACACTAAAATGGCGTTTTTGTCCCCCAAAACCGGAACTTTTCAGAAACGCTGTCCAGAGTGTGTAATTTTGAAAGCGCCACTTGAGCAGATCAGTGTGGATGAGATAACCGGAGAAATCTGAAAACACTGTCAGACGGCGCGCCATTTCATTGTTTTCCTAAATGCAACCCCCCACACAATCTAACAATTTCAGACAGACGGCAACTCGACTGAAGCCAAAAGAGTTAGAAATGTACTCACCAAGTAATTTGACCCATAACTTACTGAATAAATAAGTATACTCACTTTGTCCTGTTTTCTGTCCTTGCTTGTATGAAGGTGGTTTACCTATTTATGCAAGTACAATAGATGTGTAACAGCCAAATGTAACATTGTATGGAAATACAAGATAATACTGATGCAGACATGTTTTACACATTTAACAAAGTGCTTTATTAATGCAACAGAGTTAGTCAGTTTTTCAATGTTCGCCATCAGCCAGGTCATACTGTCCGTGAACTCCCTGTCGGTTGCCTCCATTCACTCCAGTATTTTTTTTCCCTTTTAAGTCCTCCTGCGCGAGAGCCAACAGCTGCCTGTCGTTTAAGTTTTTCTAGTCTGTAACTGAACAAACGCGCACCAAGGCTTTCACGGCGAGATTCGACTCCAAACATGTCACCTGTTTTCAGTAGATGTGTCCTGCGCATGCACAGTAGGAGGAGATTCGCTGAAATATCCGTTTCAATGTGGACAGAGATATTTTTTAAAACACCTAGTGTGGATGCCTATCGTTTTTACATGAAACCGGCGTTTTCAAAATTATCCGCTCTAGTGCGGATGTAGCCTTAGCACTGAGGTCAGGCTAACCAACTATAATTTTACCTCTGTTCCTCCTTAAGCAGGGGTGTCATATTTGTAACTTTCCAGTCCTCATAAACCCTTCATGAATCTTTGATGTTTGAAAGATCACTACTAATTTCTCTTCAGTTTTTCACACTCTTCAGCTCCAAACTATCCTCCAGCCTGCCCAGTACATGCTCTTTTATCACGTAGCACTTCTCATGTTTTGGTTTTCCTTTTGTAGGAATATTCACTAAACAAACTGCCTTGTATCTTCTCTGATGCTAATAATATATATTTTCAAAAATAAACTTGCAGCACGGATCAAATCTGTTTAATTTGTTTTAGTTACAGTAGTGAGTATTCTAAAAAGCTGTGTTGCCTCCCAAGTCTCCTTAGAATTGTGTTAGAATCCCACCTTTTCCCACACTTTTAAGTTACTCTTCTAGTCATTTCTACATAGTGATGGAGCCATTTTCATTATTTGCTTGTTTTAAAGCAAAAGAGAGATTTTGAATGGTAGATCTGTTGGTATTTCACTCAGTTCTTGTCTGCTTTATTTATTTGCAAAAAGTAACCATCCTTGCTGCATCTCAGCAACAAAAGAAATGCTTCTCCACCTCTACCTGCATGTCCTGTTTATTTGTGTGATCAGTGGTACTAAGGATTGTTAGATGGAGAATGCTAATCTTTCATGCCCGAGTAACAGAGCTCCAGAAGTTGTAAGCTTTTTAAGGAATTGTGTATAGAGAATATATCAAATTCATGTAATACTGGATTTTAGTCGTGTATGTGATCATTTTTCTTTTGCTGCTTTGGCGAACGGCAGGCAAAGAAACAAAATCTATCCAAAAGGAAAGCACAGATGAGAGTGTAGCCTGTCATCAGGACTATGTGACAGACGAGGACTTGGAAATGTTCAAGCAAGCTCGGCATTTATCACTCCAGGTGAGGCCTTTCTATTTGACTGGTAAAAGAAACTCTTCAACTAGAAACAAAAAGTAGAACTCTGGAAGAACTCAGTGGGTCAAGCAGCATTTCTAGAGGCAAATGGTCTATGTCGACATTTTGGATCAAAGCCCTGCATCAGGATCGAGAAGGAAGAGGGACAGTTAGTGGTGTGAAGAAAGACAGTCAGTGGCATGCAGAGAGACAATGGTCAGAGGGATTAGACAGAGGCTTATAGGTGGAACTGGTTGTGTGAATAACGGCAAAGAAAATGATGGATTAAGATTGAACCACCTGGGAAAGGTGAATAGACAGAGCAAAAATGTTGATGTGGGAGAATAAAAGTGGTTTGAGGTATGTGAAATTGGAAAGTTAAATGTTCATGTTATTGGTATGCAACCTAGTGGTATGAACATTGAATTTTCTAATTTCATTTAATCCTCACTTCTTTCATTCTCCTTCTATATATATTCACCTTCCATCTGAGTTTCTACCTCCTTTAAGACCATAAGACATTGGAGCAGAATTAGACAGTTCAGCCCATCGAGTCTGCTTTGCCATTCCATCATGGCTAATCCCAGATCCCACTCAGCCCCATACACCTGCCTTTGTGCCATATCCTTTGATGATCAGAACTTCAGAAAATCCAAGTATATGATATATACTGTCTCTCCTTTGTCCACCCTGCTGGTTACTTCCTTGAAGAACTTGAGCAGATTTGTCAGGCAAGATTTCCCTTTACAGAAAACATGCTGACCATATAACCATATAACAAATACAGCACGGAAAGAGGCCATCTCGGCCCTTCTAGTCCATGCCGGACGCTTACTCTCACCTAGTCCCACCGACCTGCACTCAGCCCATAACCCTCCATTCCTTTCCTGTCCATATACCTATCCAATTTTACTTTAAATGACAATATCGAACCTGCCTCTACCACGTCTACTGGAAGTGACTGGAAGTCACATCTACTGACTTTGACCTATTTTGTAATTAGCCTCCATGTACCTGGAAACCTCATCCATAATAATAGAATCCAACATTTTCCCAACCACTGAGGTTAGGCAAACTGGCCTATCATTTCCTTTATTTTGCCTTCCTCCCTTCTTAAAGAGTGGAATAACATTTACAATCTTCCAGTCCTCCGGAATCATGCCAGAATGAAGTGATTATTGAAAGATCATGACCAATGCATCTGTTATCTCTTCACAACCTCTCTTAGGACTCTGGGATGTAGTTCATCTGGCTCAGGTGACTTACCCACATTAAGATCTTTCAGTTTGCCTAGTACTTTTTCCTTTGTAATAGCAATGGCACTCACTCCTGCTCCCTGACATTCACGGATTTCTGGCACACTGCTAGTATCTTCCACAGTGAAGACAAATGCAAAGTACCCATTAAGTTAGGAAGATAGCGGATTGGGAAGTTTTTAAAAACCTACAGAGAGCAACTAAAAAAATTAGAAGGGAATAGGTGAAATATGAAAAGCAAGCTAGCAAATAATATCAAAGTGGATAGTAAAAGCTTTTTCAAGTATGTTAAAGATAAAAGGAAATGGATATAGGACCGCTAGGAACTAAGGCAGGGGAAATAATAATGGGGGACAAGGAGATGGCTGATGAACTAAATGAATATTTGCAGTATACCTGATGCTGTAGTGTGTGATGGAAGAGAAGTGGGTGCAGTTATTGTTACAAGAGAGAAGGTGCTTAAAAAGCTTAAAGACCTAAAGGTGCATAAGTCACCCGGACCAGAGGAACTGCACCCTAGGGTTCTGAAAGAGGTAGTGTTAGAGATTGTGGTGGCATTAGAAATGATCTTTCAAAAATCATGGGACTCTGGCATGGTGCCAGAGGACTGGAAAATTGCAAATGTTACTCCACTCTTTCAGAAAGGAGGAAAGCAGCAGAAAGGAAATTATAGATCAGTTAGCCTGATAGTCAGAGGCTCTTTTCCAGGGCTGAAATGACTGCCACAAGAGGGCACAGGCTTAAGGTGCTTGGGAGTAGATACAGAGGAGATGTCAGGGGTAAGTTTTTTTACGCGGAGAGTGGCGAATGCTTGGAATGTGCTGCTGGCAACAGTGGTGGAGGCGGATACGATAGGGTCTTTTAAGAGACTTTTAGATAGGTACATGGAGCTTAGAAAAATAGAGGGCAATGGGTAACCCTACTAATTTCTAAGGGAGGGACATGTTTGGCACAACTTTGAGGGCCGAAGGGCCTGTATTGTGCTGTAGGTTTTCTATGTTTCTATGAGCTCAGTGGTTGGGAAGATGTTAGAGGCAATTGTTAAGGATGAGGTGATGGAGTACTTGGTGACACAGGACAAGATGGTACAAAGTCAGCATGGTTTCCTTTAGGGAAAATCCTGCCTGATGAACCCGTTGGAATTCTTTGAGGAGATTACAAGTAGGATAGATAAAGGGGATGCAGTGGACATTGTATATTTGAACTTTCAGAAGGCCTTTGTCAAGGTGCCACAGTGAGGCTGCTTACCAACTTAAGAGCCCATGGTATTACAGGAAAGTTACTGGCATAGTTAGAGCATTGGCTGATTGGTAGGAGGCAGCGAGTGGGGATAAAAGGGTCCTTTAGTGGTTGGCTGCCAGTGACTAGGAAGAGCAAGGAAATCCTTTTGCATTTGTACAGGGCCCTGGTGAGACCACACCTGGAGTATTGTGTACAATTTTGGTCTCCAGGGTTAAGGAAGGACATCCTGGCTGTAGAGGAAGTGCAGTGTAGATTCACAAGGTTAATTCCTGGGATGTCCGGACTGTCTTACGCAGAGAGGTTAGAGAGACTGGGCTTGTACACGTTGGAATTAAGGAGATTGAGAGGGGATCTGATTGCAACATGTAAGATTATTAAGGGATTGGACAAGATAGAGGCAGGAAATATGTTCCAGATGCTGGGAGAGTCCAGTACCAGAGGGCATGGTTTAAGAATAAGGGGTAGGTCATTTAGGACAGAGTTAAGGAAAAACTTCTTCTCCCAGAGAGTTGTGGGGGTGTGGAATGCACTGCCTCAGAAGGCAGTGGAGGCCAATTCTCTGGATACTTTCAAGAAGGAGGTAGATAGGTATCTTATGGATAGGGGAATCAAGGGATATGGGGACAAGGCAGGAACCGGGTATTGATAGCAGATGATCAACCATGATCTCAGAATGGCGGTGCAGGCTCGAAGGGCTGAATGGTCTACTTCTGCACCTATTGTCTATTGACTAGTGGTGCTCTGCAGGGGTCATTGTTAGGACTTCTTCTTTTTATACTGTATATAAATGATTTAGGTGGTGGAATAGATGGCTTTGTTGCCAAGTTTGCCAATGATATGAAGAGTGGTGGAGAGGCAGATAGTGTTGAGGAAACAAGTAGGATGCAGAAGGACTTAGACAGATTAGGAGAATGGACAAGAAAGTGGCAAATGAAATACAGTTTTGGAAAATGCATAGTCATGCACTTTGGTAGTAGAAATAAATGTGTGGACTATTCTCTAAATGGGGAGAAAATCCAGGAATCTGAGTTGCAGAGGGACTTAAGAGTCCTTGTGCAGAACACCCTGAAGGTTAACTTACAGGTTGAGTTGGTGGTGAAGAAGGCAAATGCTATGTAAACTTTCATTTCAAGAGATCTAGAATACAAGAACAAGGATGTGATGTTGAGGCCTCACCTTGAGTATTGTGAACAGTTAGGGGCCCCTCATCTTAGAAAAGATGTGCTGGATTTGGAGAGGGTCCAGAGGAGGTCCACAAGGATGATTCCAGGAATGAAAGGGTTATCATACAAGGAATGTTTGATGGCTCTGGGTCTGTACTCACTGGGATTCAGAAGGATGAGGGGGGTTCTCATTGAAACCTTTCGAATGGTGAAAGGCTTAGACAGAATAGATGTGGAAAGGATGATTCCCATGGTGGGAGAATCTAGGACAAGAGGGCACAGCCTCAGGATAGAGTGTGTCCTTTCAAAATAGAGATGCGGAGAAATTTCTTCAGTTAAAGGGTGGTGAAGCTGTGGAATTTGTTGCCACGTGCAGCTGTGGAGGCCAGGTCGTTGGGTGCATTTAAGGCAGAGATTGATAAGTTCTTGATTGGTCATGGCATCAAAGGTTAAGGGGAGAAGGCCGGGAACTGGGGTTGAGGAGGGGAAAAAAAGGATCAGCCTGATTGAATAGCGATGCAGACTCGATGGGCCAGATGCCCTAATTCTGCTCCTATATCTTATGGTCTTATGGTCCTTTAAGTTCATCTGTGGTATTGTATCTGTGATATTGGACAGTGGTCCAATATCAGCTCTCACCTTTTTACTGTTTATATACCTGAATAAACTTTTGGTATCCTGCTTTATATTATTAGCTAGTTTGCCCTCACATTTTATCTTTTCCCTTCCCATAGCTTTTTAGTTGCCTTTTGTTGGACTTTGAAAGCTTCCCAATCATCCAACTTGTCACTCACTATTACTACCTTATATGCCCTTTCTTTGGGTTTATGCAGTCCTTGTGTCACTGTTGGCTACCCCTGCACTTGAGAACTTCTTCCTCTGGGACGTAGCTATCCTGCGCCTTGTGAACTATTCCCAGAAACTTCAGCCATCTCTATTCTGCCGTCATCCCTGCCAATATCCTCCTCCAATCCACCTGGGCAAGCTCCTCCCTCATGCCTCTGTAATTCCCTTTATTCCACTGCGATACTGATACATGTGAGTTACACTTCTCCCTGTCAAATTGCAGTATGAATTCAATTGTATTATGATCACTGCCTCCTAAGGGCTCCTTTACATTGAGCTCCCTAAAAAGGTCAGGGTTATTTCACAACACCCAATCTAAATGGCCTTTCCCAGAGCAGGATCAAGCACAATCTACTCTAAAAAGTCATCTCATAGGCATTCAACAAATTCCCTCTCTTGCGATCTGACACCAACTTGACTTTCCCAATCCCCTTGCATATTGAAGTCCCCCATTACAATTGTGTCATTTCCCTTATTTATGTGCCTTTTCTAGCTCCCTTTGCAATCTCAACCCCACATCTTGTCTACTATTTGGAGGCCTATATGTGATTGCCATTATGTTTTTTTTTACCCTTGCAATTTCTAAACTCCAACCACAAGGATTCAACATTCTTTGACCCTATGTCACCTCTTTCTAAAAATGTAATTCTGTCTCTTACCAACAGAGCCATACCACCACCTATGCCTTGCTGGCTGTCCTTTAGATACAAAGTATATCCTTTGATTTTAAGCTCCCAACTATGGCCATCTTTCAGCCACGACTCAGTGATGCCTGCAGTATTATACCGACCAATCTCTAATTGCGCCACGAGTTTGTCCACCTTATTCTGAATGCTACATGCATTTAAATGCAGCACCTGCAGTCTTGCATCCATTGCCCTTTTGAATTTTGCCAATGTGGTACAATTTAGCTCTTTGCTCTGTCTACATTTGCACTCATTCATATGCTTTGTTTGCTATCCCCATCCCCTCCTCCCTCCCACTCCTGGTTCCATCTGCCCATTACGCACTACCAGTCTGGTTTCACCTATCACTTATCCCTACCAGTCCCTGTCACACTCCTCCTCCTTATTTGTACTGCTTCATACTGATGATCTTGGAGTAGGTTAAATGGTTGGGACAACACTGTGGACTAAAGGGCCTATCTCTGCTATACTTTTCTACGTTCCCTCTCTGTCCTAATGCAAGATCTTGATCAGAAATATAGATTTATTTCATTTAAAGTTACAGCGTGGAACAGATCCTTCTGACCCAACGAGCCATGTGCCAAGAAACCCACCAATTTAACTCTAGCCAATGACCAATTACACTACTAAATGGTATGTCTTTGTATTGTGGGAGGAAACTATAGTACCCAGAAACCCATGCGGTCATAGGGAGAATGTAGAAACTGTTTGCAGGCACTATTGGAATTCCTACACCCAAGGAGTAATAGCATCAAGCTGACCACTACACTACTGTGGAGCTATTGCACCCTTTGCCTGCACACACATGCTGAGTTCTTACCGCATTCTGGATTCCAACATCTGTGTTCTCTTTTCTCCAGTTCTGTGACCCGTGTTACAAATATAAAGCAGTTTATTATGTTTCATATTTCTTTTATTTAAATGCAAAAAATAACAGGTTCTTTGTCAAAGAATCCTGTTCAAACTTCTTTGTTTCTTCTATTTATTCTTTGTTTCTCACTTCATTCCTCCTCCCTGTCCACCAACCTGCTCTCACCTATCACCTGCCACCTGCCAGGTTGTGCTCCTTCCACCCCACCCCCATCTTCTTATTCTGGCTTCTACTCCCTTCCTTTCCAATCCTGTTGGAAGGGTCTCGATGTGAAACGTCAACTTTTTATTTCCCTCCATAGATGCTACCTGACTTGCTGAGTTCCTCCAGCATTTTGTGTGTGTTTCTCAAGATTTCAACCTCTGCAGAATCTCTTGTGTTTATCAATTTTGTTTGTTGAAAAGTACTGAGTGTACCACAAACAGATTTGACAAATCATGCCGAAAAGAATAAGAATTGTCAATTTTTCTCCTTCTAAAAGAAAAAAGGTAATAGAAAAGGCATGTAAAAAGAGCAATGTTATGATAGTCATGGGGAATTTTAAAAAGCAGGTACACCAAATTGGGAATTTCAGGTTGGTGCTGTATCCTATTAGAGGGAGTTTGTAGAATGCCTGTGAGGTCGCTTTTTAGAGCAGCTTGTGGTTGAGCTAACTAGAGGAAAGGGAATTCTAGATTGAGTGTTGTGTAATGAATGGGATTTGTGTAGGGATCTTAAGCTAGAAGAATCTTTGGGAGACAATGACCATAATATGATAGCTTCATCCTGCAGTTTGAGAAAGAGAAGATAAAGTCAAGTGTATCAGTATTACATTGGAGTAAAGGGTATTACAGAGGCATGAGAGAGAGGCTGGCCAAAGTTGATTGGAAGAGGACACCATCAAGGAAGAGGGTAGAGCAGCAATGACTGAGGTTTCTGGGAGCAATTCAGAAGGTGCATGATGTATACATCCCAAAGACATAGAAGTATTCTAAAGGGAGGATGAGGTAACTTTGGCTGACCAGGGAAGTCAAAAACTGCATAAAAGCAAAAGAGCGGGCATATAATATAGCAAAAATTAATGGGAAGCTAGAAAATTGGGTACTTTTAATAATCAACAGTAAGCACCAATTAAAGCAATAAGGAGTCAAAATGGAATATAAGGGTTAGATGGCCAGTAATATCAAAGAAGATGCCAAAAGTTTGTTTTGAGATATATGAAGAATAAAACAGAGGCTATAATGGATATCAACTGCTGGAAAATGACGCTGGAGAGGTAGTAATGGGGGGCAAAGAAATATTGGACAAACTTAATAAGTGTTTGGCATCAGTTTTCACTATGGAAGATACAAGCAGTACAGGCAGTCCCCGAGTTACGAACACCTGACTTAAGAACAACTCGTATTTTCGAACGGAGGGAGGAGAACGCCGTCTGCCATTTTAAGTCGGATCACGACGCCGTCCGCCATTTTAAGTCATTACCGTTAACACTGTGTTGAGTGTGTAACTTAGTATTTGGCTTAAATATTTCTTAGCAAGATTCACCTTGATCCCCCTTTTCCAGTCAGCACCACCCCTACTTGTCCCATTTAACCTGGCTCAGTGCTGATGGAGTTTAGGACCCGGGGGAGCAGAGGACCTGCCGCCCACGGCTGCTGCTGAATCTGCAGTTTTCTGTTCCTTTGACGGAAAACAATCACGATTTAAAATAAGATGGAAATAATAAAGCGATCGGAAAGAGTTGAAACACCATCGGTCATTGGAAAAGCGTTAGGCTACAGTCGGTCAACGATTGGAACAATTTAAAAGGATACAGGTAAAGGATAAAGTGAGAATAATGGAGCATGTGAAAGGCCCTGCCCCGATGAAAGCTACAATTATCCTAAGCAATGCAGTCCTTTAATTATTGAAATACATACATTTCTTAAGTGTTTATATGCATAGAAAGGTAAAATATATACTATATACTAAGACAAATGTTTGACTAACTAACGCTAAATAATACCGGATGTACCTGTTCCGACTTGCGTACAAATCCGACTTAAAGAACTCGTTTAAGGAACGGAACTCGTTCTTAACCTGGGGACTGCCTGTATACCAGAAATTAAAGAATGTTAAGGGGCAAAAGTGAGTGTAGTTGCTATTACTAAGGAGAAGGTGTTTGTGAAACAGAAAGGTCTTAAAGGTGGCTAAGTCACCTAGACCAGATGGATTATATTCCAAGGTTTTGAAGGAGGTATCAGTAGAGATTGTTGAGGCATTACTGATGATCTTTTAAGAATCAGTGTCTGGAATGGTTCTGGAGAGCTGAATAATTGCAAATATCACTCCACTCTTCAAGAAGGGAGACAGATGAAAGGAAATATAGGCCAGTTAGCCTGACTTCAGTAGTTGGGAAGGTGGTGGAGACCATTATTAAGCATTAGGTTTCAGGGTACGGAGACGTGTGATAAAGTAGACCACAGTGAACATGTTTTCCTTAAGGGGATGTCTTGCCTGACAAAACTGTTGGAATTCTTTGAGGAAATAACAGGCAGGATAGAGAAAGGAGAGTCAGTGGATGTTGTTTTCTTGGATTTTCAGAATGCCTTTGACAAGGCATCGCCATGAGACAGTTTAACAAGATGAGAGCCTATGATATTAGCAGGAAAGATACCAGCATGTATAGAAGATGGCAGACTGGCAGGGGGCAAAGAGTTGGAACAAAGAGGACCTCTTCTGATTGGCTGCCATTGACAAGTGATGTTTCGCAGTGGTCTGTATTGGGACCACTTCTTTTCACATTATACATCAATGATTTGTGTGATGGAATTGATGGCTTTGTAGCCAGGTTTTCAAATAATACAAAGATGGCTGGAATGGCAGGTAGTGTTGAAGAACCAGGGAGTTCTGAAGAAGGTCTTGAACAGATTGGGAGAATGGGCAAGCAAATGGCAAATAGAATATAGTGTAGGGAAGTGTCTGGTCATCTACTTTGGTAGAAGGAATAAAGGCATGGACTGTTTTCTAAATGGGAAGAAAATTCAAAAGTCAGAGGTGCAAAGGGACTTGAGAGTCCTTGTGCAGGATACCGTAACTTGGAGGTTGAGTTGGTGGTAAGGAAAGGAAATGGGGTATTAGAATTCATTTCAAGAGGAATATAATATATGTAATACTGAGGCTTTATAAGGCATTAGTCAGACCACACAAAGTATTCTGAGCAGTTTGGGGACCCTTATCTAAGAAATGATGTGTTGGCATTGGAGAGGGTCCATTATTCATGAGAGTAATTCCGGGAATGAAAGTTAATATATGAGGAGTGCTTGAAGGCTCTGGGCCTATAGTTACTGGAGTGTAGAAGAATAAGGGAAAGCTCATTGCACCATATTGAATATTAAAAGGCCTAGACAGAGTGGATTTGGAGAAGATGTTTCCTATAGTAGGTGATTCCAGGACCAGTGTGTGCAGACTTAGAATAGAGGAACAGCCATTTAGAACAGAAATTAGAATGAATTTCTTCAGAGGGTGGTGAATCTGTGGAATTCATTGCCACAGACAGCTGTAGAGGCCAAGTCATTGAGTACATTTAAAGTGGAGGTTGATAGGTTCTCAGTTAGTCAGGCATCAAAGGTTACGGGGAGAAGGCAGAAGAATGGAGTTGAGAGTGATTATCAATCTGCCATGATGGAATTTCGGACCAGACTTGATTGGCTGAGTGGCCTACTTCTGCTCCTATGTCTTATGGTGTTAATGCCTGTGTATTGGTACATAAAAAGATAGAGGAGATGATGGCTTGGGAGATGAGTGGTTTCTACATCACATGCACATTTCTGGGGCCAGCTGCATTGGATACCATGTGAGTATGGGCAATGCCCAGTGAAGTATCCAAAGTTTACACAACAGATAAGATGCAAGCCATTATGCAGTGCAGTCTTCATCCACTGTAGTGTGATGCTCTAACAAGTGCAATTTCTTCACCTTACACATGGATTCGCTAGCAGGAAGTTAACCCACATACTCTATTTAAAGGCATTATCCAACTGCTAGAAGACAATTGCTGATTGATTTCTTCTAGCTCTTGTTATGACTATATTATAACTTTTTTTAGTTGTGTTTTGTAGAGACATTATGGTAGGGCATAAACTGGGTACTGGCCTCCCCACTGACAGCTTGATAGGCGTCTCTGCATTACTTGGGCATGTATACGATAAAAGTCATGGTGGTAGGTGAAATATAATGAAGCAGGCTGCCAGTATGCTGGCAGTATTGCTGCCTTGACCGTTCCAGAGTGATTTTGCTTATAGGAATTAACCTCCTGCTCCTCCTCCTCCTCCCCCCCCCCCCCAGTTCAATGAGAAGACTTTTAAGAGTAAAAGTACTGCTTAAAAAAGCTAGATAATCTGTTTGAACTTTACCATCTTGGAGAACCAGCTCACATTAGAAGTTTAAATCTGGCCATACACAGCAGTGTAGCAAAGAGAATGTACAAGTATTGGTATTGATTTAGAGAAGTTGTGTATCTACTCATTGAATTGCTGCTGGAGGGAGAGTCATCTTGTTATTCAAACTTGGAGGTGTATTTGGTCCAAGTTGACTATCTGAAGAAGAGGAGTTTCAAATAATTTGGGGATCTGTGAGTGCAAGGATTTAAAGAATAGTTTTAAATTTTCATAATATTCATGAGTGTTGATAAGCTTCATAGAAGTATGATACACAAACTGAAGAATATTCACTTGGTTAAAGGATTGTCTTCATCTGTTTTGTAAGATATAGAGTCAAATTATTTTAAGTGATAGTTGGAAAGGTACTTCTTTCAGCACAGATTTGAAAGTGATGTTTACAATAGATTTCATGACATCAGTCTTGATCCCAGGAGGGGTCAGCTCATTGCAGCAGCTAAAAGAAAAGTAACTAAGCATAATAAGCATAAGGAAGTAGAAAAGTATTAACTTTTTATCCAGGCTGGCTATGAAGGCCTCATCTGCGTGCAATTCCCTGTCCTTCATCTGCCTAATATTCCACAACTTGCCTTTCTTCTGACTAGTCAGAAAGTGTAGAATGAAATCTATTTATCAGTGATATCAAGAAGAAGGTCATCTTGCTGTGGATCTGGTACTGTGCAAATATCTGGGGTAATAGAACTTCTGATTTAATAAAGAGTGAAGAAGGGAAGGTGGAGGGCAATGGCAGTAAAAGCAGATAGATAGAGGTTACAGCGGGGCATTGATAGGATGCAAAACTGGGCTGAGAAGTGGCAGATGGAGTTCAACCCAGATAAGTGTGAGGTGGTTCATTTTGGTAGGTCAAATATGATGACAGAATATAGTATTAATGGTAAGACTCTCGGCAGTGTGGAGAATCAGAGGGATCTTCGGATCAGAGTCCATAGGACACTCAAGGCTTCTGCGCAGGTTGACTCTGTGATTAAGAAAGCATACGGTGCATTGGCCTTCATCAGTTGTGGGATTGAGTTTAAGAGCGGAGAGGTAATGTTGCAGCTATATAGGACCCCGGTCAGACCGCACTTGGAGTACTGTGCTCAGTTCCGGTCGCCTCATTATAGGAAGGATGTGGAAACCATAGAAAGGGTGCAGAGGAGATTTACAAGGCTGTTACCTGGATTGGGGAACATGCCTTATGAGAATAAGTTGAGTGAACTTGGCCTTTTTTCCTTGGAGTGACGGAGGATGAGAGGTGACCTGAAAGAGGTGTATAAGATGATGAGGGGCATTGATCGAGTGGATAGTCAGAGTCTTTTTCCCAGGGCTGAAATGGCTAGCACGAGAGAGCACAGTTTTAAGGTGCTTGGAAGCAGGTACAGAGGAGATATCAGGGATAAGTTTTTTTACACAGAGAGTGGTGATTGCGTGGGATGCGCTACTGGCGACGGTGGATGAGGCGGATACGATAGGGTCTTTTAAAAGACTCCTGGACAGGTATATGGAGCTCAGAAAAATAGAGGGCTATGGGTAACCCTAGGTAATTTCTCAGGTAAGGACATGTTCGGCACAGCTTTGTGGGCCAAGGGGCCTGTATTGTGCTGTAGGTTTTCTATGTGTCTACGTTTTTTTTCTATAATATACCAGCTTAAGTTCTGAACTGCTTCATTTGAGAAATGGAAATATATTGGATTAAGAAGAGAAATAAAAACATTTGAATTAAGTAAGAAATACTGAGCTTGGTAGATTAAAGGGATTCAGGAGAATCTGAATAGAAAACATTTTTGTGTTGTAATCTAACTAAATTTTTAGCAACTATTATACTTCCTACATTGGTTCACAGAGGTAATTCTTTTTGTATTTCACTAATGAAAAATGTGAAATAGATTATTTCACTTTCTGTGAATTTCTTCTGAAACTTGTTTTGAAATGTTCTTTTGAAAATACCCTGCAGTATCTTTAGCAAGCTTTTAATGTATTTTATACTTATGTGCTGATTTGAAATTAAATACAAACTATAAAGGCATAGAGAAATGATCACGTGATATATAATACTGATCAACAAGCAGTGTATTGGGTCTAAATTTATGAAATTCTATTTATCAGATGTGTCACGTTCCTGGCCGTCCCTCCTGTTTATTCCTCATGTTCTTCTAATTCCCTTTTTCCAGTGTTTCTCCTGCTCCCCTGTCTGTCTCTCTCTGTTTGTTTGTGTGTGTGTGTCGGCGCGGTGGGCATGGCCTTCCTTTGGTTCTTCTGGGCTTCCTGATTGCGGCGCACCTGAATCTCATCTAACCTGCAGCATTAATACCCTGGCTTTCCATCCACTCATCGCCAGATCGTTGCTTCGTGCTGTTGTTTGCCTGTGTTAACTTTGTCTCTCCGTGTTAACAGAAGCATTGCATGCCACCTGCCTTCCCATTCATCCTCCTACCTGCCTTTCTTCTCCAGCCATGCTTGCACCCTAGTCTGCATCCCTGCTCTGTCTCGTCCTGCCACCTGTCTACACTCTCCGCTGGCTCAGTGGTTAAATGTTGCGCTCTCACCACAGCGATCCGGGTTCAACCCCCGGTCAAGCCTCGCTCTCTCTCCTCTGCTTTGTCCGGCCTAATCCTCACTCCCCTGCCTTCCCTGCAACCATTAATAAACATTCTTCAGATTACTCTACCTGTGTGTCAGTGTCCTGCGTTTAAGTTCACCCGTTCATCGCAACAAGATGTTGAGTTTATTGTCACATGAAAGAGTACATATGGACACAGATGTAATGAAAATCTTTCTAGTAGCAGTTTCATAGGCATAGCATCAGATGAATATCATTCACAAGAAAAACATAAAACATTTATTACAAGAAAGAAACAATTTGAACAAAACATCAGAATGCATTTTAATGCAAAGTGGTTAAATTGGTCATAGTGTTGCTAAGCAATAGTGATTAGGGTTGTGCCAGATGGTTCAAGAACTGAATGGTTGAAGGGCAGTAGCGTTCTTGAATCTAGTACTGTGGGTCTTCAGGCTTCTGTTCTTCTTGATGGATGGATGGTGGGGATACTTAATGCTGCCTTAAGGTAGCGCCTCCTGTAAAAAATACTGATGGTGGAGAATGACATGCCTGTGATGAGTACAGAGACCAGTACCTTCTGTAGCTTTTTACATTCCCGCACATTGGAATTGATGTACCAAGCCATAATGCAGCCAGTCAGTATATGTGCAATAGTACTTCTTTAGAAGTTTGTTAGAGTGTCGGTGACGTGCTGAACCTTATAAGTAAAGACACTGGCAAATTTACTTGTGGTTTTGCCTCCAATACCCACATTTATTAAGGGTGACATGGGATATTAGGTAGTGGTTAATGTAAGCTATTACAGCACCAGCAACCCGTCTTCAAATCCTACTGCTGTGGGCAGGATGTGTAAGAAGTTTGTATGTTCTTCCTGTGACTGGGAGTTTTCACTGGGTGCTCCGGTTTCTTGCCATATTCCAAAGGTGTTGGTTGAATTGGGCGGCAAGGGCTCATTGGGTTGGAAGAGCCAGTTACCATGCTGTATCACTAAATAAATAAAATAAAAGTCATTCACATATATTAGACACAACAAGGGTCCCAACACTGAACATTGTGGGACACTACTAGTCACAGGCATCCAATTGCAAAAACAACCCCTTTATCACAACTCTGTCTCCCATAGCCAAACCAGTTTTGGATCCAGTTTCCCAATTTGCCTTGAATCCTAATCTTTAGAACCATTTTTTCTTGTGGGATATCAATCAACACAACATTGTGGTTCAAAGGATCCACAGTATGTTGTACTGTTCAATGTTCTGTGTGGGACCTTGTCAAAGGCTTTACTAAGGTCCATGTGAAGCACATCTACTGTCCTGGCCTCCCTTCGAACCAGAAATATTTTCGACGTGGCCATAAATAATTTGTGGAGAACAATAAAAATCTTAACTTGGCACCTTGCAAAATTAGAAATATCTTGTCCCCAGAAACAATGAGAATCTGAATCAAGGTTACATTGTATCTTAAGAAATTGTCATTACTTCCAGTAGTTTTTGGTTGGTGGTATTCTTTAACTTTGTTGTCTAGAAAGGATTGTTTATGCTTTGTTGATGGTAATTGCAAATTGTAAAGCAAATATGTCTACAATGTATATTGTTCTAATTCTGCTAAATCTTTTCAAATGTTTAGCTTGATTTTCAATACACTGATTGTATGAAAATCATTACCACTATCTTAACCAATAATCTGTTCACATCAGTTTTTAGGCTCCAAGCTGAGTGTTATAGATAAAACATCTTGGTGTAGATCCTTGTGATGATAAGTATCTGCAATGGCTGCTTATGTTCACTATAGATTTTATTTTATTTTATTGAGATACAGAATGGAACAGGCCGTTCCAGCCCTTCAAGCCGCACCTCCCAGCAACCCCTGTTTTAATCATTGCTTAATCACAGTACAATTTACAATGACCAACTAACCTACTAACTGGTACGTTTTTGGAATATAGAAGGAAACTGGAGCACCTGGCGAAAACCCACGTATTCCATGGGGAGGACGTATGAATCCTTACAGAGGACGTTGGAATTGAAATTCGAATTCCAACGCCAAGTTGTAATTGCATCACGCTATCCACTATGTTACCATGGCACCCAAGTATATGTATGTGAGATGGTGTATGATTTTCTTATAAAATTCAGGGTAACAAAGTACTTAACTGAAAGTACTTTTTCAAAAGTATGTCTGAGCAACATTCCCAGCATTGGACTAGGGTATCAGTACTCCTCTGAATTCAATAGGAAAAAAAGCATAATTGAGCTGGTAGATGGACAGTGTTAGAATAAGTACACTGCTCATGTAGTGTTGTTATTCACATGGGCAGGGGAGAAAACGTTTGTCAGAGAGGGTTCAATTAGTGATAACCAATAGTCTCTCGGTCTCAAAGTCCCTGTCTACTCATGGTTGTTAAACATTTTAAGAAAAGACGGCAGTTCTGTTATGGGTAATATAAATGCATATTATGTGAGAATAATAAATAATGAATAATAATAATACTGCTGTATTTAGTTTTCCAGTGTTCTGTCTCCCAGGGATGCACATTTTTCATTAATATTTACTTGATAAGGTGAGACCTTGTTGCCTAAGGTTTAATTTTTTTATTAACTGCAACTCAATGCTGATTGCTATTTGCGTTAGTGTTTTAGAGAAAATATATGCTTCAAAATCTAATATACTTGGAGTGGCAGTTCTAAGTATTCATAATGAATACTTGTGTTTATTGGTTATGGAAAGTCCACCTAAAATTTTAAGAAAAGTTCTACTTTATTGTGTACAGATTTACTGTGCACCTCTACAGGTGGGACTCAGAGGGAAATGATCAGCCATGATGAAATGGTGGAGCAGACTAGAGGGTACATTTATCAGAATGTTGCCTAGGATGGAGCATCTTAGTTATTGGGGAGGCTGGAGAAGCTGTATCTTTTTTTACCTGGAGTGCTGGAGGTTAAGAGGGGACATGATTCAATATTTAAAATTATGAGGGGTATAGATAGGTATATGACAAAGATCTTTTCCCATCAGAAGTAGGTAAAACTATAGAAATAGATTTTGGGCTAGGGAAAAGAAATTTAGAGGGAATTTAAGGGTGAACTTTTTCATCCAGAAAATGGTGAGTGTCTAAAATGTACTGCCTGAGAGTGTGGTGGACGTAGAGTTGATAACAGCATTTTAATAAGTGTCTAGATGAGCTCTTGAATTGCCTAGACATTGAAGGTCATAGAGCTAGAGCCAGAATATGGATGGGTGTCTAGTGGTCATTGTGGACATAATGGCTAGGACTGTTTCCATGCTGAACCACTCTGTGTATAATTCTGCTGACTTACTCCTTATGCATTATATATAGAAGCCTTCTTTTAAGTGATACTTCAATTTCAGCATTACCTTGGAGTTTCAGGAATCTGGGTGTGTACATTTGTTTCAGACTTGGCAATGTTCTGACTCTCTGAAACATCCATTTTCATTACCTGTAAGAAGGCATTTAGGATAAAAGTAAAGCAGTCAGTAATTGCTGAAAGAATGAGTCCATCCTTTCCATTGGTGCTCTCTGGAAATCATTCAAACCACATTCACTCCTGCTCGACCTGTTCTTCAGGTCAATAAATCCTTCTAATTTTTAAACTTCTGTTTGTGGAATCCCAACTCAAAATGAGCACTGATTTAATTTCCCCTTTGTTTTCGGCCTTAGCCCTTTCCACAGATGCCAGGTGAGACAAGAGATTAGTGAGGCTGAGCTGCAGGGAATCAGTGCTTGAGGTAAGGATTAGTGTGTTTCCCGAATTGCTTTGTGGTTCTGTAATTTGCAGTGGGATTTAATGTGGAGTCTGGGACATCTTGTAGTGGTCAAGCAGATTTAAATTAATGTTGCTTTTCGTGGTTTTATATGTATATACTACTCTTTGGACACAGGTGAAAGTTGTCAGTGCTGGGAATGGAATGTTTCTGCACATACAATTGTCAAAAGCAAATACTCATAGTTCCAGTATAGCAAGTTGAGATCTTTTGTTGTGCTTCAGCAGTGTTCCTCAGATACAATTCTGTCACAGTTCCCTGTGCCTTATCAATGTCTTGTCCCTACTTCCTACATCTGTAACTCTGACACTGATCGTCAAATTTAAAACCAATTTTATTCTATATATGTCTGAATACAATGGTTCCATGTGGATATTTCTATAAATGAATTTCGCGGAAGAACCTTCTAGCCAGCAAGCTACAGAGGAGAGAATTGTGTTTAAGTTGGATTAAAAGCATGGTTCTTTCAGTGAAAGGACAGTGTAGTGTCATCTATTAAACACTGGACATTCTATTTATATGTACTTAGAACATCAGCAAAATTAATTTTAAAATCTACATGTAATTTATCAGTATTACTGAACTTTTAATGAGATTCAGTTTAACAATTCAATAATAATTGGCCATTTTTATGTAAGGTGGAGTTTCTCATTTGTACTGGTAATGAAACATAACCCTGACCTGGATGAAAATCCCAGCAGTTCTGTTGTGTTTCACAAATAATCCACAGATTGCAAAGAAAAAAAAGTCTGTTAGCCTAAATAATATCTCCAGTTAGGAAACAAAACAGCAGTCTGTTTAGCCAATTTTGTTACCCTTCATTTCCTGTACAAACCTTAGAACCATAAAGCTGATCATTGCTGGAACCACCACCTCACTTGAATGATTTATTGGAGTCAAAGAATGGTTTGAAAACCTTTAGATTTTTTTTCAGGGGTGGGGAAAGGGATCTGAGTTTGACAACCCATCCCTCAGTATCCGGAGCTGATTGGCTCACAAGACCATTTTGGAAGGCAGTTACAAGTAACCATATTCGTGGTCCTGGAGACCAGCCCAGTTAAGGATGGTAGATATTCACACCTGGAGTTACACACACAGACCACTTAAGAATGGTAGATATCCACAGCTGAAGGACAATAGTAAATCATCTGGGTTTTTATAACAATCTAGTTGTTTTGTGATTGCCATAATGTATAGCTTTTGTTTTAATTTGCAAGTTATTAGCTAATTTTAAATTTTACTGCTGCTGTAGTGGGATTGAACTCTGTTGTTAGTCCTGGCCACTGGATTAAACAGTTAGATAATTTAACCACAAAATCACATTGGGTGAGTAGGAGAGGAAGGTACAGATCATTTGAAGTGACACTTGGGTGCTCCTGTGAACTATGGTAGAAGAGTTTATACAAGTGCAAGTGCTTTAAAACTGAAAGTAAGTGGACTTTTATAAAGAGTATTCTGAATACTGAGGAATGAGGAATATTGTTTGCTAGAGGAAGTTTAAATCAGTGGCTAATATTGTAATAAATAACAAGACACAAAATGGAGCATGCTTACATTTCCCATGCACAAGTCAACAAATTCAAAAAAATGAATGTTTATACAATGTTCATACTGTTTGAAAGGTTTACATTTATTTAGTGTATCTCAAATGGTATTTAGTAGTACATCATTGTCATGCAGACAATTGTGGCAGATACTTGGCCTCAGCAAGATCCACAATGACAAAAATAACCAGTTTATTTTTAGCAAACATGAGGAAATCTGCAGATGCTGGAAATTCAAGCAACACACACAAAATGCTGGTGGAATGCAGCAGGCCAGGCGGCATCTATAGGAAGAAGCACTGTCGATGTTTCGGACCGAGACTTTTCGTCAGGATTAACTGAAAGGAAAGATAGTAAGAAATTTGAAAGTAGGAGGGAAAGGGGGAAATGTGAAATGATAGGAGAAGACCGGAGAGGGTGGGGTGAAGCTAAGAGCTGGAAAGGTGATTGGCAAAAGGGATACAGAGCTGGAGAAGGGAAAGGATCATGGGATGGGAGGCCTAGGGAGAAAGAAAGGGGGAGGGGAGCACCAGAGGGAGATGGAGAACAGGCAGAGTGATGGGCAGAGAGAGGGGAAAAAAGGGGGGGAAAACTAAATAATTCAGGGATGGAGTAAGAAGGGGAGGAGGGGCATTAACAGGAGTTAGAGAAGTCAATGCTCATGCCATCAGGTTGGAGACTACCCAGATGGAATATAATTTGTTGTTCCTCCAACCTGAGTGTGGCTTCATCTTGACAGTAGAGGAGGCCATGGATAGATATATCAGAATGGGAATGGGACGTGGAATTAAAATATGTGGCCACTGGGAGATCCTGCTTTCTCTGGCGACATATCAGAATAGGAATGGGATGTGGAATTAAAATGTGTCTTACTATCTTTCAGTTAGTCCTGACGAAGGGTCTCGGCCCCAAACGTCAACAGTGCTTCTTCCTATAGATGCTGCCTGGCCTGCTGCATTCCACCAGCGTTTTGTATGTGTTGCTTCGGTTTATTTTTAGTGCTGAATTGTTGGGCACGATGTAAAGTAAACAGTTGAAAATTGCTGTGATCTCTATTATTTCTCCACTCTAGACCAAGTCTGCAGAATCTGATAAGAGGGTACAGGAATGTTTGAAAAGCTAAGATAGGAGTACTACTGTGACACAAAGATTCGATCTGAACAAAAGTCCACATGAAAAATGGGTATAATCTACATTAATGTCAGCAAAACAGAAGAGCCACTTATTGACTTTAGGAAGGTAGGAGCAAGCACATGCTTCTGTCTACATCAACAATGCTGAGGTCAAGAGGTTTGAGAACTTCAATTTCCTAAGCACAATCTCACCAGTAGCCTATCCTGGTCCACCCACATACACACTATGGTCATGAAAGTTCACCCTGGCCTCTATTCCTCAGGAGGCTAAAGAAATTTGGCATGTCTCCATCAACCCTTAACAATTTGTATCGATGCATCCTATATGGATGCATAGTACCTTGGTACGGCATCTACACTGCACATGGCCATAAAAAACTGCAGAGAGTTATAGACAGAGTTCAACACATCACAGAAACCAGACTCCCCTCCATGGACTTTGTCTGTGCTTCTCACTGCCTCAATGAAGACACCACTCTCCCTGAACATTCTCGCTTCTCTCTTTTCCCCTCTGCTGTTGGAAAGAAGAAACAAAAGCCTGAAAGCATGTCCAATCAGGCATAAGGACAACTTCTATCCTGCTGTTATCAGACTATTGAACAGTTCCCTAGACTAATAGTGGACTGTTGTCCTCACAATGATCTAAAACCCTCTTTCAATGTAGTGTGTAACAATTTGATTTGTACAGACAAGCTTTTCCCTCTATCTTGGTTAATGTGACAATAATAAACCAATAGCAATTCCAATAATGGAAAATGCAGACAAAAATACATCAGCAGGATAGCACAGCTAGTGGAAATGCTCCTTCACAGTGCCAAATATTTGGGAACTGTCAGTTTGAAGTGTATGTTTTCCTCTGGGTGCTCTGATTTTTCCCACACCTCACAGACTTGAGGGTTGGTAGGTTAACTGGCCATTGTAAATTGTCCAAAGTGAGTGATAGAGCTAGGGAATAGATGAGAACATGCGGAGAACAACTATAGTATTAATGTTGGATTAGTGTAAATAGGTGGTTGATGGTTGGTGTGGATTTATTTGGAATGACTTATATCATTCTGTGGCTTAGGGGAAAAAATGTCTGGTTTGCCTATTGCTTTCTTTTGATAGGTCATTCCCAGGTTATGAATAGGTACCTTTTTTCAGAAATCCATACGTCACTTTCGTCTCTTAGTCAGAAAATTCTCAAAGATTATTGAATATGATAACCACACCTCCACAGTGTTGTAGTGAATGGCAGCAAAAGCATACAATACTACAAGTGGAGAGAAAGGAAACAAGTTTGTACTATTTTTTGGAAGGAATATACAGTACGTATGTACATCAGATTTGAATTTAATAATATTCTGAGAGATGATGTGTATCAGTTGAGCATTTGCAAACCAAAGTTGGGTTGTAATTATAAAGTCTGCTGTTTACTTTAAGGTGCCGTAGATTGCCTCAAAAGCCTGATCTAACTAACATTTGCCATTTTTTGGGTTGGCAGGACTATTGAAGGTTTTGTTATTGAAGTTGGAACTGAGCAAGGAGAGATAAAGAACTACCTAAGGAAATAGCTTTGGATGTTTTGTGTTTTGATGAATCATCTGATATTGTTGTGGATATTTCAAGGCCTTTGACAGGGATTTATACTATGTACTTTTAATTCTAACCATTATGTGAACTTTCTTCGGAGTTGTGTTCAACTATCTGGTTCCTTCTGAAAGGTGTTGTTCTCATTACTTTTGGAATTGCTCAAGGCTCTGGCATGTTTCTCAGTCTGTCCATGTCAATGATTTGCCTTCACTTCTGCACTGATCTATCTTTTCTGTTTTATTGTTAATACATGCATTTTATACATTCTTTTTTAAAAAAAATTCTGCTCATTTAATGCCTTATTTGTGATCCTAAGTGAAAAGGGAAAAAACAAAACCTAAATGGTCATCTTTTCAGTGCCTTTGTTAGGCAGGCAATCCCATCAATGACACAGCCCATGCTGAAGTCTTTCAAATTCAACCAAACGCTACAGGCAGTCCCTCACTGACACAGTTCAGAGTGAAATCTTTCAGACTTAACCAAACGCTACAGGCAATCCCTCATTTACTCAGTTCAGGCTGAAATCTTTCAAATTTAACCAAATGCTGCAGGCAGTCCCTCACTGACACGGCCTGCACTGAAATCTTTCAAATTTAACGGAACACTGCAGGCAATCTGTCGCTGACAGTCCATGCTGAAATCTTTCAGATTTAACCAAATGCTGCAGGCAATCCCTCACTGACACATCTTATTCTGAAATATTACAGATTTAACCAAACGTAGCAGGCAATCCCTCACAGACAAAATTCAGGCTGAAATCTTCCAAATTTAACCAAATGCTACAAGCAGCCCCTCATTGACACATCTCGTGCTGAAATCTTTCAGATTTAACCAAATGCTACAGGCAGTCTCTCACTGATGCAGCCCATGCTGAAATCTTTTAGATTTAACCAAACACTGCAGGCAATCCCTCATAGTGGAAATCTTTCAAATTTAACCATACGGCACTGCTGCTTTGTTATTGATTCTCTCATCATCATTTGAAACTGTCAGCTCTACTTTCCTCTCTGACAAGGTGCCGCACATGAAGCTGCTTAACAAGTTAAGAGCCAATGGTGTTACAGGAAAGAAACTGTACTAGCATGGATAGAGCATTGGCTGATTGCTAGGAGGCAAAAAGTGGGAATAAAGAAAACCTTTTCTGATTAGCTGCTGGTGACTAGTGGTGTTCCATGGGGTTGGGGGTCTGTGTTGGGACCACTTCTTCTTTATTTTGTCTATCAATGATTTGGATGACAGAAGAGATGGCTTTGTGACCATGTTTTTCGATGATATGAAGATAGGTGGAGGTGCAGGTAGTGTTAAGGAAACGAGAGGCTACAGAAAGACTTAGTTCAGAAGAATAGGCCAAAAAGTGGCAGATGGAATACAGCTTCAGGAAGTGTATGGTCATGCACTTTGGTAAAAGAAATAAAAAAGTAGACTATTTTCTAAAAGGATAGAAAATTCAAAAATCTGAGGTGCAAAGGGACTTGGGAGTCCTCGTGCAGGATTCCCTAAAGGTTAATTAGCAGATTGAGTTGGTGGTGAGGAAGGCAAATGCAATATTAGCATTCATTTTGAGAGGACTAGAATATAAAAAGGATGTGATATTAAAGGCTTTATAAAGCACTGGTGAGGGCTCTCTTGGAGTATTGTGATCAATGTGATTGTAGGTGGTTCATATTCCGCATGCAGGTCAGTGACTAGTGATGTTCTGCAGGGATCTGTTCTGGGATCCCTCCTCTTACTTATTTTTATAAATGACCTGGATGAAGGAGTACAAGGGTGGGTTGGTAAGTTTGCTGATGATACAAAGGTTGGGGATGTTGTGGATAGTCTAGAGGGTTGTCAGAGGTTACAGTGGGACATCGTTAGGATATAGAACTGGGCTGAGAAGTGGCAAATGGACTTTGACCCAGATAAGTGTGTAGTTAATTTTGGTAGGTCAAATTTTGAAGACAAAATATAATATTAATAGTAAAACTCTTGGCAGTGTGGAAGTTCAGAGAGATCTTGGGGTCCATGTCCATAGGACACTCAAAACTGCTGCGCAGGTTGACAGTGTTGTTAAGAAGGCATATGGTGTGTTAGCATTAATTGACTGTGGGATTGAGTTCAAGAGCCATGAGGTAATGTTACAGCTTTATAAGACCTTGGTCAGAGCCCACTTGGAATACTGTGTTCAGTTCTGGTCACCTCACTACAGGAAGGATGTGGATACTATAGAGAGAGTGCAGAGGAGATTTACAAGGATGTTGCCTGGAGTGCCTGTTGCCCATCTGGAAATGCCTTTGAGAAGCTCGGAGTGAGCTGCATTCCTTCTGCTGGACATATACCAAACCCTTCTTGAAAGTAGACATTACAGTTTGGATACTTGTTATTGGAGTGGTCAGCCTGCATTGTACTTTGGGGATGGTACACACTACTGCCACTGATGGAGGAATTAAGTGGTGGAAGTTATGGATGGAGTGACAAGCAAGTGAAGTGTTTCCCCTTGATGTATAAGATGATGAGAAGCATTGATCGTGTGGATAGCCAGAAGCTTTTTCCCAGGGCTGAAATGGCTAACTCGAGAGGACAGTTTTAAGGTGCTTGGAAGTAGGCACAGTGAGGATGTCAGGGGTAAGTTTTTCACACAGAGAGTGGTGGGTGCATGGAATCCACTGCAGGCGATAGCGGTAGAGGTGGATTCAATAGGGTCTTTTAAGGGACTCTTAGATAGGTACATGGAACTTAGAAAAATAGAAGGCAATGTGGTATAAAAATTTTAGGCAGTTTTTAGAGTAAGTTACATGCTCGGCACAACATTGTGGGCCGAAGGGCCTGTAATGTGCTGTAGATTTTCATGTTCTATGTTTTGGGTTCTTTATCTAAGAAAGAATATGCTGACATTGGAGAGAGTTCACGAAAATGATTCTAGGATTGAAAGGTTTATCATATGAAGAGTGATGGCTCTGGGCCTGTACTCACTGAAATTCAGAAGAATGAGGGGGGAATCACATTGAAACCTATTGAATGTTCAAAGGTCTCGATAGAGTGGATGTGGAGAGGATGTTTCCTATGGAGCGGGAGTTTAGGACCAGAGGACACAGCCTTAAAATAGAGGGTAATCCATTTAAATGGAGATGATGAGGTATTTCTTTAACCAGAGAGTGGTGAATCTGTGGAATTCATTGCCATAGACGGCTGTGGAGGCCAAGTAGGGTATACTTAAGGCAGAGGTTGATGCGTTCTTGATTAGTCAGGGCATGAAGGGATTCAGGGAGATGGCAGGATAGTGGGACTGAGAGAGAAATTGACCAGCCATGATGAAATGGTGGAAAAGACTCAATGGGTCAAATGGCTTAATTCTGCTCCAATATTTTATTGTCTTACGGACTTAAATTTGAATTTCTCAGCTGTGTAGCTGTGATTGGTCTGGCCCCCATCATCTGATTTTTACTATGGATGTCCAGTCCCTCTACACCTCCATCCCCCACCAGGAAGGCCTCAGGGCTCTCTGTTTTTTTCTGGACACCAGACCTAACCAATATCCCCCCACTACCACTCTCCTCGACCTAATGGAATTTGTCCTCACTCTTAATAATTTCTCCTTTGGCTCCTCCCACTTCCTTCAAACAGAAGGTGTAGCTGTGGGCACTCACATGGGTCCCAGTTATGCCTCCCTGTTTGTCGGCTACATGGAACAGTCTATGTTCCAAGCCTACACTGGTGACCGTCCTGCACTTTTCCTATGCGGCACCTGATAGAGGTGTACAAGATGATGAGGGGCATTGATTGTGTGGATAGCCAGAGGCTTTTCCCAGGACAGAAATGGCTAACAAGAGGGGGCATAGTTTTAAGGTGCTTGGAAATAGGTACCAAGGGGATGTCAGGGGTAGGTTTTTCCACACAAAGAGTGGTGGATGCGTGGAATGCATTGCCAGCGGCGGTGGTGAAAGTGGATACAATAGACTGTTTTAAGAGCCTCTTAGATAGGTACATGGAGCTTAATAAATTAGAGGGCTATGAGCTAGGGAATTTCTAGGCAGTTTCTAGAGTAGGTTACATGGTCGGCACAACATTGTGAGCCAAAAGGCCTGTAAAATGCTGTCAGTTTCTATGTTCTATGTTCCATGTACATGGATGACTGCATTGGTGCTGCTTTCTGCACCCATGCGGAACTTGTCCACTTCATCAGCATTGCCTCTAACTTCCACCCTGCCCTCAAATTTACCTGGTCCATTTCTAACCCCTTTCTCGATTTCTCTTGTCTCTGTTTCTGGAGACACGTTATCCACTGATGTCTATTATAAACCCATGGTCTCTTACAGCTACCTGGACTATATCTCTTCCCACCCTGTTACTCGACAACACACCATCCCCTTCTTTCAATTTCTCTGCCTCTGCTGCATCTGCTCTCAGGATGAGGCTTTTCATTCTAGAATGAAGGTAATGTCTTACTTTGTCAAAGAAAGGGGTTTCCCTTCCTTCACCATCAATGCTGCCCTCAGTATCAGAGTCAGAATCCGGTTTATTATCACCAGCATGTGTCATGAAATTTGTTTAATTAGTAGCAGCAGTTCAAGGCAATACATAATATAGAAGAATAAATCAATCAATCAATTACAGTATAGGTATATTGGAGATTAAAAATCATGCAAAAGCAGAAATAATGCATATTGAATAAGTGAAGTAGTGTTCATGGATTCAATATCCATTTTGGTATTGGATGGCAGAGGGAAAGAAGCTGTTCCTTAATCACTGAGTGTGTTCCATCAGGCTTCTGTACCTCCTACCTGATTGTAACAATGAGAAAAGGGCATGCCCTGGGTGCTGGGGTCCTTAATAATGGACGCTTCCTTTCTGAGACCCGCTCCTTGAAGATGTCCTGGTACTTTGTAGGCTAGTACCCAAGATGGAGCCGACTGTATTTACGACCCTGTGCAGCTTCTTTCGGTCCTGTGCAAAAGCGCACACACCCACCCCTGTGCGTACCAGACAGTGCTGCAGCCTGTTGGACTGATCTCCATGGTACATCTATAGAAGTTCTTAAGTATTTATGTTGGCATACCAAATCTATTCAAACTCCTAATGAAGTACAGTTGCTGTCTTACCTTCTTTATAACTGCATCGATATGTTGGGACCAGATTATGTCCTCGGAGGTCTTCACACCCAGGAAATTGAAACTGCTCACTCTCTCCACTTCTAGAAACATAGAAAACATACAGCACAATACAGGCCCTTCGGCCCACAAAGTTGTGCTGAACATGTGTCCCTACCTTAGAAATTACGAGGCTTACCCATAGCCCTCTATTTTTCTAAGCTCCGTGTACCTAGCCGGAAGTCTCTTAAAAGACCCTATTGTATCCGCCTCTACCACCATTGCTGGTAGCCTTTTCCACGCACTCACCACTCTCTGAGTAAAAAACTTACCCCTGACATCTCCTCTGTATCTACCCCCCAGCACCTTAAACCTATACCCTCTTTTGGAAACCACTTCAGCCCTTGGAAAAAACCTTTGACTATCCACACGATCAAAGCCTCTCATCATCTTATACAACTCTATCAGGTCACCTCTCCTCCGTCGCTCCAAGGAGAAAAGGCCGAGTTCACTCTCCCTGTTTTCATAACTCATGTTCCCCAATCTAGGCAAATTATAGATCTCCTCTGCACCCTTTCTATGGCTTCCACATCCTTCCTGTAGTGAGGCGACCAGAACTGAGCACAGTATTCCAAGTGAGGTCTGACCAGGGTCCTATATAGCTTCTGTTCCTTCTATGAGGATTAGTACATGTTCCTTCGTCTTACCCTTCATGAAGTCCACAATCAGCTCTTTGGTCTTACTGATGTTGAGTGCAAGGTTGTTGCTGTGACACCACTCCAGTAGTTGGCATATCTTGCTCCAGTACGCCCTCTCGTCTCCATCTGAGATTCTAACAACAATGGCACACACACCCCTGAGGTGCAGATTGTCAGCAAGGAGGAGATATTTTCACCAATCCACACAGATTATGGTCTTCCAGATAGGAAGTTGAGGATCCAATTGCAGAGGGAGGTACAGAGGCCCAGGTTCTGTAACTTCTCAATCAGGATTGTGGGAATGTTGGTGTTACAAGGGGTGATTGATAAGTTCATGGCCTAAGGTGGAAGGAGTCAATCTTAGAAAACCTAGCACATTTATTTTTCAACATCGTCCCCTACTACATTTACACACTTAGTCCAGCGGTCATGGAGCATACGGATCTTGGACCTCCAGAAACTGTCCACAGCAGGGTGATTGATAAGTTTGTGGCCTAAGGTAGAAGGAGATGAGTTATTAACTTCACGACCGCTGGACTAAGTGTGTAAATGTAGGAAGGGACTACGTTAAAAGATAAATGTGCTAGGTTTTCTAAAATTGACTCTTTGTATCTTAGGCTACAAACTTATCAATCATCCCTCGAAAATGCTGAGCTGTAGTCGATGAACAGCATTTTGACATAGGTGTTGGTATTGTCCAGGTGGTGTAAGGCCGTGTGAAGAGCCATTGAGATTGCATATGCCATTGACCTATTGTGGTGATAAGCAAATTGCAGTGGGTCAGGTTCTTGCTGAGGCAGGAGTTCAGTCTAGTCATGACCAGCCTCTCAAAGCATTTTTCATCATTGTAGAAGTGAGTACTACTGGGCGATAGTCATTAAGGCAGCTCACATTATTCTTCTTGGACACTAGAATAATTGTTACCTTTTTGAAGCAATTGGGAACTTCCGCCCACAGCATTTGATAAGCATCCCTATGCACGGCTCCTTCAGAAAGCAAGGAGGCATGGGACCCAAGGAGACCTTGCTTTGTGGATCCAGAATTGGCTTGCCCACAGAAGGCAAAGGGTGGTTGTAGATGGTTCATATTCAACATGGAGGTCGGTGACCAGTGGTGTTTCGCAGGGATCTGTTCTGGGACGCCCTCCTTTTTGTGATTTTTATAAATGACCTGGATGAAGAAGTAGAAGGTGGGTTAGTAAGTTTGCTGATGACACAAAGGTTGGAGGTGTTGTGGATAGTCTGGAGGGTTGTCAGAGGTTTCAGTGGGACATCAATAGGATGCAGACTGGGTTGAGAAGTGGCAGATGGACTTCAACCCAGATAAGTGTGAAGTAGTTCATTTTGGTAGGTCAAATTTGAATACAGAATATGGTAAGACTCTTGACAGTGTGGGGGATCTGAAAGATCTTGGGATCCATGTCGATAGGGCTCTCAAAGCTACTGCGCAGGAAGATAGTGTTGTTAAGAAGGCATATGGTGTGTTGGTATTCTTCAGCTGTGGGATTGAGTTCATGAGCCATGAGGTAATGTTACAGTTATATAAGATCTTGGTCAGACCCCCCCCCCCCTTCGGAGTACTGTGTTCAGTTCTGGTCACCTCACTATAGGAAGGATATGAATACTATTGAGAGAGTGGAGAGGAGATTTACAAGGATGTTGCCTGGATTTGAGGATGTTCCTTATGACAATAGTTTGAGTGAACTTGGCCTTTTCTCCTTGGAACAACACAGGATGAGAGGTGATTTGATAGAGGTGTATAAGATGATGAGGGGCATTGATTGTGTGGATAGCCAGAGGCTTTTTCCCAGGGCTGAAATGGCTAACAAGAGGGGGCATAGTTTTAAGGTGCTTGGAAATGATTACCTAGGGGATGTCAGGTAGGTTTTTCCACACAGAGAGTGGTGGGTGCATAGAATGCACTGCCAGCGGTGGCAGTGGAAGCAGATACAATAAGGTCTTTTAAGAGCCTCTTAGGTAGGTACATGGAACTTAGAAAAATAGAGCGCTATGCACTAGGGAAATTCTAGGCAGTTTCTAGAGTAGGTTACATGGTTGGCACAACATTGTGGGCTAAAGGGCCTGTAATGTGCTGTAGATTTCTACGTTCTATGTAGCAATGAGAGGTTGAAAATGCCCTTGAATACTCCTGCCAGTTGGTTGGCACAAGTTTTCAGAGCCTTACCAGGCACACCGCCGGGGCCTTCCGCCTTGTGAGGGTTCACCCTCTTTAAATACAGCTTAACATCGGCCTCCACGACAGAGATCTCAGGGTCACCAGGTGCAGCAGGGATCTTCACAGCTGCAGTTATATTCTCCCTTTCAAAGTGGGCGTAGAAGGCATTGAATTCATCTGGTAGTGAAGTATTGCTGCCATTCATGCTATTGGGTTTCACTTTGTAGGAAGTAATGTCTTGCAAACCCTGCCAGAATTATTGTGCATCCAATGTCACCTCCAACCTTGTTCAAAATTGTCTCTTCTCCCTTGAAATAGCCCTCCGCAAGTCATATCTGGTTTTCTGGTACAGACCTGGGTTGCCAGCCTTGATGCCACAGATCTGGATTTCAGCAGACGATGTCCTTCCTGGTCTCTCACTGCTTTTGGTTTGGGAATGTACAGCAAGTCTTTGTAGGCAAACGCTGATCAAAAGAGGTGTACCACAGAATCACACCATCATCTTATACACCTCTATCAGATCACCTCTCATCCTGTATTGTTCCAAGGAGAAAAGGCCAAGTTCACTCAAACTATTCTCATAAGGACAGAACAAGTGGTACACCTGCCCCTACACCTCCTCCCTGACTACCATTCAGGGGCCTAAACGGTCCATCCAGATGAGGCAACACTTCACCTGTGAGTTTGTTGGGGTCATATACTGTATCCAGTGTTCCCGGTGTGGCCTCCGATGTAGTTTGCTGAGCACCTATGCTCCACTTGAAAAAACAGGATCTCCCAGTGGCCACCCTTTTTAATTACACTTCCCATTCCCATTCCCATATGTCTCTCCATGGCCTCCTCCACTGTCATGATGGAGCCACACTTGGGTTGGAGGAGCAACACCTTGTATTCTGTTTGGGTAGCCTCCAACCTGATAGCATGAACATTGATTTCTTGAACTTCCGGCAATGCCTCCCCCGCCCCCCCCACCATCCCCTTTTCCCTCTCTCACCTTATTTCTTTGCCCACCCATTGCCTCCCTCTGGTGCTCCTCCCCCCCCCCCCTTTTCTTTCTTCCATGGCCTTCTGTCTCCTTTACCAATTTACTTCCCAGCTCTTTACTTCATCCTCTTCCCTTTCTGGTTTCACCAATCACCTTTTGATTCTCTCTCCCCTCCCCTGTATCTTTTAAATCTTCTACTGAGCTTTTTTCTCCAGTTCTGCTTGAAGGGTTTCAGCCCAAAACGTTGACTACTTTTTTTCTAGATGCTGCCTGGCCTGCTGAGTTCCTCCAACAATTTGTGTCTGTTACTCAGATTTCCAGCATCTGCAGATTTTCTCTTGTTTCTAATTTGTAGTTTCCCCTTTCTTGCCAAACACTTACTCTGACTTCAGCCACTTCAAATGTTGTTCAGTAAATTTTCCATTTCTGTTTATGCTATAAAATGGAAAATCACAAGGCTATTAGAAGACACACTGACTTACTGAGTTGGCATCATCTGTGCTACAGATGGGATCCTCATGAATTATGCAAATTGGAGTGAAATGAAATGGTTATTTTCCTCTTCAAACATTATACAACTACCACTTACTTCGCCTATTCATTGTTGACAGAACTGGTATTTAAACAGATGCATTGGATAAATCCATTAAAAAGTTTAAAGAGAATTTTTCATTAGTATATGGGACACTTGCTTTCTATGCATGGTTTTCAGTTGATTACAATTGATGCTGGATCTTCATAAATCCCTAACATTGTACTTACATGGGAATTGCGCACTCCTGGTGTTGAGGAAAAGCATGCTTCCTGGAATACTGTATCACCACCATTATACGCAAAAGGAATTCTACACTTACTCCTCAGTCACCCACACAAAACTCTTTCTGCTGGATTCTTTCTTGGTCTACCAAAAGCTTGCCTGCTGCATGAGTGATTTTCAGAATGTGGTGACAGTCATATTGCTTGTGTCGCTTCTGGTCTTGACTGAACTGTAAGTCCCACACCTTTGTGTTGCTGCTCCAGTGTCTTCAAATGACTGGCAGTGCACGTTTTGAGCTTCCTGAGTGTTGAAAATCTATGGTAATGGAGAAGCCCACATCAAGAGCACTAAATTCAATGGATAATGTTGGAAAATCACCATGTGAATCTTTGCCTCACCTGGAAGGGCTGTTTTGGTCCTTGGATGGAGGTGAGAGAGGATGCATAGGGACGCATGTTACACCTTTGGTTATGGGGATGGAGAGGGATGATTTTGTGTGCTTATGATTTGATAATTCTGCATGTGTGTTTATATATTTGCCTCATGATTTCCGTGGGTTATAATGACAAAAATTCTTTATTTCAATACCCATTTCCTGTTTAAAATTAATGTATTTAGATTTTGATTGTAATTTCTGTCTCATGATATTTGGAGGTTTCAATGGACAGTTGAACTTACTAGTTTTTCACAATGTTCAATTCAGAATAATTGGCAGGTCATCTTTTTTAAACCATGCTCTTGAACTGTGGAATACAATACCTATAAGGGATGTAGACTTAGTTGACACGTAAGTGCCAGTTCAAAAGCTATTTATTTAACCTTGCACTTAACTAGCATCTTTTGGTCTTTAATTTTCATGTTTATTTTTATTATTTTGTACTTTATTCTCATGTTTCTACTTTATTCTCATTTTAAAGCACTTTGAACTACATTGTATGAAAAGTTCTGTATAAATAAAGTTATTATTATTAATGTGTACACAAGGCAATTGTTTAGTGCTTTTGAAAAGCTGCATTCCTTCTGGTGGTTGTATACCAAACCTGTCTTGAAAGTAGACATTGCAGGCTGGATACTTGTTATTGGAGTGGTCAGCCTGCATTGCACTTTGTGGATAGTACACACTACTGCCACTGATGGAGGAATTAAGTGGTCGAAATGATGGATGGAGTGACAAGCAAGTGAAGTGTTTCCCCTTGATGTGTAAGATGATGAGAGGCATTGATCGTGTGGATAGCCAGAGGCTTTTTCCCAGTGCTGAAATGGCTAACACGAGGAGGCAGTTTTAAGGTGCTTGGAAGTAGGTACAAGGGGGATGTCAGAGGTAAGTTTTTCACAGAGAAAGCGGTAGGTGTGTGGAATGCGCTGCTAGCGATGGTGGTAGAGGTGGATACAATAGGGTCTTATAAGAGACTCTAGGTACATGGAACTTAGAAAAATAGAGGGCTATGCTGTAGGCAGTTTTTAGAGTAGGTTACATGGTCGACACAACATTGTGGGCTGAAGGGCCTGTAATGTGCCGTAGATTTATGTTATGTTCTATGTTGATAAGGGGATGTATTCATTCAGCTCAGTGAAGAGTACTCCATTACATTCCTAACTTCTGCCTTGAAAATGTTAGAAAGGCTGTGTAAGTAATATGATGCAGTATGCACAGCCTCTGACCAGTTGGCTAAGAGCCTTTAATAGTAGAGGCTGGTCTTGCACAGTGGGTGATGTTGTGGAGCACCTATGTTTCGGGGATGCTGAGTGTAAGCTCCATCCTCCCATATGCAAAACAATAAATTATAGCTCATCTCTAATGAAGATTCTCTGGGTACTGAAGTTTTGCTGCTGAAGTTCAGGTGACTGGTTGTGGAAAGTTTGAGGAAAATACAGTGCGGAATTGCATGAGCAAGGTGAAAACATGTCAGTTTATTAACATGGCCTTGTTTGTAACCACCTTTAATGAAATTGGCTTTAATTTAGATCCATTGGATAGGGTCATGGATTTTATGGCATCATAGAGCAAATATAACATTGTGACAAATACCTGTGGGGAGCCAAATTCAAGAAAAGTGCTCCATGATCCTTCCTAGTTGACAGAACCAAAGGCTTTAATAAGGTGAAAAAGGGCTGGTGTCACAATTGGTGTTGCTCCCTGTATCTCTTGTGCAGCTGTGTCACAGTAAAGGTCACATTCACTGTGCCATCCATCAGATGAACGCACATTGTGGAGCAGCTATTAGAGCAATGGGACAAGGCAGCTGGTGATAGTTTTCCCAGTGCTAGTTAACAGGGAATGTCCTCTTGTTATTATAGTTGATTTTCTCTTTTCTGAAGATACTTAAGGTAATGACATATCTGAGAGCCCATAGAGAGATACGGAATTGTGACAACGTTTTAGAATTTCTACTTGTATGCTGTCTATTCCTGATGCTTTGTTTTTTTTGTAGAAGATAATGAGAGGCATTGATCATGTGGATAGTCAGAGGCTTTTCTCCAGGGCTGAAATGGCCAGCTCATGAGGGCATAGGTTTAAGGTGCTTGGAAATAAGTACAGAGGAGATGTCAGGGGTAAGTTTTTTACGCAGAGAGTGGTGAGTGCGTGGAATGGGCTGCTGGGAGCGATGGTGGAGGTGGAAACGATAAGGTCTTTTAAGACACTCCTGGATGGCTACATGGAGCTTAAGAAAATAGAAGGCTATGGGTAAAGCCTAGGTAGTTCTAAGGTAGGGACATGTTCGGCACAGCTTTGTGGGCCGAAGGGCCTGTATTGTACTGTATGTTTTCTATGTTTATGCCAAAGTCCCAAATTTGGTGGCTCATATATGGGAAAATATTACACGGAGCTACCAACATTTCCATGGGGAGAGTCCAGCCAAAGAGATCAACATAATCATTAAGTTTAAGCATGAATGATGCTTAAGGTGAAGAAATTATTTTCAGCTGTGAGCAAATAGCTTCAGGCCCTCTTACCCTTTTCACTAGTTCTGATTGCCCTCAAAAGAATAGATTTCTGATCAAGTTAGAATTTGTTATCATAATTGTAACATTTAAGTTGTTCTGAAGAGGAAAGCAGGTGAAATAATCTGCACAATGATTTACATTTGAACTGCCTGAATAGTTTAGACATAATGTTTGCAAAAAAGTTAACTGTGCTTTCTGCTTTTATGCAGAAGGTATATGAGTGAGCCCACTGGTGATTTGCTAATCCTGCTAATGTTATTTGCAAACAAAAAAAAATTGAAGAAAGTAAAATTGGAGTTTGTGGATCCAGCTGGAATGTTCTGTCAAACTTATTAGAAGCTGAGCTCGGTGTAGTGCAATTTGCTGAAAGTTGTGGATGTTTTAGTGAATTGGCAAATATTTTTAAAATTATGTTATTCTCAACTCATTTTCACATATCAATTGAAAAAGTTCCATCTTTTTGTTTTAGAAAAGTGTAATCAAGTAAGTATAATTTTGCTGAATGGCTGCCTAGTATTTATTCTGGTGGTCATGCAATGTTATCAGAGCTAATATCAGATTGGAGATTAGTCTATTTTCAAAAGCTGATACCATCCTAAAAAAATTCACTGATACGTCTAAAAATAATAATCTTTTAAAGGCTGTTTACCCCATGTTTGCCCCATATAGTTGTGATACCAGGAACGTGATTCCTTCTTATGATCATATGATCAAAAGCAAAAGAAAACAATATGAAAAAGTCATCATCCCTTTATAAGGACTGTATTAATTTTATTTTGGATTGATTAGTCTTATTGGTATAGCTTTTTGGAATTGGTTATGAAACTGAAGGGAAAGGTGAGCTAAACTCAAAAATCCCTTTTGTTTACTAAATTAATTTTTGCTCCTTTTGGTGTAATGTATAATCATTGGTCCTACCCATATGCATAACCCTATTTATCTAGATCATTGTGCTATTTGTTGGGATTAACCCATTCCTCCAGTCTTTCTGAATACTTCAGAAATGCTACTTGGTCCCATCCAATATGAATAAATGTTCATATCATCGGCAAAATTAATGATCATTCTGACACTACCTAGGAAAATGAGCACTTTCAGTGAGTACTGTAGCTCTATCTGCATTTGTTGAATAAAGCTGACTTCATCAAAAATGTAATAATTAACTACTGTAGTAATAATGACAGGACTAGGAGTGTAAGTTAACTTTCTGGATGCTTTTGCTTAACCTTGCTGATTATTTGACAGAAAACAGGAGCTGTTACTACTGTAGACCCCCATGGTCGGTACCCATCTATAATTGAATTTGGGAAGTATGAAATCCATACCTGGTATTCTTCACCATATCCACAAGAGTATGCAAGGTAATATTCCACACTTTCTTTGTTCTAAGGGAGGTTCACATGCATGTGGAAGAAGTTAGCCTATTAATTCAACTTAATATTAAGAAATTGCATTCAGCTGTGGAAGGCAAATGTCTTTTTATTGTATTACATTCATTGTATTTTTTTAAATAATACCAGACTTGTATTGTCACATATAATAATAGTTTGCTGAAGAGTGATTGGCTTACACTATGTTCAGCACTTAACAAACAAGCTGAAATAGGTTTTGTAAGTCTGTGTTGGGCACAGGTAAGGTCAAATATGAAATAGTCAAAACTGGATATAAATTCTATTTGCTTTTTAATGTAATAATAAAACTTCAATATATCTCTTTTTTAATCAAGAGCCAATAAACTGAACCACTTCCAGAATTTATCCCCACAGTTGAAATTTCTCTATTCATAACAAATTGTGTGTAACTGACCCTACAGTTTTTCACTTCAATATTTTGCAAAATGTTGAATATTTTGATTAGCAGTCAAAACAAGCTGCAAAAGTTCATATTAATGAAAGATGGCTTTATATGGTTCTCCATCAAATGGAACTGCACCTTCAGTTACCTGAGAATAGGCATACTTTGAATTCTATATAGAAGAAACTATAGGAAATTATAGGCCGGTAAGTTTGACATCGGTAGTAAGTAAATTATTGGAAGGAATACTAAGAGATAGGATCTACAAGTATTTGGATAGATAGGGACTTGTTAGAAAAAGTCAGCATGGCTTTGTGCATGGTAGGTCATGTTTAACCAATCTATTAGAGATTTTCAAGGAAGTTACCAGGAAAGTGGATGTTGTATACATGGACTTCAGTAAGGCCTTTGACAAGGTTCCGCATGGGAGGTTAGTTAGGAAGATTCAGTCGCTCGGTATACACGGAGAGGTAGTAAATTGGATTAGACTTTGGCTCAATGGAAGAAGCCACAGAGTGGTAGTGGAGAATTGCTACTCTTAGTGGAGGCCTGTGACAAGTAGTGTGCCACAGGGATCAGTGCTGGGTATTTTGTTATTTGTCATCTATATCAATGATCTGGATGATAATGTGGCAAATTGGATCAGCAAATTTGCTGATGATACAAAGATTGGGGGTGTAGTGGACAGTGAGGAAGGTTTTCAAAGCTTGCAGAGGGATTTGGACCAGTTGGAGGAATAGGCTGAAAAATGGCAGATGGAGTTTAATGCGGACAAGTGTGAGGTATTGCACTTTGGAAGGTCAAACCAAGGTAGAACATACAAGGTAAATGGTAGGACACTGAGGAGTGCAGTAGAACAGAGGGATCTGGGAGTACAGGTACATAATTCCCTAAAAATGGCGTCACAAGTAGATAGGGTCGTAAAGAGAGCTTTTGGTACATTGGCCTTTATAAATCAAAGTATTGAGTATAAGAGTTGGAATGTAATGGTGAGGTTGTATAAGACATTGGTGAGACCGAATTTGGATTATTGTGTGCAGTTTTGATCACCTAATTACAGGAAGGATATTAATAAGGTTGAAAGAGTGCAGAGAAGGTTTACAAGGATGTTGCCGGGACTTGAGAAACTGAGTTACAGAGAAAGGTTGAATAGATTAGGACTTTATTCCCTGGAGCATAGGAGAATGAGGGGTGATTTGATAGAGGTGTATAAAATTATGATGGGTATAGATCGAGTGAATGCAAGCAGGCTTTTTCCACTGATGCTAGGGGAGAATAAAACCAGAGGTCTTAGGTTAAGGGTGAAGGGGGAAAAGTTTAAAGGGAACATGGGGGGGGGGGGTTTCTTCACGCAGAGAGTGGTGGGAGTGTGGAATGAGCTGCCAGATGAAGAGGTGAATGCGGGCTCACTTTTGACGTTTAAGAAAAACTTGGTATATGGATGAGAGGGGTTTAGAGAGATATGGTCCAGGTGCAGGTCAGTGGGACTAGGCAGAAAAATGGTTCAGCACAGCTAAGAAGGGCCATAAGGCCTGTTTCTGTGCTGTAATGGTCTATGGTTCTAAACTATTTTAACCACTCCCTGTTCTGTCCAGAATGAGAAGTATGCTAATAAACATTGAATGATTGGCTAGTGGTTTTGCCAACAAACTGAATATAATGAAAATTAAATGCTCCATTATCCCAAATACAACATGTAGGAGCCTTAAGCACATGGTGCTAGGACTCCATAAGCCCATCTCAAAATTCTTTTGATGCATTGAAATTGTTTCAATTACCTGACCAAGAAGGAGGGAATGCAGGTTCCTAACTTACAAGTACAGGTCCTCATCAGGTTACAAACACCCAATTTATGGACATCCCATGTAGACAGACGAAGCTTTGGGAGACCGGTGGAATGGACGACAATGGATTTGCTGGCTGCTGTATGGCTATAGGCATCTTCTGCAAGTGTTTCTATGTGCTTCCTCTTTTCCTCCCAATTTCAATAGTCAAGGCAGACCTGCAAGCACTAAGCAGACTCACTTGTTCACTCTGTCACTGAGCCAGTGAGGCTGACCTGCAGCTGTTCTTCTTGTCACTGTTGGCTCTTCTGTTACAGCTATTTCTGTTCTTCTCCAACTTACAAACAATTCTCAGGAATGGTATCCTACCTGTATTACTCTGACCAATCAATCACAGCAAAATGACCTGCTGAGTTGCTCTAGCATTTTGTGTGTGTTGGCTGTGGATTTCCCAGCACCTGCAGAATGTCTTGTGTTTATAGTAAATCATGATCCGGTTTTCCTAAAAAATTGACCATTAGATTCCTTTTGTTTTGCCAACAAGCAGAGTAGCAAAGCCAACAGTAATTTAAAAACACCAACTATATCAGCTGATAGTGTTGCTGTCTTCAGCATAGACAAGGAGCTTTCTGTTGCCAAAGGTTTCTACAGACAGTGAACTTACTCCACAGTTGGTGCAATGTGAAGCTAATCTGTGGGGGAAACGTACAGCAGGAGGCAATTCCTTTCTGAAAATACAGAAACTAGATCCTGAGAATTTGGTTTTTAGTTGCATTGGTAGAGCACCGCACAAGTTTCAGTTTGTTTCTGTTTGGGGTGGGGGGGTGACAAGAAAGAAAAAGGACAATAGTGTGAATGAAATTTAGAGCCATGGAGAAATACAGCACAGTAAAAACCCTTCGACCCATATAATCAATGTTGAAACTATTTAAACTGCCCAATGACCTGCACCTGGGCCATAGCCCTCCATATCCCTACTATCCATGTACCTCTTAATGTTGAAATCGAGCTCATGTGGACCACTTGTGCTGGCAGCTCATTTCACACCCTGACGACCCTCTTGAGTGAAGATGTTCCCCTTTCACCTTTAAGCCATGACCTCACCCAAACTCAGTGGAAAAAAACCTGCTTGCATTTACCCCTCATAATTTTGTATACCTCTATCAAATCTCTTTTCAATCTTCTATGTTGTAAAGAATATACAACCTATATTGTGTATTCTTTCCTAACCCATTCAATCTTTCCTTATAACTCAGGTCCTCCAGATCTGGCAACATCCTTGTAAATTTTCTCAGTACTCTTTCAACCTTGTTTACATCCTTCCTATAGGTAGGTGACCAAAACTGCATTCCCAAATCCCTTTGTTCTACCACACTCCTCGGTCCCCTACTGTTCACTGTGTAAGACCTATTCTGGTTGATCCTACCAAAGTGCAATACCTCACATCTAAGTTCCATTTGCCATTTTTCTGCCCGTTTTACCAGTTGATGGAGATCCATGTGCAAGCCATGAAGCTTTCCTCTTTGTCCACTAAAGCCGTAATCTTTGTGTCATCTGCAAATTTGCTGATCCAGTTAACCACATTACCATCCAGATCATTGTTATAGATGACAATCAACAAAGAACCCAGCACCAATCCCTGTGGCACATTACTAGTCACAGGCCTCCAGTCAGAGAGGCAACCCTCTACTACCATTCTCTGTCTTCTCTCACAAAGCCATGAACCTTCTTGACTCACCTCCCGTGTGGGACCTTGTCAAATGCCTTACTAAAGTCCATTAAGATAACATCCACTGCCTTGCCTTCATCCACTTTCCTGGTAACTTGGTCAATAAACCTTTGAATATATGGGCCAAACTGCCGGAAGAAATGATACAGGTGGGTACCGTTACAATGCTTAAAAGACATTTGATCATATATAGTGCCTTGAAAAAGTATTCAGCCCCCATAACTATTTTTCACATTTTGCTGTCTCATTTACTAAATTTAAAATGTATTGAAGTAGGATTTTTAAGTTAGTCTACAAAACATTGTGCATCATGTCAAATCCAAAGAAAAATTCCAAAACCTGTCAATAGTGTACTAAAAATTAAAAACCAAAATTGTGAGGCAAAACACGAGGAAATCTGCAGATGCTGGAAATTCAAGCAACACACAAAATGCTGGTGGAACGCAGCAGGCCAGGTACCATCTATAGGGAGAACCGCTGTTGATGTTTCAGGCTGAGACCCTTCATCAGGACTAACTGAAAGGAAAGATGGTAAAAGATTTGAAAGTAGGAGGGGGAGGGGAAAATGCAAAATGATAGGAGAAGACAGGAGGGGGTAAGGTGAAGCTGAGAGCCAGAAAGGTGATTGGCAAAAAGGGATACAGAGCTAGAGAAGGGAAAGGATCATGGGACGGGAGGCCTAGGGAGAAAGAAACGGGGAGGGGAGCACCAGAGGGAGAAGGAGAACAGCCAGTGTGATGGGCAGAGAGAGAAAGAAAAAAGGGGGTGGGGGAAAACAAAAAAAAAACAATATATCAGGGATGGGGTAAGAAGGGGAGGAGGGGCATTAACAGAAGTTAGAGAAGTCAATGTTCATGCCATCAGGTTGGAGGCTACCCAGCCGGTATATAAGGTGTTCCTCCAATCTGAGTGTGGCTTCACCTTGAAAGTAGAGGAAGCCATGGATAGACATCCCTTCCCACCGATCTCCCTCCTGTCACTTATCCTTGTAAATGGAACAAGTGCTACACCTGCCCTTACACTTCCTCCCTCACCACCATTCAGGGCCCCAGACAGTCCTTCCAGGTGAGGCGACACTTCACCTGTAAGTCGGCTGGTGTGGTATACTGCGTCCAGTGCTCCCAGTGTGGCCTTTTATATATTGGTGAGACCCGACGCAGACTGGGAGACTATTTCGCTGAACACCTACGCTAGGTCTGCCAGAAAAAGCAGGATCTCCCAGTGGCCACACATTTTAATTCCACGTCCCATTCCCATTCTGATATGTCTATCCATGGCCTCCTCTATTGTCAAAATGAATCCAAACTCAGGTTGGAGGAACAACACCTTATATACCGGCTGGGTAGCCTCCAACCTGATGACATTTACATTGACTTCTCTAACTTCCGTTAATGCCCCTCCTCCCCTCCTTACCCCATCCCTGACATATTTAGTTGTTTTTTTCTCTCTCTCTGCCCATCACTCTGCCTGTTCTCCTTCTCCTTCTGGTGCTCCCCTCCCCCTTTCTTTCTCCCTAGGCTGCCTGTCCCATGATCCTTTCCCTTCTCTAGCTCTGTATCCCTTTTGCCAATCACCTTTCTGGCTCTCAGCTTCACCCCACCCCCTCCGGTCTTCTATCATTTTGCATTTTCCCCTCCCCCTCCTACTTTCAAATCTCTTACTATCTTTCCTTTCAGTTAGTCCTGACGAAGGGTCTCGGCCCAAAACGTCGACAGCGCTCCTCCCTATAGATGCTGCCTGGCCTGCTGTGTTTCACCAGCATTTTGTGTGTGTTGCTTGTGAGGCGAAAAAAGTATTCATGCCCTTTATAATTACTATGCTAACATTCATCAGGTGCAATACTGTATATTATCTTACCAACTCACCCAATTTGTTGATGTAGAAAATTGGAAGATCACCTGGTAACATTGTAGATGGCTTAAGGCATCTCAGAATCATCAGCATGTTGTAAATTGTACAAGGGTTATTGTTCATCTTGTGGTTGACAATACTTGTACAGAATGTTCACTCACACAAAATTAATTACTAACCAATGAGTTTTCACTGTTTAGCAGAATCAGAATCAGGTTTAATAACAGTAGAGTATGTCACGAAATATGTTGTTTTGGCAGCAGTACATTGCAATAAAAAACTACAGATTATATATATATTATAATATATGTACAAAATCTGTGTGAAGAAGCTGTTTGTAAGACATTGAGTGTGTGGCTCCAGGTTCCTGTACCACCTCCTTGATGGTAGCAATGAGAAGAGGGCATGTCGTAGGTGATGGGGATCCTTAATGATGGATGCAACTTTTTTTGAGGCATCGCCTTTTGAAGATGTCCTGAATACTGAGGAGGCTAGTGCCTATGATGGAGCTGGTTGCATTGGCAACATTCTGCAGCTTTTTCCGATCCTGTGCATAGGTCCCTCTGCACTAGATGGCAATGCAACAAGTTAGAATGCTCTCTACAGTACATCTGTAGAAATTTACGTGAGTCTTTGGTTACCAAGTTTACTCAAATTCCTAACAAAGTATCGCTGCTGTTGTGTCTTCTTGGTAATTGCATCAATGTGTTGGGCCCAGGATAGATCTTCAGAGATGTTAATTAACAAGTTAGGCATTAACATTAATTCCAAACATCTTTTGTAGGCTACCAAAGCTTTACCTATGTGAGTTTTGTCTGAAGTACATGAAGAGTCGGAACATTTTGCAGAGGCATGCAAAAAAATGTGGCTGGTTCCATCCACCTGCTAATGAAATATACCGGAAAAATGATCTGTCAATATTTGAGGTAAAATGTTAAAAATTCAGATATTGTTAATGTAGTAAATGAAAAATAATTCCATATTATCACCTGAGCCTTTGAAAAAAAATTATTTTAGCAGTGTACTTGTCTCAGGTTGCTGCTGGAAAATGGTATTCTTTTTGAAGTGTATTTTGGTTATTTACTAATTTAATAAATATTTGTAAATCCAACTAATTTCTTGAGCCATTCACTTTACCTTTGTAGAAGCTGTTGTCTCTATTCATACAGAGTAAATTTTGTGCAAATTCTTATAAATTAATAATTCAACTAAGATTGAAATACATTCAAGAAATTTGCATGTGGCATTTTTGAAATGTGTGGTTCTTGAAGTTCTTTTATGAGTTGAGGGTCACTTCATGATGAATTTGCACCAGTCATTGAGGAGAATATTATTTGAAATAGTTATGCTTCATTTTAAACCTGAAAATATCAGCTTAACTTGAAGCCAAACAGACCCCAGAGAGAACACTGCATTATTCCCAACTACACATTGTTGTAGAATCACTTCAGCCTTTTACTCCAGGTTTACCCAATAAAGTTCAGCTAATACAATGTGTAGCATAAATGTGCCCTAGTGGATGGACTGCAAATTTATATGCTGCACCAATTATAAAACTAAAATAGTTTTCAAATGTTTGTAACTTTCATTGATAACATTATTTTATATTCCATTAAAATGGAGTTGCAGTTTAATGATGCTGTGAGCGCACAATTGTCCTTTCAAAGGAAGCTATGTAATTAAATATTGGACATAAATACTGGCTTTAAGCATAAAGAATTGGAGGGCAATGTATTGGAGAACAAATATCAGTAATTCCTTTTGGAACAGGATGATAATTATATGGTGATTCCATCCAATGTTAGCAGCTTTTATTTGAGGTTGTTAAGTAACCACATTCTCATGGTACCTAGGTATAGATATCAATTAGGTAATTTAGTTGAATATGTTGAAGCAGGTTTTGAATAAGTTGCTTTGTAATGGATAAGAGAATGTGTGTAACTCTGCACTCCCATTTATAGGTTGATGGAAATATCAGTAAGATATACTGTCAAAACCTCTGCCTATTAGCCAAGCTTTTCCTGGACCATAAGACACTTTACTATGATGTTGAGCCATTTCTTTTCTACGTATTAACTAAAAATGATGAAAAGGGCTGTCATCTTGTTGGTTACTTCTCTAAGGTAAGTGTTCCAGATGTAAATTATTGAGCAAACCAGCTTCTCCTCCCACCTTCCTGAGTTGACATGTAGGAGCAGTTGGGTTAAATGATCTTAGTCAAAATATTCATTGAGATTACATGTTCTCATTAATTAATACTGAGAAGATTAACAAATGTAATTAATGTAAAGTAGTTTTTTATCACGCCTATTTTTGTAGCACTTTCTTTTAATTCCATACTTTACAAACATTTATACCGTACAAATTCTGATTGTTAGGAGTAAGAAGTTAACCCTCATAAAGCACCAGCCTATAAAGACCACCTAAGTGGTAGCTGTCAATTACAATAAAACATATTAATCTAATTTTTTTTGCTCATTTTGTTGCCACATTGAAATATTCAAGTCGCTGTATATTTGCAATTTTCACTGCCCAAGCACAGTGACCATCTTCTCAAATATCTACCATGCTGCAGAAAATTCCAACAACCTTGCTTCCCTGCCCTTTCAATCCTAGTGTTCTTCTTTGACAAATCTTCCTTCGTTAATATGTGCAGTTTCACTTGTCTACTAAATAAGTTATTGGAAAATCTGATAAATCATCTGAATGAATATAACAACTCCTGTAGAGCAATAAAATGTATTTTCCCTATTATCTGTTATAGTGATATACTGTATGAGGGATTTATAGATATAAGTGGGTAAGCAGAGCAGTGTTAAATGGTAGTCTCTCCCTGAGCTCTTGATACAGGTAAACAAGTTAAATGAGAGTGGAAAAAGTTTGAAAAGGACAATGGGGAAAATGCCAAAATAGTAACAGTGGAGGCAGAGCAGATTGTTACAGGAAAAGAATAAGAGATGGGATGATCATAGTTGGGTGTGGATATAAACAACAAAAGGAGCTCACTGGAAATGTTGGTGAGACAGTCAATCAACACTAAACAGTTATTAACTTTGTCCTGTAGTTTCATTAACTCATTCTTGAGACTGACCAACTCAAATGGCAACTGGATGTTCAGAAAATTCAATGAATCATAATCATCTAATTTTGATGTTCAATCAATAATTAATTATGTCCAGACATGTGGACACAGTTCTACACGCAGAATCAGTTTCTCTGTACACATCACGTATGCTGTAGAGTTATCTGCTGATAATATGATGCCAATAACAAGCTGATGATAAAATGTTGCTATTTTGTAAATTGATTTGAAGGTTGCATGGACTTTTGCCTTTTTAAATTGAACCTGAATTATGATAATTAACTTGGAAATTAATTTAAGTATTGACTTTAATCTAAATTGTGCAATGCAGTTATGAAGTTGTTGTTCTGCTCACCAGATACAACAATTGAGAATTTGACAGTGAAATATAGAATGCTGGCAGCATTGGTTTAAGTTCTTTTTAAATAAATCCATGGTAATTTATGAAGGTTTTTTATAAAATTCATATTCTTAGTCATTCAGAAGGCCTGTTCTAGGACATATATTCTTAACACAGGAAAACCAGTAATTTCCATTACTTATTAGCACATGTCAGCCTTGGCTTAGTGGTAGCACCCTTACCTTGACTCAGGTTAATGATTCCTCCTCAATGGCAAACACATAATGAAAATTTGCACGTTAAGCAATACAGAGAGAGCACAGCACCATCAAGCATGCTGTTTCTGGACTATATTAAACCAGAACCCCACCTGTTTCCCAATATAGATATGAAAGCACAATATAAATTCGAGTCTTCTCAGTTTAGTTACAATAGTTTTATATGCCTTGAAGACTACTGCTGTGAATGATCAGCAGTACTAAATTATAAACTTTCAACCAGAAAATTCTCAATGTACAATATCCTCATATGTAGATCTGCTAAGTAGTTGTAAATGCCATTATTCATAGCTGGTGTCACATCCAAACTAGGATAAAAATATAATTGCAGGTATAAAGGTCTAGGTCTGAGAAGGACTGTACAAAGTAAATTTGTTAATGTAAGAGTGTACTCTAAAACCTGAATTTCAGCTGAGTATCTTGTAAAAGTGCAATTGTAGAAATGTCTCTCTTTTGGGTTTGAGACTACGTTGTATTGTCAATATTTGTTGATTCTATGTAGCAAGTGGTCCATTTTAACAATTTCTTGTGAACATTTCATACCTGCGAATGGTGTGAATGCCCCTCTTATTTTCTGTTAATATGATTGAGAATGGTTTCTTTAATATGTAAGCCTCACAGAGTGGGGGACCTTCCCAGGACTTCCCGACAGACTGATGCCATGGTGGCATAACAGTTAGTGCGACATTATTACATTTCAGGGCATCGAAGTTCTTTCCCAGTGTCCTCTTTAAGGAGTCTTTAGACATCCTCTCCATGGAATGTGTTTTCGCTGGGTGGTCCAGTTTCCTCCAAAGTCCAAAGACATACTGTCAAAATTGTAAAGAATGTGCCAACAAGAAGGATCTGAGTGTAAATGCCTAAATCTTTGAAGCTGACAGACTATGTTGTGAGAGCAGTTGAAAAACATACGGAATATACAGGAAGCATTGCATTCAAAGGCAGGGAAGTTCCACTGAACCTATATCAAATTGTAGTTAGTCCACAATCCACGGGTGGAGTGTTACATCCAATTCTGTTTGTTTTGTATATGAAGATCTTAGAGTGAGTGCAGAAAGATTTCTTGGACACGGATTAAAAAGTGAAAGGCAAAAAGTACAGGGTACCTGAGAAATAAATTGTTTTACACAAAGTATGGTTATGGTCTAGAACCTGTTGCCTTTAAAAATAATAGAAGATAATAATCACTGTTTTAGATAGAGAATGGATAGTTATGTCACAAAGGCAAAAAGGTTTGCAGCAACTGAGAAAGAGCAGGGAAATGGAACTCAGATTATTCTGCAGAGTTCAGTGGGTAGAATGGTCTCCTTATCCATGATAATGATTCTGATCTTCTGATTGGCATATGCCAATCGGAACATCAGAATCATTATCATGATGACATCCAATATTTGTTGAGACTGAATTTTGTCCCAATTAAATTCAAAGTGGTAATTAATTCTGATCAATCTGGCTTCCTTCATCATCATCAGGAATGGAAAGGCTCTGGATTTCTGTGTTCATTTGTCTGATCTCGTTTTGAAACAAGTGTGTGAAGTTGAATCTAGGTTTCCTATACAATGTTGCAGGGATTGTGTTGGAAGAATAGGGGTGCCTGCTGATCTCTTGTGACTGATTTATTCTTATCCATAATGTGAATGTTGATCTAGTATGGGAAAAACAAAAGTGTTCATCTATCGAAACTATCCATTCACCTGCTAGCTTTGAAACTGTTTTTAGATTAAAGTGATGTGTAATTTATATTGCATATTGTGCATTGATTCCCTGCTAAATGTTGATTACAGAAAAATATTAAAGTGTTTTAAAATTTATAATTGTTTTCAGTAGTGGCATACATAACACTTAAGTGATATAAATCACATTTAGCATTACAGTTTGTGCTAAAATGTAACTTTATAAATGTAGATATTAACTGTGGTTATAGTACATTTCAGAAGAAACTATGGACACTGTGTCTCCTGCACTGCTATATTAAAAATTACAGTGGAGGAGCAGTAGTGTAACGCTTTAACTGCACACAGTATGCCAAGTACAGTCTAAGTACAGTGTTCAATAGAGTTGAACATAACCTCCCAGATTTTCTATTCTGTGCCCCACCTATAAATACACCATGCCATATTCCTTTCTCACCATTCTACCTCCCTGTGTCCTACTTGCAGGAATCTATTGACTTGAATCCAAATGTGTCAGAAGCTGAGCTGAGCTCACCACTCTAACGTATTGTCATATATAGTTATTGTTAGCAATGTGTTTCCCTAGATTACTGTGACATTTTGCCAGGACATTGCTAGGTAATATCTGTTGTCTGCATTGGCATTTCATGACAAACTAGGTCTATTTCTTGTTCTCCCAGGAAAAGCTTTGCCAGCAGAAATACAATGTTTCCTGCATAATGATTATGCCCCAGTACCAAAGGCGAGGCTTTGGAAGATTCCTGATTGATTTCAGTAAGTGCTTTGTTTCACGTGGTTCAGTGCTGTGATAAATAATGGGTTAAAAAATTGATAAATGTCTGCTTTTACTTTTGATGTGGCTACTTGGATTTGTGTGTCATTAAATATTGGAGACTTTGATACTCTTTCAGGTGTGAAATTTTATCCTTCTGATTCCTCTCGGCTTGTCTTAAGAATGCAACAGTCAAAGCATGTTCCAGCACGCAAAGCCAGTAGGCTGAAGCAAATTGTTAAGGATTAAAATGAAATAGGATGTAATCAGTTTAATCAGTATTTTTTGAAGATCAAAACTTTGATTTGAAGCGAAATGTAATATATTTAAAGCTTTTGCAAATACATATATTAAGTTCAAGCAGTATGATACTGAAGGAATCATAGATGAAGCAGCTAAATAATACCTTTAAGAATGATTTTCCCTTTCAAAGACCTGTAAAAGAATATTCCTTTCATCTTACACAAAATATTTATATAATTGGTGGCAATGTGTTAAAGATGCAAAGGCCAGCTTCTCAAGCTGCCTTTCCATGTCCTAGGAGCATAGGTCACCATATGAATATATATGACCATTAGAGGTAATTTGAAGTGAAAAATCGCTGGCTTTGTGATATCTTCTGTCAAGGGTTCTTATGTTGTTCTAATGGGCCTACAAAAGGGCTGCATGAACTCTGAAAATATTTGAACAGCAACATTCCATTACTGATCTCTTTGTTGCTATCCCTGAATACAGACCAAATGCTTCCACTGACAATATTTGTTTACAAAGTTATCATGATTCAAACATTAAGATTAAATCAAGCAAAATTAAATAAGAAGTGTGAAATTTTAGACTTGTACTGTACTACTGGTGTAGCCAAAACTTAGTCATTCATTAACAGGCGAGAGAACCCAAAGTGCTTTAAAAGGTCTGTATTAACCAAACTGTAGAATACATTTTACCAAATTTGTTTGGTATCATAATTTTTTCCCCTTTTATTGGTTTTCAGCATGTTAGTGGTAAATGCATTTGCTTAGGAAAGTATTAATAGTGCATTTAACTTTCACTATAGAGATCATATTGCAGAATTCTGAGATAATAAGATGTGTGTAAGAAGTTGTACTCTCTATTTCCTATTTATAACAGAAAAAACATATTTGGTCACCTGTTCAGTCAAATAGTGGACAGTATTTGGCAATATTTTGCAGTATTTAGAGTCATAGAAAAATACACCACAGATACAGGCTCTTTCTTCAGCACATCTAGTCCATGGCAAACCCCTTAAACCGCCTACGCCCAATGACCTGTACCAAGACCATAGCCCTCCATACCTCTACCATTCATGTACCTATCCAAACTTCTCTTGAATGTTGAAATTGAACTTGTATGCGCCACTTGTGCTGGCAACTCATTCCACACCCTCACGACCCTCTGAAGAAGTTACCCCTCATATTCCCCTTAAACATTTTACCTTTCACCCGTAGCCCATGATCTCTGTTTGCAATCGCAACCAACCTCTGTGAAAAAAAGCCTACTTGCATTTACACTATCTATACCCCTCATAATTTTGTATACCTCTATCAAATCTCCTCTCAATCTTCTGTGTGCCAGGAAATAAAGTCCTAACCTATTCAATCTTTCCCTATACTCAGGTCCTCCAGACCTGGCAACATCCTTGCAAGTTTTCTCTGTACTCTCTCAACCTCATTTACATCTTTCCTGTAGGTACGTGACCAAAACTGCACACAATACTCTAAACTAGACCTCAGCAACATCTAATACAACTTCAACATAACATCCCATCTCATGTACACAATACCTTGATTTATGAAGAAAGGTCAATGTGCCAAAAGCTTTTTTTATGACCCTATCCATCTGTGACGCCACTTGCAATGAATTATGGACCTGTACTCTGGTTGGTCCTACTGAAGTGTAACACCTCGCACTTGTCTACATTAAGTTCCATCTGCCATTTTTCCAGCTGGTCCAGATCCCTCTGCAAGCCACAATAGCCTTCCTCGCTGTCCATTACACCCCCAATGTACATGTCATCTGCAAATTTGCTGATTCAGTTAACCACATTATCATCTAGATCATTGATATAGATGACAAATAACAAAGGACCCAGCACCAGTCCCTGCAGCACTCCACTAGTCACAGGCCTCCAGTCAGAAGCTGCAATCTACTACCAGTCTCTGACTTCTCCCATAAAGCCTCAAAGCCAATGTCTAATCCAGTTTACTACCTCATCTTGAATGCTGAGCGACTGAAACTTCTTGTCCAACCTCCCATGTTGGATTTTATCAAATGCCTTCTGAAGTCTATGTAGATTTCTTCATCAACTCTTTTATCAAAAAAACTCTGTAAGATTGGTTAGACATGACCTACCACACACAAAGCCATGCTGACTATCCTTAATCAGTCCATGTCTATCCAAATACTTGTATATCCGTTCCCTTAAAATACCTTCCAGTAACTTTTCCACAACTGATGTAAGGCTCACCGGCCTATAATTTCCCGGTTTATGTTTAGAACCTTTCTTAAATAGCGGAGCAACATCGCCTATTCTTCAATCCTCTGATAACTCACCGCCACTATATTGGCAAATAGTGAACAGAATTTGGCAGTATTTGTCACAGTAGACAGTATTTGACATTTGTATTAGCCAGTTTCTCATCTAGAACTTCAAGTATAAGCAACTCGGCATGGTGACTTAAAGTTAGCAATGTTTATAGAACATAGAAATCTACAGCACATTACAGGCCCTTCAACTCACAATGTTGTGCCAACCATGTAACCTACAGTAGAAAATGCCTAGAATTCCCCTACTGCATAGCCCTCTAGTTTTCTAAGCTCCAAGTACCTATCTAAGAGGCTCTTAAAAGACCCTGTTGTATCCGCCTCCACCACAATCACTGGCAGTGAACTCTACACATCCACCACTCTTTGTGTGAAAAACTTACCCCTGACATCCCTCATGTACCTACTTCCAAGCACCTTAAAGCTATGCCCCCTCATGTTAGACATTTCAGCCCTGGGGAAAAAGCCTCTGGCTATCCACATGATCAGTGCCTCTCTTCATCTTATGGAGAGTGACATAGTTAATTCAGAAACAAAGGTTCTGAACTTAAAGAAGGGTAACTTTGAAGGTATGAGACGTGAATTAGCTAAGATAGACTGGCAAATGATACTTAAAGGGTTGACGGTGGATATGCAATGGCAAGCATTTAAAGATCGCATGGATGAACTACAACAATTGTTCATCCCAATTTGGCAAAAGAATAAACCAGGGAAGGTAGTGCACCCGTGGCTGACAAGGGAAATTAGGGATAGTATCAAGTCCAAAGAAGAAACACATAAATTAGCAAAAAAAAGTGGCACACCTGAGGACTGGGAGAAATTCAGAGACCAGCAGAGGAGGACAAAGGAATTAATTAGGAAAGGGAAAAAAGATTATGACAGAAAGCTGGCAGGGAACATAAAAACTGACTGTAAAAGCTTTTATAGATATGTGAAAAGAATAAGATTGATCAAGACAAATGTAGGTCCCTTACAGTCAGAAACAGGTGAATTGATCATAGGGAACAAGGACATGGCAGACCAATTGAATAACTACTTTGATTCTGTCTTTACTAAGGAGGACATAAATAATCTTCCAGAAATAGGAAGGGACCGAGGGTCTAGTGAGATGGAGGAACTGAGGGAAATACATGTTAGTAGGGAAGTGGTGTTAGGTAAATTGAAGGGATTAAAGACAGATAAATCCCCAGGGCCAGATGGTCTGCATCCCAGAGTGCTTAAGGAAGTAGCCCAAGAAATAGTGGATGCATTGGTGATAATTTTTCAAAACTCCTTAGATTCTGGATTAGTTCCTGAGGCTTGGAGGGTGGCTAATGTAATCCCACTTTTTAAAAAAGGAGGGAGAGAAAAACCGGGGAATTATAGACCAGTTATTCTGACATCAGTGGTGGGGAAAATGCTAGAGTCGGTTATCAAAGATGTGACAACAGCACATTTGGAAAGAGGTGAAATCATCAGACAAGTCAGCATGGATTTGTGAAAGGAAAATCATGTCTGATGAATCTTATAGAATTTTTTGAAGATGTAACTAGTAGAGTGGATAGGGGAGAGCCAGTGGATGTGGTATATTTAGATTTTCAAAAGGCTTTTGACAAGGTCCCACACAGGAGATTAGTGTGCAAACTTAAAGCACACGGTATTGGGGGTATCATATTGATGTGGATAGAGAATTGGTTGGCAGACAGGAAGCAAAGAGTGTGGGAGTAAACGGGACTTATTCAGTATGGCAGGCAGTGACTAGTGGGGTACCGCAAGGCTCAGTGCTGGGACCCCAGTTGTTTACAATATATATTAATGATTTAGACGAGGGAATTAAATGCAGCATCTCCAAGTTTGCGGATGACATGAAGCTGGGCGGCGGTGTTAGCTGTGAGGAGGATGCTAAGAGGATGCAGGGTGACTTGGATAGGTTAGGTGAGTGGGTAAATTCATGGCAGATGTAATTTAATGCGGATAAATGTGAGGTTATCCATTTTCGTTGCAAGAACAGGAAAACAGATTATTATCTGAACGGTGGCCGATTAGGAAAAGGGGAGCTGCAACGAGACCTGGGTGTCATTGTACACCAATCATTGAAAGTGGGCATGCAGGTACAGCAGGCGGTGAAAAAGGCAAATGGTATGTTGGCATTCATAGCAAAAGGATTTGAGTATAGGAGCAGGGAGGTTCTACTGCAGTTGTACAAGGCCTTGGTGAGACCGCACCTAGAGTATTGTGTGCAGTTTTGGTCCCCTAATCTGAGGAAAGACATTCTTGCCATAGAGGGAGTACAAAGAAGGTTCACCAGATTGATTCCTGGGATGGCAGGACTTCCATATGAAGAAAGACTGGATCAACTAGGCTTATACTCACTGGAATTTAGAAGATTGAGGGGGGATCTTATTGAAACATATAAAATTCTAAAGGGATTGGACAGGCTAGATGCAGGAAGATTGTTTCCAATGTTGGGGAAGTCCAGAACGAGGGGTCACAGTTTAAGGATAAAGGGGAAGCCTTTTAGGACCGAGATGAGGAAAAACTTCTTCACACAGAGAGTGGTGAATCTGTGGAATTCTCTGCCACAGGAAATAGTTGAGGCCGGTTCATTGGCTATATTTAAGAGGGAGTTAGATATGACCCTTGTGGCTAAAGGGATCGGGGGTATGGAGAGAAAGCAGGTACAGGGTTCTGAGTTGGATGATCAGCCATGATCATACTGAATGGCGGTGCAAGCTCGAAGGGCCGAATGGGCTACTCCTGCACCTATTTTCTATATTTCTATACAGCTCTACCAGGTCACATTTTATCCTCCGTTGCTCCGAGGAGAAAAGGCCAAGTTCACTCAACCAGTTCTCATGAGGCACACTCTCCAATCCAGGCAACATCTTTGTAAATCTCCTCTGCACTCTCTCTATAGTATCCACATCCTTCCTGTAGTGAGGTGACCAGACCTGAAATGAACCACTTCACACTTGCCTGGGTTGAACCAGTTCTGTATCCTATTGATGTCCCACTGTAACCTCTGACAACCCTCCAGACAGATCCCTAAAGAACACCACTGGTCACTGCCCTCCGTGCAGAATACAAGCCATCTACAACCACCCTTTGCCTTCTGTGGGCGTGCCAATTCTGGATCGACAAAGCAAGGTCTCCTTGGATCCCATGATTCCTTACTTTTTGAATGAGTCTTGCACGGGGAACCTTATCAAAGGCTTTTATACATAGATTGACTGTAGGTACATAAAATGACACTAGGTACAGGAGTGTCTGTACATAGGGCGACTGACAGGAAATGCTAAAGTAGTGGAGACATTAATCAGACCTACTGCTTGGGTGGAATTCCCCATGACACCTGTTACTATTGATACAATATTGCATGCTATATGATTTTAAAATTTATTATAAATTTATTTGATGCAACCAATGGCATTCACAAAAATGAAGTTAGTAGTTTATTGATGAATATCACAGGAACCTCCCTTTTTTTCCAACAGAAAGTCAAACCATTTTTGGCCACCTATATTAGCTTACATTAGGGCATCACGATAGTGTCAAGGTTAGCGTGACACTATTATAACTCGGGGTGTCAGAATTCGGAGTTCAGTCTCAGCATCCTCTGTAAGGAGTTTCCACATCCTCCCCGTGACGATGTTGGTTTTCTTTGGGTACTCCAGTTTCTTCCCACAGTCCAAAGGGTTAATTGTCCCATGATTGTCAGGGGTTGGTGGTGCTGCTCAAGGGGTGTGTTACACACTGTATCTCAAAATAAATAAAATAAGTGGTAAACTTTACATAAGAGTTAATATTTCAATACTATATTGAAACCAATCCAACTATATTTAGTAAAAGAATATTAATTGAATGTTAAAGCTGGCCAGTATAGAACGTATCTTTAAGATTTAACCTCAAATTTACAAAATTAGGGACTGCATTAGCTATGCTTTGTTCAGGCTCCAACAGCTTCACTATAATTACTTGATTTGCAAAAGGTTTTGAAATATTTTGTATTTTTCTTCTACTCAAATGTATTGATTAAAGTAACCAACTGTGTTCAATGTTTAATTAATCATACAACAGGGTGATTTTGATTAGAGAATTAAAGTACTAAATCTGTATGAACTATTTATTGGTGTATTTTGACATAAACTGATATAAGTACAGCTACGTTTGATGAAGGGACCAGTGATGACAGTTATATTAATACTGATAGATTCAAGTCACCGTGGTTTATTAATATCAGACAGGTTTCAGACTAGAATATGACTAATACTATGGCAAAATCTGTTGATTTTAAAAGCATTTAGCATTTTGTTAATACTCTCTCAGTCTTGGCTTAATAATGGCTACATTGACTTCATTTTACAATTCTCTTAGGTTATTTGTACCATGGTGTCTGACCATTTTTAACATAGAACAGTATACTTACCTTTCTTTTCTTTCTCAAAATAGGTTTTCATTTCTATTTGAGTGTCTCACCAGTGCCTGGTTTCAGAACAGGAAAGGAAAGCTAAATAAGCTAACAAAATAAATCAATGCAGTGAGGGAGAATAAATGTAATAAGGTAATAGAAAATTGGAATAATCACACACTGGGAATAGAGAGAAAAAATTAGCTTGAAAGCAGGAAAAAAGTTTTGTAAGCAGGATTGAAATGTCATGAAATGGGTAGTTATTAGGTGGAATGATTAAGTTGGTACTTATCTGGAAGATTGGCTTTCTGTGTTGCTTAGAGTAGATGTATCATAAGTAATTCTGTTTCTCTTTCTCCTGCCGGCACACAAGCACACCCACTTGTACATGCATGCACTAACATGTGTTTTGGAATTTGGGAAGTAAGGTAAATTATTAAATCATAGAATCACAAGATCAGAGGAAGACCATAAGACACTGGAGCAGAGTTAGGACATTTTCAGCACATCGAGTCTGCTCCGCTACTTCATCATGGCTGATCCTGGATCCTACTCGATCCCATACATCTGCCTTCTCACCATATTTTTTGATGTCCTCACTGATCAGGAAATGATCAACTTCTGCCTTAAATATACCCGCATACATAGCCTCCACCACAATCTGTGGCAGAGCATTCCACAGATTCACTACTCTCAGGCAAACAAAATTCTTCCTTACCTCTTTTCTAAAGGGTCACCTCAATTTTGAGGCTGTGCCCTCTAGTTCTGGGTACCCCCACTATAGGAAACGCCCTCTCCACATCCACCCTACTATTCCTGTCAACATTCGGTAGGTTTCAATGAGGTCCCCCTGCTTTCTTCTAAATTCCAGTGAGTACAGGCTCAAAGCTGCCAAGTGCTCCTCATATGTTATTCTCTTCATTCCTGGAATCACCCTCATGAAGCTCCTCTGGACTGTCTCCAATGATAACACATCCTTTCTGAGATATGGGGTCTAAAACTGTTGACAATATTCCAAGTGTGGCCTGTCTAGTATCTTATAGCAGCTCAGCATTATCTCCTTGCTTTTATATTCTAATCCCCTTGCAATAACTGCCAACATTGTATTTGCATTCTTTACCACAGACTCAACCTGTAAATTAACCTTCTGGGAGTCTTGCTCAAGGACTCCAAAGTCCCTTTCCACCTCTGATGTTTGAACCTTTTCCCCATTTAGATAATAGTCTGCACTATTGTTCCTTTTACCAAAATGCATTATCATACATTTCCCAACACTGTATTCCATCTGCCACATTTTTGCCCATTCTTCCAATTTGTCCAAGTCCTGCTGGGTACTAACTACCCCTCCAGCTATCTTCACATCATCCGCAAACTTTGCCACAAAGCCATCAATTCTACTATCTGAGTCGTTGACAAGTAATGTGGAAAGTAGCAGTCCCATTACTGACCCCTGAAGAACCCCCACTAGTAACTGGTAGCCAACCAGAAAAGGCCCCTTTTATTCCCACTTGCTACCTCCAGCCTGTCAACTGTACATACCCATATCTTTCCTGTAATGGCATAGGTGTTTTTTTTTGTTAAGCAGCTGCATGTGTGGCACCTTATCAGACACTTGCTGAAAATTCAAGTAAATGACATCTACTGCCTTTCCTTTGTCCACCTTGCTTGTTAATTCTCGAAGAACTCTTAATAGATTTGTCAGGCAAGATTTCCCTTTACAGAAACAATGCTGACTTTGACTTATTTTATCCTTAGTCTCCAAGTACCTTGAAACCCCATCCTTAATGATTGACTCCAACGCTTTCCCAACCACTGAGGTTAGGCTAACTTGCCTATAATTCCCTTTCTTTTGCCTTCCTCCCTTCTTAAAGAATGGAGTGACATTTGCAATCTTCCAGCCCTCCGGAACCATGTAGTAGAGACAGGTAAAAACAATATTTGTAAGTCATTTGGTCAGATGCATGGACAGAAAAAGTTTGGAGAGATATGGGCCAAATGTGAGCAAATGGGACTAGCCTAGATATGTATCTTGGTTGGCATGTACAAATTGGGTTGAGTAGCCTGTTTCCATGCTGTATTATTCAGGAACAGACTCTTAATGGCCCATATTGTCTGTGTCTATTATAATGCCTATCTGTACTGATCCCATTCTCCTGCATTGGGCACAATATTCGTCCTTCCTGATCGAAGTACCTGCCCAAGTGACAATTAAACACTCTGCTAACAGCTCTGGCAGCTTGTTCCAAACGTTCACCATCCTCTGTGAGGAAAAATGTGCCACACAGGTCTTCCTTAACTTCCTTCTCTCTCACGTTAAACCTGTTTTGTCTTGTTCAAGACACCAGCCCTAGGAAGAAGACTCTTGATGATCTGAGCTATCCAATACCATAAAGAGTATCCATACCAATTCATAATTTTGCAAGCCTATATAAAATCACTTATCAGCTTCCTTAGTGAGAATAACCCCACCCTATCTCATCTCTCCTTAAATTACAGCCCTGCTTTCCTGGAGAATTTCTTCTGCAAGCTCTATTGATACTGTATCCTTTCTGTAGTGCAGAGACCAGTGAACACAGTATTCCCAAGTGTGGTGTAATCAATGTTGTAAGCTTAAGAAATAGGAGCAGAATTAGGCCATTTAGCCCATTAGGTCTGCTCCAGCATTTCATCATGGCTGATCCAATTTTCTTCTCAGCCCCAATCTCCTGCTTTCTCTCCATATCACTTCATGCCCTGATCAATCAATAATTTATCAACCTCTGCTTTAAATATACATGAAGACTTGATCTTCACAGCTGCCTAAGGCAAAGAATTCCACAGATTCACCGCTGTTAGGCTAAAGAAGCTCCTCCTCATCTCCAGTCTAAAGAGACACCTCTATTCTGAGGTTGTGTCCTCTGGTCTTAGATTCTTCCACCATAGGAATCATCTTCTCCACCTTTTACCATTTGATAGATTTCAATGAGGTCACCCCTCATTCTTCTAAAATCCAGCAAATACAGGACCAGAGCAATCAAACACTCTTCACGTGATAAGCCATTCAATTCTGGAATCATTTTTGTGAACCTCCTTTGAACCCTCTCCAGTTTTAGCACATCCTTTCTAAGATAAGGGGCCCAAAACAGCTCATGATATTCTATGTGAGGCCTCACTAGTTCTTTATAAAGTCTCAACATTACATCCTTGCTTTTATATTCTAGTCTTCGTGAAATGAATGCTAACATTGCATTTGCCTTCCTCACCACAGACTCAAACTGCAAATAAACCTTTAGGGAATCCTGCACGAGGACTCTCAAGTCCCTTTGCGTCTCAGTTTTTTTTGTACTTTCTGTCCCTTTAGAAAAGGGTCAACCTTTCATGTCTTCTGCTAAAGTGCATGGCCATACATTTCTCAACACTGTATTCCACCTGCCATTTTTCCCCATTCTTCTAATCTGTCTAAGTCCTTCTGTAGCCTCTCTACTTCCTCAAAACTACAGTGGCATGCAAAAGTTTGGGCACCCCTGGTCAAAATTTCTGTTATTGTGTATAGTTAAGTGAGTAGAAGATGAACTGATCTCCAAAAGTCATAAAGTTAAAGATGAAACATTCTTTTCAACATTTTAAGCAAGATTAGTGTATTATTTTTGTTTTGTACAATTTTAGAGTGGAAAAAAAGGAAAGGAGCACCGTGCAAGAGATTTGAGCTTTCAGATAACTTTTACCAAGGTCTCAGACCTTAATTAGCTTGTTAGGGCTATGGCTTGTTCACAGTCATCGTTAGGAAAGGCCAGGTGATGCAAATTTCAAAGCTTTATAAATACCCTGACTCCTCAAACCTTGTCCCAACAATCAGCAGCCATGGGTTCCTCTAAGCAGCTGCCTAGCACTCTGAAAATTAAAATAAATGATGCCCACAAAGCAGGAGAAGGCTATAAGAAGATAGCAAAGTGTTTTCAGGTAGACGTTTCCTCAGTTTGTAATGTAATTAAGAAATAGCAGTTAACAGGAACGGTGGAGGTCAAGTTGAGGTCTGGAAGACCAAGAAAACTTTCCAAGAGAACTGCTCGTAGGATTGCTAGAAAGGCAAATCAAAACCCCCGTTTGACTGCAAAAGACCTTCAGGAAGATTTAGCAGAGTGGTGGTGCACTGTTCTACTGTGCAGCAACACCTGCACAAATATGACCTTCATGGAAGAGTCATCACAAGAAAACCTTTCCTGCACCCTCACCACAAAATTCAGCGTCAGAAGTTTGCAAAGGAACATCTAAGCAAGCCTGATGCATTTTGGAAACAAGTTCTGTGAACTGATGAAGTTAAAATAGAACTTTTTGGCCACAATGAGCAAAGGTATGTTTGGAGAAAAAAGGGTGCAGAATTTCATGAGAAGAACACTTCTCCAACTGTTAAACATGGGGTGGATCAATCATGCTGTTGGCTTGTGTTGCAGCCAGTGGCACGGGAAACATTTCACTGGTAGAGGGAAGAATGAATTCAATTATATACCAGCAGATTCTGGAAGCAAACATCACACTGTCTGTTTAAAAAAAAAAGCTGAAGATGAAAAGAGGATGGCTTCTACAACAGGATAATGATCCTAAGCACACCTCAAAATCTACAATGGGCTACCTCAAGAGGTGCAAGCTGAAGGTTTTGCCATGGCCCTCACAGAAAAGTGTGAAGTGGTTCATTTTGGTAGGTCAGATATGATGGCAGAATATAGTATTAATGGTAAGACTCTTGGTAGTGTGGAAGAGCAGAGGGATCTTGTGGTCTGAGTCCATAGGACGCTCAAAGCAGCTGCGTAGGTTGACTCTGTGGTTAAGAAGGCGTACGGTGTATTGGCCTTCATCAATTGTGGAATTGAATTTAGGAGCTGAGAGGTAATGTTGCAGCTATATAGGACCCTGGTCAGACCCCACTTGGAGTACTGTGCTCATTTCTGGTCGCCTCACTACAGGAAGGATGTGGAAGCCATAGAAAGGGTGCAGAGGAGATTTACAAGGATGTTGCCTGGATTGAGGAGTATGCCTTATGAGAATAGGTTGAGTGAACTCGGCCTTTTCTCCTTGGAGCGATGGAGGATGACAGGTGACCTGATAGGGGTGTATAAGATGATGAGAGGCATTGATCGTGTGGATAGTCAGAGGCTTTTTCCAGGTGCTGAAATGTTTGCCACAAGAGGACAGAGGTTTAAGGTGCTGGGGAGTAGGTACAGAGGAGATGTCAGGGGTAAGTTTTTATGCAGAGAGTGGTGAGTAAGTGGAATGGGTTGCCGGCAATGGTGGTGGAGGCAGATATGGTAAGGTCTTTGAAGAGACTTTTGGATAGGTATATGGAGCTTAGAAAAATAGAGCCTAGTAAGCCTAGTAATTTCTACGGTAGGGACATGTTCAGCACAACTTTGAGGGCCGAAGCTGTATTGTGCTGTAGGTTTTCTGCATTTCTATAAAATACTTATTCAGTTCGTCTGCTATTTCCTTATTCCCCATTAGTACCTCTCCAGCATCATTTTCCAGCGGTCTGATATCCAGTTTCACCTCACTTTTACACTTTATGTATCTAAAGAAACTTTTAGTATCGTCTTTAAACGTATTGGCTAACTTACTTTTGTATTCCATCTTTACCTTGTTAATGACTTTTTTAGTTACCTTCTGTTGCTTTTTAAAAGCTTCTCAATCCTCTAACTTCCGACTAATTTTTGCTCTGTTATATGCCCTCTTTGGCTTTTATGTTGTTTTGATTTCTCTTGTTGCCTCAGTTGAGTCATCTTTCGTTTAGAATACTACTTCTTTAGATTGTATATATCCTGTGCCTTCAGAATTGTTTCCAGAAATTCCAGCCATCCAGTGTTCTTTTCCTATCATTTCTGGCAAACTCCTCTATCATGCTTCTGTAATTACCTTTACTCCACTGTAATATATACATCTAACTTTAGCTTCTCTCTTCTCAAATTTCAATCATATTATGATCACTTGTCCCTGAGGGTTCTTTACCTTAAGTTTTCTAATCAATTCTGGTACAATTGCACAATACCAAATCCAGAATAGCTGATCCTCTATTGTGCTCAACCACAAACTGCTCTAAAAAGCCATCTTGTAGACACTCTGGAAATTCCCCCTCCTGGAATCCAGCACCAACCTGAATTTCCCAATCTTCCTGCATATTGATGCCCCCCATGACTATTGTAATATTGCCCTTTTGGGATGCATTTTCTATCTCCCATTGTATTTTGTGTCACACCCTTGCAACTGTTTGGAGGTCTGTATACAACTCCCATAAGGACCTTCTTACCCTTGCAGTTCCTTTGCTCTATCCACAATGATTTAACACCTTCTGACCACATGTCACTTCTCATGATTTGATTTAATTTGTACCAACAGAACAAAGCCTTTAGCCTGTCCTTCGATACAATGTATATCCTTGGACATTTAGCTCCCAGCTGCAATCTTCTTTCAGCCATGCTTCAGTGATGCCTACAATATCATACCTACAAATCTACAACTGTGCTACAAGTTCATCTCCCTTAGTCCATATACTGCACACATTCAAATACAAGGCTTTCATCCCTGTATTCATCCTTATCAATTTTGTCCATCTTTTATGTTGCAGCTGATCCTGTTGACTGCAATTTTGCCCTATCAACAGCTTGTCCTCACATTGCCTCTGTTTGTAAACTAGCTACCTCATCTTTAGCACTATTACCCACCTTTCCTACAATACTTCTTGTATTCAAATATATGCAGCTCAGAACACTAGTCACACCATGCTCAACCTTTTGATTGCTAACTTTGTCTGAGGTCTTACCACCATCTGCCTCCACAAGCTCTCCACTAACTGTTCTGGCAGCCTGGTTCCCTCCCCCCATGCAACTCTAGTTTAAACCCCACTGTGCAGCATTTACAAACCTTCCTGCGAGGGTATTAGCCCCCCCCCCCCAGTTCAGTTGTAAGTTGCCTCTTCTGTACAGGCCCCATCTTCCCTGGAAGAAAGCCTGGTGATCCAAAATTCTTATATTCTTTCCTCCTACACCAACTCCTTAGCCACTTATTAAACTGCATAATCTTCCTAGTTCTCATCTCACTAAGAAGTGGCACAGGTAGCAATTCTGAGATCGCAGCCCTGGAAGTCCTGCCCTTTAATTTAGCACCTAACTCCCTGAGCTCCCTATGCAGAACCTCATCACTCATCCTACCCATATCATTGGTACCTGGATGGACCACAACTTCTGGCTGTTCACCCTTGCAGTTAAGAATGCTGAGGACTCGATTTGAGATATTCCAGACCCTGGCACCCGGGAAGCCACATACCGTACGGGAATCTCATTTTCGCTTAAGTAACCTCTTGTCCATTCCCTTAACTAATGAATCCACTATCTCCACAGTCTGCCTCTTCTCCCCCCCCCCCCCCGCCCTTCTGTCAAAGAGGCAGACTTGGTGCCGGAGACCCGACCACTGTGACTTTCCTCTGTTAGGTCATTTCCCCCCTCCCCCCCCATCCCTTGCACCCCACCACCCCTCCCCTCACTGGCCACCAGACAGTATCCCAAGTGATAAACCTGTTGTTGAGGAGGATGGCCCAGGGGTACTCTGCTCTGGCTCCTTAACCCTTTTCCCCTTTCCTAACTGTCATCCAGTTTCCTGTGTCCTGCAACTTGGATGTAACTACCTCTCTTTATGTTCTGTCACTCCCTCAGCCTCCCAAATGGCCTGGAATTTATCCAGTTCCAGCTCTAACTCATTAACTCGGATTGTTAGAAGCTGCAACTGAATGCACTTCTCACAGTTATAATCAGCAGGGACACTAGAGGTCTCCCTACCTTCCCATATCCCACAAGAAGTGCATTCCACTATCCCTACTGTCCTAGCTGAGCAGATATAAAGAAGAGAAGTAAAAAGTTGAGCTTTTCTTTCCTTTACCTTCTCTGACTGAAGCTTGTCTTCACTGAAGACTTGAAGAGCTAAAGCCTGAAGGTCACCACTCTATGTCCAATCTAATCAAGGCCCTTGCCTGCTTTTAATTAGCACTTGCTAATGAATCCCAAACAGCAATTGGTCACTGGCCAAAGCTCTTTTTTGCTGTAATGACCCGCTGCAGCCTTTTATCCTCAGGCAATGGACCTGATTGAAGTCCTCTCCTCTCAAAACTTCCATTGTCTGGATTGGCTGCTGGTCAAAGCTCTTTCTCACTGCACTGATCTACTGCTGCTGCCTTTTATTTTGAACAGTGGACCAGATTGAATTCCCTTTCTCTCAGAACTTCTGATGTTCAATGTCTGGATTGCCTGCTGTTCAAAGCTCTTTTTTTGTACAACAGCAACATGATTTTGCATCAGTCTTCACTGGAGTGCACTAGCACTATGGTGGAAGGCATCATAAAGTGAATTATCATTTCTAGAGAGAGGTTTCTTGGGAAACTGAAAGGTTTGAAGGTAGCTACATCACCTGGACCAGATGATGCACACCCCAGGGTTCTGAAAGAGGTGGCTGAAGAGATTGTGGAGGCATTAATAATGATCCTTCAAGAATCACTAGATTCTGGAATGGTTCTGGAAAACTGGACCATTACAAATGTCACTCCACTCTTCAAGAAGGGAGAGAGGAAGAAGAAAGGAAAGTATAAGCCAGTTAATCTGACCTCAGTGGTTGAGAAGATGTTGTAGTTGATTAAGGATGATAAAACAGGCCATAGTCAGTTTGGTTTCCTCAAAGGAAAATCTTGCCAGACAAACCTATTGGAATTCTTTGAAGAAATAGCAAGCAGGATAAACAAAAGAAAATCAGTTGATGTGATTTCTGGAAGGCCTTTGACAAGGTGTCACACATGAGGCTGCTTAACAAGCTACGAGCCCATGGTATCACCGGAAAGATGCTAGCATAGATTAAAGCAATGGCTGAATGGCAGGCAGCAAAGAATGAGAATAAACACAAAATACACTGCAGATGCTGTGTCAAATGAAGACGTACAAACAAGCTGGATGAACTCAGCAGGTCGGGCAGCATGAAAGAATGAGAATAAAGGGTGCCTTTTTGGTTGGCTGCCAGTGACTAGTGGGAATCCACAGGGGTTTGTGCTGGGACTGATTTTTTTAATGTTACATGACAATGATTTGGATGATGGAATTAATGGGTCTGTTGCAAAGTTTGCAGATGGTATGAAGATAAGTGGAGGGACAAGTAGTTTTAGACCATAAGACATAGGAGCAGAATTAGGACACTTAGCCCATCGAGTCTGCTCAACTATTCCATCATGGCTGATCCAAGATCCCACTCAACCCCATACACCTGCCTTCGCGCCATATTCCTTGATGCCCTGATCGATCAGGAAACTATCAACTTCTGCCTTAAATATACCCACAGACTTGGCCTCCACCACAGTGTGTGGCAGAGCATTCCACAGATTCACTACTCTTTGGTTTTGAAGAAATAGAGCGGCTACAGAAGGAATCAGCCAGATTAGGAGAATAGATAAAGAAATGGTAGATGAAATATAGTGTAAGGAAATGTATGGTCATGCTCTTATGTAGAAGAAATGAAAGGGTAGAATATTTTCTAAATTGAAAGAAAATACAAAAAAACTGAGGTGCAAAGGGACTTGGGAGTCCTCGTGCAGGATTCCCTAAAGGTTAATTTGTAGGTTGAGTTGGTGGTGAGGAAGGCAAATGCAATGTTAGCATTCATTTCAAGAAGACTAGAATATAAAAGCAAGGATGTAATGTTGAGACTTTATAAAGCACTGGTTGAGGCCTCACTTAGAGTATTGTGAGCAGTTTTGGGCACATTATCTGAGGAAGGATGTGCAGAAACTGGAGAGAGTTCAAAGGAGGTTGACCAAAATGATTCCAGGATTGGATAGCTTAAACGTAGAACATAGAAATCTAGAGCACATAATAGGCTCTTCAGCCCACAATGTTGTATCAACCATGTAACCTACTCTAGAAACTGTCTAGAATTTCCCTAGAGCATAGCCCTTCATTTTTCTAAGCTGCATGTACCTATCTAAGAGGCTCTTAAAAGACCCTATTGTATCTGCTTCCACCACCACTGACAGTGCATTCCATGCACCCACCACTCTCTGTGTGGAAAAACGTACCCCTCACATCCCCTTGGTACCCATTTCCAAGCACCTTAAAACTATGCCCCTTTGTGTTAGCCATTTCAGCCCTGGGAAAAAGCTTCTGGTTATCCACACGATTAGTGCCCCTCATCATTTTATACACCTCTAACAGGTCACCTCTCATCCTGCGTCGCTCCAAGAAGAAAAGGCCAAGCTCATTCAACCTATTCTCATAAGGTACGCCCTCCAATCCAGGCAACATCCTTGTAAATCTTCTCTGTACCCTCTCTATAGTATCCACATCCTTCCTGTAGTGAGCTGACCAGAACTGATATATGAAGCTTGTCATATGAAGAGTGCTTGATGTCTCTGGGCATGGATTCACTAGAATTCAGACGAATGAGGGGTGACCTCATTGAAACCTTTTGAATGATGAAAGACATTGATAGAGTGGATGTGGAAAGAATGTTTACTCTGTGGGAGAGATAAAGACTAGAGGACACAGCCTCAGAATAGAGGGGCTCCCTTTTAGACTGGAGATGAGGAGGAGCTGCTTTACCCAGCAACTGGTGAACCTGTGGAATTTGTTGCCAGAGACAGTTGTGGAGTCCAAGTCTTTATGGATATTTAAGGCAGAGGTTTATAGAATCTTGATTGGTTAGGGCATGAAGAGATGTAGGGGAAGGCAGGAGATTGTGGCTGAGAAGAAAATTGGATCATCCATGATGAAATGGTGGAGCAGACTTGATGGGTCAAATGGCCTAATTCTGCTCCTATATCTTATGATGTTATGATGGTTTTGGATCCAAGGAGAAAAACAGCTAAAGTACCCCTAATGTGCTTTTCTTTCTGCATTTTTTGTAATGCTGTTTTCTATAATCCTTAATGTCAGTAAGTCCAAGGAACTGATTGTAGACTTCAGGGAAGGAAAATCAGAGGTCATAGGGCCCGTAATCATCGGAGGTTCAGAGATGGAGAGTATCAGTAACTTTAAATTCCTGGATGTCACTATTTCAGAAGACCTGTCCTGGACCCTTCAAATAAATATAATAGTGAAGGAAGCACCAGAATGCCTCTATTTCCTCAGGAGTCTGCAGAGATTTGGCATGTCTTCAAAAACCTTGACAAACCTCTATAGGTGTGTGGTGGAAAGTGTGCTGACTGGCTGCATTATGGCCTGGTACGGGAACACCAATGCCTAAGGGCACAAAATACTACAAAAGGTAGTGGATTTGGCCTAGTACATCACAGGTAAAACCCTGCCAACCATTGAGCACATCTACTTAAATCAATGCCATAGGAAAGCAGCATTCATCACCCAGGCCATGTTCTTTTCTCACTACTGCTGTCAGGTTGAAGACACAAGAGCCTCAGGACTCTCACCACCCAGTTCAAGAACAGTTAGAACCCCTCAATCATCAGGCTCTTAAACAATAGGGGATAACTACACTTATCTAAGGACTCTGTCTTGTTATTTCAAGCTTGTTATTTATTGCTATTTATTTATATCTGCCTTTGCAGTTCATTGATCCTGTTTACAGTTACTGTTCTGTAGATTTGCTAAGTATACCTGAAGGAAAAAGAATCTCAGGGTTGTATGTGGTGACATATATGTACTCTGATAATATATTATAGTTTGAACTTTGCATTTTGAACTTTAATCCTTGCTTAGGTTACTTACTTTCAAGGCAAGAAGGACAGGCTGGATCACCTGAGAAACCCCTGTCTGACTTGGGACGGCTTTCATATCTAGCATATTGGAAGAGTGTGATACTAGAATACCTGCAACGGCATCAGGACAAGCAAATCAGCATCAAGGGTATCAGCAGAGAAACAGGAATGTGCCCACATGACATTGCAATGACTCTACAGCAGCTAAAGATGATTGACAAACAACAGTGCAAGTAGGTATCAGTATATAAAGTATAAAACACAAAGTACACTGCAGATGCTGTGGTCAAATCAACACAAACAGGCTGGAGGAACTCAGCAGGTCGGGCAGCATCCGTGGAAACAAGCAGTCAATGTTTCGGGCTGAGACCCTTCGTCAGGACTGAAGAAGGAGGGAGCAGAGGCCCTATAAAGAAGGTGCCAGATGAAAAACCAATCAGAGGAAAGATCAAGGGGTGGGGGAGGGGAAGCAGGGAGGGAATAGGCAGGAAAGGTGAAGAAGGAATATAAAGGGAAAGTACTATGGGTAGTAGAAGAAGGCAGAATCATGAGAGAGGTGATAGGCAGCTGGAAGAGGAGGCAGAGTGAAAGTAGGATGAGGGAAGGGAGAGGGAAGGAATTACCGTAAGTTGAAGAATTCGATGTTCATATCAAGGGGCTGGAGACTACCCAGACAGTTGTTGTTGTTGTTCATCCTTCGGAGTCGAAGACGACCACAACTTCTGTCAGGTGGAGGGTTTGTGACTGTGGGTCCGGAGGTGACTGGTGAGGCCAATCCAGGCCCTGAAAGCTCACCCACATGTGGGACACATGAGGGTAGGTGCTGCAGTGGAAGTGGAGGTAGCTCGAGCCTTGCGCACGGCGCGTTTCCTCTGAGCCTCTGCGGTGCATCTGATTTCTGCTGTATATGCTCCTTTAGTGGTCCTGCTCAACCAGGTTGGGTGGTCCAGAGCAAGCGATTCCCAGCTACTGGGATTGATGTTGAGGTCTTTGAGGGACACTTTGAGGCAGTCTTTGATACGTTTCTTCTGCTCTCCAACTGAGCGCTTGCCCTGGCTCAGCTCTCCATACAACAGCTGTTTTGGTAGTCGACTGTCAGACATCCTGACGACATGACCAGCCCATCTGGCTTGGGCTTTCTGTAGGAGGGTGTAGATGCTGTGGGTGTTAGCCCGCTCCAGGACCTCCGAGTCTGGGACTTTGTCCTGCCATCGTACGTGGAGAAGTCTGCAGAGGCAGCTCAAGTGGAAGTGGTTGAGCTATTTAGCATGTCTGCTGTAGACAGTCCAGGTCTCGCTGGCATAGACAGTATATGAGGTGTAGCTCCTCCAATCTGAGTTTGGCCTCACCATGGCAGTAGAGGAGGCCGTGTATGGACATATCTGAATGGGAATGTGAAGCAGAGTTGAAGTGGGTGGCAACCGGGAGATCCAGTCTGTTGCGGTGGACGGAGTGGAGGTGCTCGACGAAGCAGTCGCCCAATCTGCGTCGGGTCTCGCCGATGTAGAGGAGGCTGCACCAAGAGCACCAGATGCAATAGATGACCCCAACAGACTCACAAGTGAAGTGTTGCCTCACCTGGAAGGACAGGTGTAGCACTTACACTTGCAGGGATAAGTACCAGGTGGGACCAAGTACCAAAGGTATTTATGCAGGTACCAAGTGTAAGTGCTACACCTGTCCTTACACCTCCTCTCTTACCACCATTCAGGGCCCCATACAGTCCTTCCAGGTGAGGCAACACTTCACTTGTGAGTCTATTGGGGTCATTTATTGCATCCGGTGCTCCCGGTGCAGCCTCCTCTACATTGGTGAGACCCAACGCAGATTGGGGGACCGCTTCGTTGAGCACCTCTGCTCCGTCCGCCACAGCAGATAGGATCTCCCGGTTGCAACCCACTTCAACTCTGCTTCACATTCCCATTCGGATATGTCCATACATAGCCTCCTCTACTGCCATGATGAGGCCAAACTCAGATTGGAGGAGCAACACCTCATATACCGTCTGGGTAGTCTCCAGCCCCTTGGTATGAACATCGAATTCTCCAACTTCCGGTAATTCCCTCCCTCTCCCTTCCCCCATCCCACTTTCACTCTGCCTCCTCTTCCAGCTGCCTATCACCTCTCTCATGATTCTGCCTTCTTCTACTACCCATAGTGCTTTCCCCTTACATTCCTTCTTCACCTTTCCTACCTATTCCCTCCCTGCTTCCCCTCCCCCACCCCTTGATCTTTCCTCTGATTGGTTTTTCATCTGGCACCTTCTTTATAGGGCCCCTGCCTCCTCCTTCTTCAGTCCTGATGAAGGGTCTCAGCCCGAAACATTGACTGCTTGTTTCCACGGATGCTGCCCGACCTGCTGAGTTCCTCCAGCCTGTTTGTACAAGTTGATATAAAGTATAAAAGTTGTGTGAACAAATTAATCCCATTTGGAAATCCACATCTGATGACATTATTTTCCAGTGACCTGATTGATATATCTCTGTGAACTAAATGTTCAAAGGTGCTTCCTGGGAAAACTGCAGTCTTCAGGTTTCATGTTCTAGATTTCCTAGACCTCTGTGGAATAAATTGAGTAGTATTCAGGATAAAACGTACAGGCTTAACAAGATAACTTTTTAAGTTGTGTGATATCACTTTTTGTAAGTGCTGTTTGAAAGGGAATTTAAAAAGGAATGGAACTTGCCTTTCTCCCTAAAGTACTGTAAGTGAGAATTTCCACAGCCTATTCTAGTGGTTCACAGAGGTGTCAAGAATTGCAGAGTAGCTAAAAGCCAATTTCAAGGAATCTTGCAAATAGACCTATAGGCTGCAACTAACTACATAACTCGTGGATAATAGGAATCCATGCTACAAACATGGTCTGAGTGTAAGTTAGAAATATTTTATTCCTGGATGAGTTTAGTATAGGAATAGTGTGAGATGGAGGATAAATGCGTAGCTGAGGGATTAGAGCAGGGGGCAGGGATTCAGATTTCTGGATCATTGTGACCTCTTTTGGGACAGGCGTGACCTGTACAAAAAGGACGGTTGCATTTGAATCCGAGGGGGACCAGTATCCTGGCAGGGAGGTTTGCTAAGGCTATTGGGGAAGAGTTTAAACTGGAATTGTTGGGGGGTGGGAACCGAACTGCAGAGATGGAGGAAGGGGTGGTTGGCTTACAAAAAGAGAAATCTTGGGGATGGTGTGAGAGGGAAGAGAGGCAGATGACAGAGAAGGGATGTGCTTAGACCAGTGGTTTGAGATGTGTCTATTTTAATGCAAGAAGCATCATGAACAAAACAGATTAGCTTAGAGCATGGATCAGTACTTACAGCTATGATGTTGTGGCCATTACAGAGACTTGGATGTCTCAGGGGGAGGAATGGTTACTTAAGAGTGCTGGGCTTTAGATGTTTCAGAAAGGACAGGGAGGGAGGCAGAAGAGGTGGGAGCGTGGCGCTGCTGATCAGAGATTGTGTCACGGCTGCAGAAAAGAAGTCATGGAGGGATTGTCCACTGAGTCTCTGTGGGTGGAAGTTTGAAACAGGAAGGGATTAATAACTCTACTGGGTGGTTTTTATAGACCACCCAATAATAACAGGGACATTGAGGAGCAGATAGGGAGATGGATTCTGGAAAGGTGTAATGATAACAGGGTTGTCGTGGTGGGAGATTTTAATTTCCCAAATATTGATTGGCATCTCCCTAGAGCGAGGGGTTTAGATGGTGTGGAGTTTGTTAGACATGTTCAGGAAGGTTTCCTAACACAATATGTAGATAAGCCTACAAGAGAAAAGGCTGTGCTTGATCTGGTATTGGGAAATGAACCTGGTCAGGTGTCAGGTCTCTCAGTGGGAGAGCATTTTTGAGATAGTGATCACAATTCTATCTCCTTTACCATAGCATTGGAGGGGGATAGAAGCAGACAAGTTAGGAAAGCATTTAATTGGAGTAAGGGGAATTATGAGGCTATCAGGCAGGAAATTGGAAGCTTAAATTGGGAACACATGGTAGGGTACAGACACCGTGGTGTACAAAGGCTGTAATAAATCTAGTCAAGAAGAAAAGAAACGCTTACAAAAGGTTCAGAGCACTAGTTAATGTTAGAGATCTGGAATATTATAAGGCTAACAGGAAGGAGCTTAAAAAGGAAATTAGGAGAGCCAGAAGGGGCCAAGAGAAGGCCTTGGTGGGCAGGGTTTAGGAAAACTACCAAGGCATCCTACAAGTATGTAAAGAGCAAGAGGATAAGACATGAAAGAATAGGACCTATCAAGTGTGGCAGTGGGAAAGTGTGTATGGAACCAGAGGAAATAGCAGAGGTACTTAGTGAATACTTTACTTCAGTGTTCACTGTGGAAAAGGATCTTGGTGATGTAGTGATGACTTGCAGCGGACTGAAAAGCTTGAGCATGTCGATATTAAGAAAGAGAATGTACTGGAGCTTTTGGAAAGCATCAAGTTGGATAAGTCGCCAGGACCGGATGAGATGAACTCCAGGCTACTGTGGGAGGCAAGGGAGGAGATTGCTGAGCCTCTGGCGATGTTCTTTGCATCATCAGTGGAGACCAGAGAGGTTCTGGAGGATTGGAGGGTTGCGGATGTTGTTCCTTTATTCAAGAAAGGAAGTAGAGATAGCCCAGGAAATTATAGACCAGTGAGTCTTACTTCAGTGGTTGGTAAGTTGATGGAAAAGATCGTGAGAGGCAGGATTTATAAACAGTTGGAGAGACATAATATGATTAGGAATAGTCACCAAGGCTTTGTCAAATGCAGGTCATGTCTTGTGAGTCTGATTGAATTTTTTGAGGATGCGACTAAACACATTGATGAAGGTAGAGCAGTAGGTGTAGTGTATATGGATTTCAGCAAGGCATTTGATAAGGTACCCCATGCAAGGCTTATTGAGAAAATAAGGAGACATGGGATCCAAGGGTCCTCGCTTTGTGGATCCAGAATTGGTTTGCCCACAGAAGGCAAAGAGTGGTTGTAGACGGGTCAGATTCTGCATGGAGTTCGGTGACCAGTAGTGTGCCTCAAGGATCTGTTCTGGGACCCTTACTCTTCGTGATTTTCATAAATGACCTGGATGAGGAAGTGGAGGGATGGGTTAGTAAATTTGCTGATGATACAAAAGTTGGGGGTGTTATGGATAGTGTGAAGGGCTGTCAGGTTGCAGCGGGACATTGATAGGATGCAAAACTGGGCTGAGAAGTAGCAGATGAAGCTCAACCCAGATAAGTATGAAGTGGTTCATTTTGGTAGGTCAAATATGATGGCAGAATATAGTATTAATGGTAAGACTCCTGGTAATGTGGAGGATCAGAGGGATTTTGGGGCCCGAGTCCGTAGGACACTCAAAGCTGCTGCGCAAGTTGACTCTGTGGTTAAGAAGGCATACGGTGCATTGGCCATCAACCATGGGATTGAGTTTAAGAGTCGAGATTTAATGTTGCAGCTATATAGGACCCTGGTCAGACCCCACTTGGAGTACTGCAGTCAGTTCTGGTCACCTTACTACAGGAAGGATGTGGAAGCCATAGAAAGGATGCAGAGGAGATTTACAAGGATGTTGCCTGGATTGGGGAGCATGCCTTACAAGAATAGGTTGAGTGAACTCGGCCTTTTCTCCTTGGAGCAGAGGGGAATGAGAGGTGATCTGATAGAGGTGTATAAGATGATGAGAGGCATAGATTGTGTAGATTAATGGTCACCAACCCTTTTAAGCTCAAGATCCCCTACCTCAGCCTAGTGAAAGGCATGATCTACCTAGTAAATCGTTTAGGAAAAAAAAAACTCAGATTGTACTTCCAACTTGAGGCCTTTTATTTGGGCGAATTGTATTTGAATTACATAAAATGCTTTTGTCAAACTTTCAAATTAATTCAACCAAGAAAATACTAACTAGCATATCGAACAGGCCATAGCTGTCTTAATTTAAGAATATTAGAACCATAGAACATTACAGCACAGAAACAGGCATTTTGGCCCTTCTTGGCTGTGCCGAACCATTTTTCTGCCTAGTCCCACTGACCTGCACCTGGGCCATATCCCTCCAAGCCCCTCTCATCCATATACTTGTCCAAGTTATTTTTAAATGTCAAAAGTGAGCCCGCATTCACCACTTCATCTGACAGCTCATTCCACACTCCCACCACTCTCTGCGTGAAGAAGCCCCCCCCCCCCAATGTCCCCTTTAAACTTTTCTCCCTTCACCCTTAACCCATGACCTGGTTTTTTTCTCCCCTAGCCTCAGTGGAAAAAGCCTGCTTGCATTCACTCTTATCTATACCCATCATAATTTTATACACCTCTATCAAATCACCCCTCATTCTCCTATGCTCCATGGAATAAGTTCTAACCTATTCAACCTTTCTCTGTAACTCAGTTTCTCAAGTCCGGGCAACATCCTTGTAAACCTTCTCTGCACTCTTTCAACCTTATTAATATCTTTCCTGTAATTAAGTGATGAAAACTGCACACAATACTCCAAATTCGGTCTCACCAATGTCTTATACAACCTCACCATTACATTTCAACTCTTATACTCAGTACTTTGATTTATAAAGGCCAATGTACCAAAAGCTCTCTTTATGACCCTATCTACTTGTGACGCCACTTTTAGGGAATTATGTACCTGTACTCCCAGATCCCTCTGTTCTACTGCACTCCTCAGTGTCCTACCATTTACCTTGTATGTTCTACCTTGGTTTGACCTTCTGAAGTGCAATACCTCACACTTGTCCGCATTAAATTCCATCTGCCATTTGTCAGCCCATTACTCCAACTGGTCCAAATACCTCTGCAAGCTTTGAAAACCTTCCTCACTGTCCACTACACCTCCAATCTTTGTATCATCAGCAAATTTGCTGATCCAGTTTGCCACATTATCATCCAGATCATTGATATAGATGACAAATAACAATGGACCCAGCACTGATACCTCTGGCACACCACTAGTCACAGGCCTCCACTCAGAGTAGCAATCCTCCACTACCACTCTGTGGCTTCTTCCATTGAGCCAATGTCTAATCCAATTTACTACCTCTCCATGTATACCGAG